>NC_088800.1:775536-1113071 GCF_011386835.1 Chrysemys picta bellii
CACTCCCGGTGAGCCCTGCCCCCCCACACGCAGCCTGGCCCTGGCCCCCATCCCCTCCTCCCTCCAGCTTACTCCCGGTGAGCCCCTGCCCCCCACACGCAGCCTGGCCCTGGCCCCCATCCCCTCCTCCCTCCAGCTCACTCCCGGTGAGTCCTGCTTCCCGCACCCTGGACCCTGAACCTCCCCCAATCCCATGCCCCACCCGCACCCCCCCCCCAAGGGTTTCTAGCAGGCGCCTGGTCCTGCAGCCTGCCCCTAACTCCCTGAGGTCAGCACTACCCTGCCCCCACAGGGGGGGGACTTCCAGACCTTCCTGCGCAGCGAGGGGCAGCAGCTGAAGGTGAAGGAGCTGCTCAAGATGACGGCGAATGCTGCTGCTGGGATGGAGTACCTGGAGAGCAAGCACTGCATCCACAGGTGAGACTGGCCGCCAAGGCTCGCTCGGCAACGCCTCGGTCCCCACAGACAGCCACAGTTATGTGCATTGCTGCGGCATGCAGACAGCCTGGCCACACTCGGGGCCCCAGGCATCCCAGGCGCTGCCCAGGCCCCAGCCGAGATCAGGGCCCCCATGTGCCCCAGGTGCTGCCCCGACCCCAGCCGAGATCAGGGCCCCCAGGTGCTGCCCCGACCCCAGCCGAGATCAGGGCCCCCAAGTGCCCCAGGCGCTGCTCCGACCCCCAGCCGAGATCAGGGCCCCCAAGTGCCCCAGGTGCTGCTCCGACCCAAGCCCAGATCAGGCCCCCAAGTGCCCCAGGCGCTGCCCCGACCCCAGCCGAGATCAGGGCCCCCAAGTGCCCCAGGTGCTGCCTAGACCCCCTGTGACGGTGCCCGAGGGAGCCAGCTGAGGTCACTCAATTAGGGTGAACTGCAAACAAAATGTGGCAGACAAACCCCAGACGCTGGTGTTATTCCAATACTTAGATTTACCAACCAGCCCAAAACAGCTTCTATATCACCTCACTGGTTACTCAGAGTCCAACCAACGCAGTTCCCTTAAAGTGCCCAGCCTCAGGCCTCCGTCCAGACACACCTGTCAGATATGAGGATGATTCCTGAAAATCTGATCTCATCATATGAAAGAAAAGGTTCTTCCAACCCCAAAGGATCAGCCACACACCCAGGTCCAATTATAACTTAGATCTGACCCAAAATACACCCTATAGTCAATTCTTATTAACTATTTTCCCCTCTTGAAACCCAAAGCAGATCTGAGATGACGCAGGATCGTGTCCCAGGGTTTTTATACATTTCCAGCAGCCTTTTGGCCTGAGAAAACAATAGGCTTAACTTTCCTTCTTCTAATTAGCACAGGATTATTTATCCATTGAACAGTTCAGACACAGGTTACCACAACCTTCAAAGAGACGTAGAGACAATAATACTATTTCCCTCAAGTGTCTGCCTAAATGTTAATATTCCTTTTTTGATCTTTGAATCAAAGCTGTAGCAATAGACAAGACTTGTTGCTTACATCACAAGACCTGAGCAAACATATCCCCTTCTATCTCTAACAATGCAGGCTGCATTTCAAAGCTCTGTTCATTTACAGATCTTCCTAACCAGTCTCTAAAGTTCGGCCATGGGTCAGGTCAGTCTGGGAGTTAATTAACTCTTTCTGGCCCTGTCACCATTCAATGAGATATTATATCACACTCAGAACGTCACCCCCCCGCTGAGATCAGGGCCCCAAGCATCCCTGTCACTGCCTGGACATCAGCTGCGATCGGGGCCCCTGAGTGTGCTGGGCGCTGCGAGTGATACCAGCCCATGGTCTGCCAGCGAGTACCTGTCCTGAGAGCTGGGAAGGCTCCTGTGAGATGCCCGCTGGGTTAGTGCCCTGCCCTGCCTTGCCCCTGGAGGCCTGGCGGCATCCCTGCCTGGGGTCACTATGTTTCTGCAGCCCTCCTTCCCCAGGGCTCCCCATGGAAGGGAGCGTCCTTGTCCCATGTGACTGACGGGGACTGGGGCCCCAGGACGGGGTCTCCCAGAGAGCTGGAGCTGCGACTAGAGCCCAGAGTCCTGACTTCTCTGCCCGGTGGTAACCAGCAGGCCCTAGTGCCCCCGGGAGTTGGGCTGGGCAGGGGTCCTCAGGCGGGTTGACTTTTTCCAAGCCGTTCGTGCCCTTGGCCTGCTGGGACCCGCCTGCCATGGGGTGAGGAGCGGGTCACGGCTAGGGCCTGCAGAGTCTCTGCTGCCAGTAGCCTGGTGGGCTGCAGGGCCTGGCGCTCAGCTGCTCCTCTCCCGCAGGGACCTCGCGGCTCGTAACTGCCTGGTGACGGAGAAGAACGCGCTGAAGATCAGTGACTTTGGGATGTCGCGGGAGGAGAAGGACGGGATCTATGCCTCCACAGGAGGCATGAAGCAGATTCCTGTGAAATGGACAGCGCCAGAGGCACTGAATTATGGTACGGTGTTGCTTGCTGCAGCTCCCAGTCTGGGGTCACGCTGAGCTGGTGCCCTCTGCAGGCCGCCGGGGCCTCCTAGCACCACGCAAGGCACCAGGGGAAGGCACTTGCACACAGCAAGAAAGAACCCAGGAGTCCTGGCTACGAGTCCCCTAGACCACACGGCTCCTCATGCTTCCCTCAGGCCCCATACTGGGGAGCGGGCGCCGGGCGCACCACAGCCCTGCTCAGCCCTTTGCATGCGGTTATTTACCCCGGGTGGCCGGTCGCTCGGCATCCCCTTGGCTGGATCCCTCTGGCTGGGGCAGTAGGAGGCCGTGGGAAGGGGGGTCAGATGCTGTGTCCCAGTTGGACCCAGAGCGGTGTCTCTGCAGGGAGTGGGGGCTACCCAGGCTGCAGCACGGTTACTGCCTGCCTAGGAGCCCCAAGGGGGCTGGAGCACCTGGGGAGGGGCTGGAGGTAGCCATGCTCCCTGCCCCTTGCTTGAAGGCCCCCTCTCCCCAGGCCGCTACTCCTCCGAGAGCGACGTCTGGAGCTTCGGGATCTTGCTGTGGGAAGCCTTCAGCCTGGGCGCCATCCCCTATTCCAACTTGAGCAACACCCAGACGCGCGAAGCCATTGAGCAAGGTAAGCAGGCTGTGCCCCGGCCAGGACCCCAGCTCCCCACGAGCAGGAGCTGCCTGGGCTGCCGCCGCCCCGGGGCACCATCATGCCAGTGGCAGAAGTGGGGCGGGAGCCATGCTGCCCAGGGGATCCCCTCCGGTGAGCAGCCGCCAGGGGCTGAGGGTGTTTCCGGCTCTCTAGAGCCCTGGGGGAACACAGGCTGCCCTGTGCCCTGAGCCAGCTGCGTCTCTCCCCAGGGGTGCGGCTGGACCCCCCCGAGCAGTGTCCCGAGGACGTGTACAAGCTGATGCAGCGGTGCTGGGAGTATGATCCCCGGAAACGGCCCAGCTTCAGCACCATTCACCAGGAGCTCGTCAGCATCCGCAAGAGGCACCGGTAACAGACCGCGGGCTCCCAGACCAGGAGACGCTGCCCTGGGCCCCTTGGCAGAGCCCACGTTGGTGCCGATTCCCCCCAGTGCCACTGCGAATGCCCGGTGTGACCGCCCCTGGACTCGTCTTCCACTATGGCCTGGGTCAGCGCAGGCTGCAGCCATCGCCGTCGGCAGCCCCAGGCTGTTGGTTGCCTCCTGGGTGCAGAGAGACCCTGGGCCGTGGGGTCTCCAGCCTGCGCAGCGCCATCCCCTGCGCCTGCCCCAGCTGTCAGGACAGATGGGCCAAGCCCTTTTCTTCTGCTTTGGGGGGGTATTTCCTCTGGAATAAAAACCACCCATTCCTCACCCAGTCAGTGCTGTGGCACCCAATGGGATTGCGGGGACTGCGCTGGGTCCCTGGGGACCTACTCAGATGAACTAGCCCCTTCTGCCCCTGCAGGGTGCTCCCCAGGGCCTCGGAGCCAAAGCTGCCGCCAGAGCCCCCACCTCTGGTCTTTCTGTGCATTGCCAGGAGCCTGGGGGCTCGGCCTAGCCTGGCTCCTGGGCCCGGGGCATGGTTCTGGCAGGCGGAAGAAGCCGCTTGGGGCTAAGACACACTCTGGGCTGGGCCACTGGTATCCGTGGAGCTAGGCACGTGCCTATGGCTGGGGCATGTACCAGGCAGGGAGCTGTGTGACCGACAGCCCGGCCCAGTCTCTGGCTGGTACCTGAGCTGTGTGCATGCTCCCAGGAATGGCGCATGCAAACTGGGTGGGCAGCCGCACCCCCGTGTGACTCTGGAAATCCGGCTGTGGCCGTGCCAGCCAGCACCACAGGCTGTGCCCCTCACTAAGACTGCGGCATTCAGCTCTAGGCACCAGAAATGGCTCTGGCAGGGGCCAACATGGCCCTTGCTGGGCACAGCATGGGCATCTCGTGTCTTAGGCAGGGCCTTGCCCTCTGTGCTGTCAAGGCCTCCCAGTGCCCGGAGCCGGCCAGCCCCAGCATTTAACCAATGTTCTGGACTCCGGGTGTGGCCATAGCACCAGTGGCCCTGGTCAGGGCCCCACTGTGCCAGGCGCCGTACAGACACAGAGCCAAGAGACAGCCCTGCCCCACAGAGCTACAATCTGAGCATAGCAGGGACGACAGGTGCATGCTGTGATGAGTGTGAAGCTTGGTAAGATTTGTATGTTGCCAACGCATGCCTCAGTTTCCCGCTATGCTTTGTACTGCTGTGCTGTCACGGATCCACAGGATCTCTTCTGTGCCTCTGCTATTAAACTGTCCCTTGGAATCACCCCTTCAGTGGGCCAGTCCCCCCAGGGATCCCCTCCTCCTTCAGGGTAGCCCATGCCTCTGGGCTCCAGCCTCCTGTTTCAGTCCAATGGAGACAGCCCCTGGCACCTTGCCTTTGCCAGGCATCACAGCACCTTGGCCAGTGTCTGCAGTGACCCCAGGCAGCCTCTTCCAAACCAGGGAGGGTTTGTTAGTCACCTGGCACAGGGCATCGCAGGGCCTTAGAGTTCAGCCTGACCAGCGGCAGGGCGCTGCCCAGCCAACCCACTCTGACTCTGGCTCTGTCAGTCCTGCAGGGGAGCCCCGGGTCTCGCCAGAGGCCAGCTCTTCAGACAGCCGCCTGACATCTTTCCCTGAGCTGGAGAATTGGGGCAGAGGCGGGAGGAAATCGCCTTCCTCTTGGGCCTGGGCTACATGCCAAAGCCAGGCCGCCGTAGCCAAGTCACCGTGCTTGTGGCTGCACTTCGGTTTGCCTCCCGCCCTTTGTGCCCCCGAGCAGCGCTGAGCTAGGGCCATGCCTGGGGGCCGACGCAGCAGGCATGTAGACACTGCCTTGCCTATGTCGGTCCTAACAGTTCTCCAGCTACCCGCAGCCAGTAGACCTCCCTTCCCTCTTCAAACTGCTGCCAAGTTTTGAAATGCCTTTTCCTGGTTGTCCGGCTCGGCGAGCACGCCTTGCTGCTCTCCATTGGTGTGTGCAACTGCCCGGCCGGCTCCGGGCTCCAGACGTGCTCCGGCCTGGAGTGGCAGGAGATACTGGATCTGAGGGGCCTGTGAGGAGGAGAAGCTGTGCAGGCCCAGCTCCGAACCAGCTGTAGAAACCTGGACACCTGCGTGCGGACTGTGTGGGGGATGCAGGAGAAGGGCTACGACAGGGGCCCACAGCAGTGCTGGGTGAGCCAAGGAGCTGCAGTAGGTGTCCTAGAAGGCCAGGGAGGCCAACAGTCAATCGGGTGCAGAGCCACAGACCTGCTGCTCTTACGAAGAGCTGCATGCCATCCTTGGTGGAGACCCCACCACCACGCGGGGCACCTCCAAGGATCCCGAGTCCCAGGCCCCTGGCGTGAACAGCCAGGAGGAGGAGTGTGGGGAATAGGCAACCGGGAGGGGGTCGCTGGGCCACAAGTGTGGGGGAGTTAGGGCCCTGCACCCCTCTTCCCGAGATTCACTGCGACTCTCAGCCAGCCAGTAAAGCAGAAGGTTTATTCAAGGACAGGAACACAGTCTCAAGCAGAGCGTGTAGGTACGACCAGACCCCCCTCAATTAGGTCCCTCTGGGAGGTCCAGGGAGCTTAGACCCCAGCTTGGGGTTCCCTGCCTTGCACCACCCAGCCCCAACCGAAACTAAACTCCCAGCCCCTCCCGCTGCTCCTCTCCTTTGTTCAGTCTCCCGGGCAGAAGGTGTTAATTCTCCCCACCCCCGTTCCTGGCTCAGGTTACAGCTCAGGTAGCTCCCTTCAAGGGAAGTCCCACATCCCCACTGCAACCCCCCTGCAACATTCCCAGGTCAAATCTGCCCTGCTCCCTGCTCCGTCACATCTCTCCCCCCTTCGAGACTGAACTGAGCGGGGTCACTCTGACCAGTGACCTGGGGAAGTTCAGGGCTCCCTCTCCGGGACAACGCGTCCGCTATCAGGTTGTCACGTCCCTTCACATGGACCACGTCCATGTCATAATCCTGCAGGAGCAGGCTCCATCTCAGGAGCTTGGCGTTGGCTCCTTTCATCTGGTGCAGCCAGGTCAGGGGAGAGTGGTCGGTGTGCACGGTGAAGTGACGCCCAAAGAGATATGGCTCTAGTTTCTTGAGGGCCCACACCATGGCCAGGCATTCCTTCTCGATGGCCGCGTAGTTCTGCTCCCGGGGTAGTAACTTCTTGCTCAGGTACACGATGGGGTGTCTCTCCCCCTTTTCATCCTCCTGCATTAACACCGCCCCCAGTCCTGTGTCTGAGGCGTCGGTGAACACCATAAAGGGCTTGTCAAAGTCTGGGTTTGCCAGAACTGGGCCACTGACCAGAGCCTCCTTCAGCGCCCGGAGAGCCTCCTGGCACTCCTCGGTCCAGACCACTTTGTCTGGCTTCCCCTTCTTGCACAGCTCAGTGATGGGGGCGGCTATGGCGCTAAAGTGGGGCACGAACCTCCGATAGTACCCTGCCATCCCAATAAAGGCTTGGACCTGCTTTTTGGTTTGAGGAGCGGGCCAGTCTCTGATCACCTCCACTTTGGCTGGTTCCGGCTTTAGGCAGCCGCTTCCCACCCGGTGGCCTAGGTAGGATACCTCAGCCATCCCCACCTTGCACTTCTCCGGTTTTACGGTCAGCCCAGCCTTCTGGAGTCGGTCCAGCACTTGTCTAACCTGGGATATGTGGTCCTCCCAGGTCTGGCTAAAGACACAGATGTCATCGATATACGCCACGGCAAAACTCTCCATCCCCCTCAGTAGCTGATCCACCAGGCGCTGGAAGGTGGCCGGCGCTCCCTTGAGGCCGAAGGGCAGGGTCAGGAACTCATAGAGCCCCAGAGGGGTGACAAAGGCCGATTTCAGCCTGGCATCTGCATCCAGCGGCACTTGCCAATAGCCCTTTGTAAGATCCATGGTGGTAAGGTACCGAGCACCTCCCAGCTTGTCTAGGAGCTCGTCCGGCCTGGGCATGGGGTAGGCATCGGCTACAGTGATGGCATTGAGCTTCCGATAGTCCACACAGAACCGGATCGACCCGTCCTTTTTGGGGACCAGCACCACCGGCGAGGCCCAAGGGCTGGAAGACGGCTGGATCACCCCCAAAGCCAGCATGTCATTGACCTCTCTTTCCAGGTCCTGAGCAGTTTTCCCTGTGGCTCGGAAGGGGGAGCATTTTATAGGCGGGTGCGATCCTGTCTGCACCCGGTGGACAGTCAGATTAGTGCGTCCAGGCTGGTTGGAAAACAGCTGCTGGTACAGATGCAGCACCCCTCCGATCTCAGCTCGCTGGGCAGGGGTTAGCCGATCAGAGAGGGGAATTGCTTCCAGGGGGAAGCCAACTCTTGTCCCAGGGAATAGATCTACTAAAGGGTCATCTCCCTGCCCCTCCCACTGTCCACACACGGCCAACACCATATTCCCCCTGTCATAATATGGCTTCATCATATTCACATGGTACACCCGGTGGTGGTGTGCCCGGTTCGACAGCTCCACCACATAGTTTACCTCGTTTAGTTGCTTGACAACCTTGAAGGGCCCTTCCCAGGCGGCCTGGAGTTTGTTTTTCCTCACGGGGATGAGGACCATCACCTGATCCCCAGTGGCGAAGGCGCGGGCCCGTGCTGTGCGGTCATACCAGACCTTCTGCTTCCTCTGGGCTCTGGCCAGATTCTCCCTGGCCAGGCCCATGAGCTCGGCAAGTCGTTCCCGGAAGGTCAGGACATACTCCACCACCGACTCTCCGTCAGGAGTGGCCTTCCCCTCCCATTCGTCTCTCATCAGGTCGAGGGGCCCCCTTACCCGCCTTCCATATAGCAGTTCGAAAGGCGAAAACCCGGTAGACTCCTGGGGTACCTCCCTGTACGCAAACAGCAGGTGAGGTAAGTACTTGTCCCAGTCCTGCGGGTGCTGATTCATAAATGTTTTCAGCATCATTTTTAGCGTCCCATTGAACCTCTCCACCAGCCCGTTGGATTGGGGGTGATATGCTGAGGCCCAGTTGTGCCGGACCCCACATCTCTCCCACAAGCACCGGAGTAGGGCCGACATTAAGTTGGACCCTTGGTCCGTCAAGACTTCCTTGGGGAACCCCACTCGGCTGAAAATGGTCAGCAGCGCATCCGCCACAGTGTCTGCTTCAATGGACGATAAGGGCACTGCCTCGGGGTAGCGGGTGGCGAAATCTACCACCACCAGGATGTATTTCTTCCCAGACCGGGTCGTCTTGCTGAGAGGTCCCACTATGTCCATGGCCACCTTCTGGAAAGGCTCCTCTATGATGGGCAAAGGTCTCAATGCTGCCTTCCCCTTGTCCCGGGCCTTCCCCACCCTCTGGCAGGGGTCACAGGATCGGCAGTACTGCCGGACGTTGGTGAAGACCCCGGGCCAGTAAAAGTTCTGTAGCAGCCTCTGCCTGGTGCGCCGGATCCCCTGGTGCCCTGCGAGAGGGATGTCATGGGCCAGGTACAGTAGCTTGTGGCGAAACTTCTGGGGAACCACCAGCTGCCTCCTGATCCCCCACGACTCCACTTCCCCCGGGGGAGCCCACTCTCGGTAGAGGAACCCCTTCTCCCACAGGAACCTCTCCTTGCATCCTCTCCTCATGGTCTGTCCCACACTGAGGTCAGCCAGGCCCCTTAGCTTCCGCAGGGAGGGGTCCTTCTGCAACTCGGCCTGGAACTCGGCGGCTGAGGAAGGGATGGGGACCTGCTCCCTCTCGTCGGCTGGGTCGGAAGCCCCAGCCACCCCGCGGCCTGTCCTTGGGTGTTCCCTCCCCACCCGGGAAGGGTTCGGTGCCTCCGGTGGGACATCCTTCCCAAGGTCAGGGCGTAGTGCCCCTCGCCGGCTCTGGCTACGGGTCACGACTAAGGCGGTCTGGGGGCTGCTTGGCCAGTCCTCTAGGTCCCCCCCCATCAACACCTCAGTGGGCAAATGGTGGTGCACTCCCACGTCCTTGGGGCCCTCCTTGGCCCCCCATTTCAGGTGTACCCTCGCTACGGGAACCTTGAATGGGGTCCCGCCCACCCCGGTCAGGGTCAGGAAGGTGTTGGGCACCACCCGATCTGGGGCCACCACCTCGGGCCGGGCCAGTGTCACCTCTGCGCCCGTGTCCCAGTATCCATAAACTTTCTTCCCATCCACCTCCAGGGGAACAAGGCACTCGCTCCGCAGGGACAGCCCCGCGCCAACCCTGTAAACGGAGAACTTTGAATCCGGAGCATCTGGCCCCCCAGAGAAGCTGGCCGGGGGCCCTTCTCTCTCTTGAGCAGTTGATAAGCTGCCAGCCCCTCTTGCGTGGGAAGCCTGCCCCTCGTCCGTCTGGGCCTCTACCAAGTTAACCCGGTGCGGGTTCGGTCTGCTCAGTCTGTCCTTGAGCTTGGGGCACTGGGCCCGAACGTGGCCTCTTCGGCCGCAGTAATAGCAGCTCAGGTCCCGTGGGTCCCCTCGAGCCGGTCGGTTGTCCCTGATGCTGGGCCTTCCCCGTGGGAGGGGATTCCCCATATTCCCCCTTTGGGAGGTCCCAGGGTGACTCTCTCTCTGCATCGCGGCGGGCCTGTTCCTTTGGGGCTCCTCCCTGCCACCCCCTGACCGGCTCTTTACAAACTCATCAGCCAGCTGCCCGGCGTGTCGCGGGTTCTCTGGCTTTCTGTCCACCAACCACAGCCTCAGGTCGGATGGGCACCGCTCATACAGTTGCTCCAGTACCAGCAGTTTAATCAGGTCCTCCTTCGTCTGGGCCCCACCAGCCCACTTGCTGGCGTATCTTTCCATGCGGACGGCTAGTTGCAAATATGAGATCTCAGGGGTTTTATCTTGACCCCGGAACCTTTCCCGGTACATCTCAGGAGTCAGCCCAAACTCTCGTAGCAGGGCCCTTTTGAATAGTTCGTAGTCCCCTTTCTCTGCCTCTCCCAGTTGGCGGTACAATGCCACGGATTTGGGGTCCAGTAAGGGGGTAAGGACCCGGAGTCTGTCCGCGGGATCCACCCGGTGCAGCTCGCAGGCCGTCTCAAAGGCCTCCAGGAAGTCATCCATGTCCTCCCCCTCCTTGTATGGGGCCATGATGCACTTATCAAAGCTCCGTGCAGTCCTGGGTCCCCCCTCACTCACCGCAGCCGGGGGTTCGCTGCCCCTCAGTCTCGCCAGTTCCAGTTCATGCTGACGCTGTCTCTCATTCTCCTGTCTCTGTCTCTCTTCATGCTGTCTTTGTCTCTCTTTCTCCTCCCGTTCATGCTGACGCTGTCTCTCTTCATGCTGTCTCTGTTGTTCACGATCCTCCAGCTCTCTCAGTTTTAGCTCTTTCTCCCATTCCAGCCAATTCCGCTCCCCGGATGCCGAACGTCGCCGGGAGGCTCCTCTGCTGGCCGGCGGGCTTCGCCGGGGGGACCCCCTGCTGGCCGGGGGGATCACGGCGCCTTCGGTATTTGCTGGGCTCCTCCCCACCCTTCCCCTAGGCATAGGAAGGAGGGGTCTCGGGAAGCCCTCAGCAGCCGGCTGACCACTCCCAGCTGGGACAGACACTGGTGCCTGCGCTGCATTTGCCAGGCTGCTTCCCTGAGACACAGGGATCAGTTCATTCGCGCGATCTTCCGCCTCCAGCTGGGCAATGAGCTGTTCTTTGGTGAGCCTCCCAATGCGCAGCCGCCTCTGCTTGCACAGCTCCACCAGGTCGCTCTTAAGCCGCTTGGCATACATCTTCCTGCTGGCCACTCACCGGCCTGTGTGCTCACAGCTCCCCACAGTTCCCAGGGGGACCCCTAGTGTGCCAGCCCTTCTCGAGGTCACCGCCTCTCTGCCAGGGTCGAGCTGCAGACTCCTCCGCCCCTGGGACCACTCGCTGCGATCCCCCCGGGGGACCCTGTTACTGCAAAAGTCCTTCTCGCTGGTCACACACTCCCAGGGGTAATAACCGTCTCTCTCCCACTCTTCAGCAGGCCTGGTCCCCGTCAATCCCCCTTCGTTTTACTGCTCCCCAGTCACTTACTGCAGGAAGCGCCGTCCACGGGGTGCAGTAGATCCCGTCGCTGCCACCAGTTGTTGCGGATTGTGGGGGAGTTAGGGCCCTGCACCCCTCTTCCCGAGATTCACTGCGACTCTCAGCCAGCCAGTAAAGCAGAAGGTTTATTCAAGGACAGGAACACAGTCTCAAGCAGAGCGTGTAGGTACGACCAGACCCCCCTCAATTAGGTCCCTCTGGGAGGTTCAGGGAGCTTAGACCCCAGCTTGGGGTTCCCTGCCTTGCACCACCCAGCCCCAACCGAAACTAAACTCCCAGCCCCTCCCGCTGCTCCTCTCCTTTGTTCAGTCTCCCGGGCAGAAGGTGTTAATTCTCCCCACCCCCGTTCCTGGCTCAGGTTACAGCTCAGGTAGCTCCCTTCAAGGGAAGTCCCACATCCCCACTGCAACCCCCCTGCAACATTCCCAGGTCAAATCTGCCCTGCTCCCTGCTCCGTCACAACAAGCCAGGACCAGTTTTTGACTCCCTGGCAGTCGAGCACAGGCGAGCCTGACGCAGGGGAAGGAACCTCGGGTATGTATGGAAATAAATGTCCCATTCTAGCGACGGCACCACCAGATAACGACTTGTCAGTAATGCACTCGTGCTACCAGTCCTGGTACGGCCAAGAGAGGCAGTGGTGCCGTCTGGTTCATTCCACCCTCGAGCGAAGCGGCAGTTGGTTTGTGCACACAGGGGTGTCCTTTGAATCCTGGTGTGCTGCAATGCTCGGCCAAAGGTTTCTCGGGGAGGCAGCCTCCGCAGTAGGAGACTTCCGCACGCCAGTCGGCGATAACTCCGGCAGGCACCATTGCGGTAAAGAGGCTAGCGGCGTACGGGCCTTCAGGAAGGCGACTTCAGGACACCAGCAGCAGCTGTTCCCCTCGCGAGTGAGATATCAGCTAAAACCAGCCCCACCATGAATGCCAGGGCCCTGTGCTGATAGCTTCATGCAGCTGGACAATTCCCCCCTTGTCACGGAGTCCCCGGGCGATGCTCTGGAACTGCTCCCTACGCAGCCAGGCAGGACTCTGGTGAAGTCTCTCTGTGAGCAGACTGTCTTCAGGGCAAGAAGCTTCGACCTTCCTGGGTCTGACCTCGGAGCATTCAGCATCCCCTGCCCCACCGTGCGCTTCTGTAGCGGAGTGTGGGGGAGTCAGGGCCCTGCACCCCTCTTCCTGAGATTCACTGCGACTCTCAACCAGCCAGTAAAGCAGAAGGTTTATTTAAGGACAGGAACACAGTCTCAAGCAGAGCGTGTAGGTACGACCAGACCCCCTCAATTAGGTCCCTCTGGGAGGTTCAGGGAGCTTAGACCCCAGCTTGGGGTTCCCTGTGTTGCACCACCCAGCCCAACATGAAACTAAACCCAGAACTCCTCCTGCTGCTCCTCCCTTCCTGCTCCCCCCAGCTCCTCCTCTCCTTTGTTCGGTCTCCCGGGCAGAAGGTGTTAATTCTCCCCACCCCCATTCCTGGCTCAGGTTACAGCTCAGGTAGCTTCCTTCAAGGGAAGTCCCACATCCCCACTGCAATCCCCCTGCAACATTCCCAGGTCAAATCTGCCCTGCTCCCTGCTCCGTCACAGCTTCCCACAGCGAGTCCGCCCAGGCGGGGTCCTGGGGAAGCCAGAGGGCCCCGCAGTCAGACGTGACTCTCAGCCAGTGTAAAACGACAGGACCACAGCGTAGAACAGAGCTTGCTATTACAGACATCAGTGACTTTCAGCCAAGTCCATCTTGGGAATCCTGGGCCAGACGCCCTGAATTCCCCCTCTTCCAGTCCCCCTACGCAGACTGCCAGCCTCCAGCCACCGACCTCCGACACCCCCTTCATGCCTCTCCTCCTTCTCTTTGTCTCACTTCCGGGCCAAAGGTGTCACCTGGTCGCACCCCCATCCTGGGTCTCAGGTTTCATAGGTGCAAATAGCTGGGCAGCCTCACCTGCCCTGGGCCTCAGCAAAATCACCCCCCCAATTCCCACCACCTCAGTATTGGTGCAGCACACAGGGAAACTGAGGCACACACAGTATTAGTATAGGACAGTAAGACTCACATGCAATATAACAAGTCTGAGGAGTGGGCCAATCTCTGATCACCTCCACCTGGGCCGGCTCTGGCTTTAGGCAGCCGTCCCACACTTTGTGGCCCGGGTATGACACCTCTGATACCCCCACCTTGCACTTCTCAGCTCTTATAATCAGACCTGCGTCCCGGAGCCAGTCCAGCGCTTGTTAACCTGGGACACGTGGTCCTCCCAGGTTTGGCTAAAAACACAGATGTCATCAATATACTCCAGGGAAAAATTTTCCATCCCCTTGAGTAACTGGCCCACCAGGTTCTGGAAGGTGGCAGGTGCCCCCTTTAGGCCGGAAAGTAGGACCAGGAACTTGTATAACCCCAGAGGGGTGATAAAAGCCGATTTCAGCCGGGCATCCGGATCCAAAGGTACTTGCCAGTAGCCCTCGGTGAGATCCATAGTAGTAAGATAACGAGCCCCCCTAGCTTGTCTAGGAGCTCACCAGGCCTAGGCACGGGATAGGCATCGAACTTGGTGATGGTATTAAGCCTCTGGTAATCCACACAAAACCAGACTGACCCGTCCTTCTTGGGGACCAACACCACAGGAGAGGCCCAAGGGCTGGAGGATGTCTGGATCACCCCAAAAGCCAGCATGTCACTGACCTCTCTCTCCAGGTTCTGGGGTGTTTTCCAGTGACCCGGAACGGGGAGCAGCTTACAGGGGGTGGGCTCTTGTCTCCACCTGGTGGACAGCCAGGTTAGTGAGCCCAGGCCGGTTGGAGAACAGCTGCCGGTAAGAACCCAGCACCCCTCGGATCTCTGCCTGCTGGGCCGGGGTTAGCGGGTCTGAGAGGGGAATTGATTCCAGCGAAGGGCCGGCCTGTCTCAGGGAATAGATCCACCAGGGGGTCATCTCTCTGCTCCTCCCACTGCCACACACGCCAGTACCAAATTCTCCCTGTCCCAGTACGGCTTCATCATGTTGACATGGTTCAGCCGGTGGCTGTGAGCCCAGTTAGACAGCTCCACCACATCGTTCACCTCATTCAGCTGCTTGATGACCTTAAATGGCCCATCCCAGGCAGCCTGTAGTTTGTTCTTTCTCAGGGGAATGAGACCCATCACCTGGTCCCCGGTGGCATAGGCGCGGGCACACGCTGAGCGGTCGTACCACACCTTCTGCTTCTCTTGGGCCCTGGCTAAATTCTCCCTGGCCAAGTCTGTGAGCTCAGCGAGCTTTTCCGGGAAATTCAGTACATACTCCACCACTGATTCTCCATCGGGACAGGCCTTCCCCTCCCATTCGTCCCGCATCAAGTCCAGGGGTCCCCTCACCCTCCTTCCGTACAGCAACTCGAAAGGAGAGAACCTGGTTGATTCCTGGGGCACTTCCCGGTACACAAACAGCAGGTGGGGTAAATACTTGTCCCAGTCCTGCGGGTGCTGGGCCATAAAGGTTTTCAGCATCATCTTTGGGGTCCCATTGAACCTCTCCACCAGCCCATTGGACTGAGGGTGATACGCTGAGGCCCAGGTGTGTCAGACCCCACACTTCTCCCACAAGCACTGGAGCAGGGTTGACATGAAATTGGAGCCCTGGTCTGTAAGGACCTCCTTGGGGAACCCCACTCTGCTGAAAACGGTCGGCAGCGCGTCTGCCACGGTGTCTGCCTCGAGAGAGGACAAGGTCACTGCCTTGGGGTAGCGGGTGGTGAAATCTACCACCACCAGGATGTATTTTTTCCCTGTCTGAGTTGCCTTGCTGAGGGGTCCCACTATGTCCACGGCCACCTTCTGGAAAGGCTCCTCTATGATGGGCAGGGGCCTCAAAGCTGCTTTCCCCTTGTCCTGGGCCTTCCCCACCCTCTGGCAGGGGTCGCAGGACCTGCAGTATTGCTGGAAGGCATCAAAGACCCCAGGCCAGTAAAAGTTCTGCAGTAGCCTCTGCCTAGTGCGCTGGATTCTCTGGTGTCCCGAGAGAGGGATATCGTGGGCCAGGTACAGTAGCCTGTGGCAGTACTTCTGGGGAACCACCAGCTGCCTCCTGATCCCCCACAGTTCCACTTCCCCTTGGGGAGCCCATTCCCGGTACAGGAATCCCTTCTCCCACGGTACTCTGTCCCAGCAGCCTTCCCCCAGGGGTTTCGCCGTGCTGTGGCCAGCAAGTTCCCTCAGCTTCTCTAAGGAGGGATCCTTCCGCAGCTCGGCCTGGAACCCAGCGGCTGGGGAAGGGGTGGGGATCTGCTCCCTCTCGCTGGCTGGGTCCGAGGCCGCAGCCCTGCCAAGTCCTGTCCCCAGTGGCTCCTTTCTTACTGGGGTCGGGACCTGCACCCCCGGCAGGGCACCGCCCCCGGTGTCAGGGCAGAGCCCTTCACTGGCTCTGACTACGGCAGGAGCGTAGCTAGGGGGGTTCAGGGGAAGCAGCCGCTTCCCCTCAGCACATTTTTCAAAAGTGGCGCCTGCCGGGCCGGCGCTGGACTCCTGCAAGCAAGGGGCGGGGGGTGGGCAGCACGGCTGGACTCCGGAGGAGCCATTGGGGGGGGGGGGGGGGCGGGCGTGGCCAGAGGATTGAAGGAGCCGGCTCCTCGGCCATCGCGCCCCACGCTCAGCGTGGCCCCAACATCGCTGCGGCTGCCTCCTGTGGTGGCTCAGGACTCGGTGGCCAAGCGCTCCACAGCTGGTGGGCAGATCCCCTCTCCCCGGCAGCCCCGCCCCTTGCTAATGCTGGGCTGCCCAGGTCGAGGGACGCAGGAAGTTGCCAGGGAGAGGGGATCTGCCCGCCAGCTGGTCACACACTCTGGAACTGCTCCCCACAAAGCCAGTCAGGACTTTGGGGAGCCTCCTCTCCCTGGGAGCAGACTGTCTTCAGGGCAAGAAGCTCACACGGCTTCACTTCCTGGGTCTCTCCTGGGAGCATTCAGCATATGCCCCTCCGGACAGACAGCCGGGGAGGGCTGGACAGACAGACAGACAGGGAGGGGGGGCGGACAGACAGCCGGGGAGGGCCAGACAGACAGACAGCCAGCCGGGGAGGGGGGGCAGACAGACAGACGGGGGTCTTCTGGACAGACAGAGACAGACAGCCGGTGGGGGTGGACAAACAGACAGCGGGGGCAGGCAGACAGACAGCGGGGGTGGGGTGGGGGCCGGACAGACAGCCGGGGAGGGGGAGCCGGACAGACAGATAGGAAGGACGGGGGGGGGGACAGACAGACAGCAGAGGGCGGGGGGGGCGGACAGACAGCTGGAGAGGGGGGGGAAGTGGACAGACAGACAGCGGGGAGGGGTGGAGCAGACAGACAGCAGAGGGCGGGGGGGGCGGACAGACAGCGGGGGGAGGGGCGGGCGGACAGACAGACAGCAGAGGGCAGGGGGGGGCGGACAGACAGACAGCAGAGGGCGGGGGGGCGGACCGGACAGACAGCCGGGGAGGGGGAGCCGGACAGACAGATAGGAAGGACCGGAGGGGGGGGGGAGGACAGACAGACAGCAGAGGGCGGGGGGGGGGACGACAGACAGCCGGAGAGGGGGGGGAAGTGGACAGACAGACAGCGGGGAGGGGGTGGAGCAGACAGACAGCAGAGGGCGGGGGGGGGGGGCGGACAGACAGACAGCAGAGGGCGGGGGGGGGGGGGAGCGGACAGACAGCGGGGGGGGGGGGGGGAGGCGGACAGACAGCCGGGGGAGGGGACCGCGGCGGGGAGGGGCCTGGGCGCATCCTGGCTCGCAGCCTCCTGCCCGGCCCCAGCAGCCGGCGCAGCCCGGGGCGCGGAGGCGGCAGCTCCCGGAGAGGCCGCGGCCGGCCCAGGAGCGGGGGCGCCCGGGGATCGGAGCCCGGCCCGGCCCGGCCCGGCGGAGGATGTGAGCGGACCGGGCCCGGGCCTGCCGGAACCGCAGCCGCAGCCGGAGGTAAGGGGGAGCCGGGCCCGGGCTGCGCCTCGCACCTGGCGCCGCGGGCAGCGCTGCCGGCCGGGGGCGGAGGGGCCCCGGGGGCTCTGGGCGGCCGGTGCCGGTGCCGGTGCGGTGCCGGTGCTGGACAGCGCCCGATCGGCCCCGCCCGGTCCCTGCAGCAGCAGCGCGGGGCGCCGCGCCCCGGCCAGCCTGGAGAAATGTCCATCGCTCCCTCGGGACCCGGCCCCAGCTCCGCCGGGCCCGGGCTGGGAACCAGGGGACTCCCCGAGCGCCCCTGTCCTGCTCCGGGACCCTGCGCTCCGCGCTCAGCAGGCCCGGGCAGGGTCTCCTCTCTGGTATCAGCCCCGCCGCTCCAGCCTGTCTTCACAGGGGAGTTTCTCCGGCCCCTCTAGTGCTGCTGGCGCCGTGGGGCGCCCGGATCCGGGGGAGGCCGCTCCAGGGAGCTGTGGGCACGAGGGCACCATGTTCTCCATCCCACTCCTCAGCACCCAGACAGCTCTGCTCTTCTGACCGAGCAGGGGTTCACCCGGCTGGGTGCTCACACCCAGGTCCCCGCCCCGGACTCGTTCCTTTAAGAGCCGCACATCAGCCAGGCTGGGTCAGCCAAGGGTCCATCCAGCCCAGCGTCCTGGCCGCTGACGCTGGCCGGTGCCAGGGTCCTGAGCGGGAATGAACAGAGCCGGGCCTTCCGAATCGTCGGGCGTAGGCACTGCACGTTACTTGGTGCGACCCTCGTTTGCCCTCACGGTGCCCGTTCCCCTGGCTTGTCTAGGTCTCCTGTCTCCTCACAACCCCCTGCTCCTAACAAACCCCAGTAACTTTGTATCATCTCTAAATGCTCAGCCCCGTGCAGGGCCGTAATAAACGTGTTAGCCCACGGGCCTAGCGCAGAACCACGCGGCCCCCACTGGCAGTCCGTGCCCAGGAAGGAAATGACCATTTCGTAGGTTCTGCTCCAGGACAGCTTAGCTCAAAGGCCTCGCAAAGCCAAATAAGTGATGTCGGCAGGTCCTTCTTATCCACTTCCTGACACGACCTCAGAGCCCACTGCTACCATGTCCTCTGCAGGAGCCAGGCTGGGACCCGCTCCCATCACACTCTCCCCGGCTTTGCTAGGCTGCTTTTAGCCAGCCTGTCCCATCCCTGGGCCCTCAGAGAGATGCCTGAGCACCTGCTTCCCGGCCTTCCCGCCCATGCAGCCAGGCAGCCGGTGCTACCACCCGCTTGCCTGCGTGCTGATCCAGGCCACCCATCTGAGCCCATCCCTGGCTTCCAGGGCAGACTGAGCCCTCTCGCCCTTGCCAGGGCCCTGGCCACATCTCCCACTCTCACCCTGCGCTCTGCCTGTTCCACGCTCCTGCCTGCTCCCACTCCGGGCTTCCTGCCTCTGCCCGGTGCCGAGCCGAGCCCTGGCCCTCCAGATGCCCAGAGAGCCTGCGTCTGGCTGGACTCCCCCCGCCCGGGCTGGTTGCTCAGCCCTGGCAACAGCCCCTCGAGGCGGGAGCAGCTTGTGCGTCCCTGGGCGCTGGGCAGAGTGGTGACTAGTTGGCATCGGGAGGGCAGGGACGGTGCCAGGCTCCAGGCTGTGGTGTGTGGCTGGGAAGAGAGCACAATGGGGCTGACTGCTGCCAGGGCACGAGTCACTCTGCTCGGAGAGCTGGTGAGCCCCGTCCCCGTCCCAGCGGAGATGGGTTTCCTCTCTGGGGGGCTGTGCAAATTCCAGAGTGTGTCCGCTGGGCCCCTGTGTGCGGTGGGACTGGGGGCGGGGAGCCCTTGGAGCCTCCCGGTGGATTGGGGGTTTCAGGCGCACCAGCCAGGCTGGGCAGGGCCTGGCCACCCCACCCCCAGGTGCCCTCAGCATCTCCTGCTGCTGGCCCAATGCCTTGGGGGGGCTGGGAGCCATTTCTTCCGTCTGGCTGGATTCTGCTTTATTCCGGCTGCTGCCCTGTGGCTGAGTGGGGGCCTCCTGGGCGATTCTCGTGCCAGGCTGGACGCCAGCTCCTGGCTCAGATGGCAGGGCAGGTGCATTGGTCACTCCCTCTTTCCAGCCCCGGAGACCTGCCCGAGTGCTCGCGCTGGCCCCAGGGACTGATTGCAAGGCCAGAAGGGAGCACCCGGACTGGCTCGTCTGCCCTCCTGTAGAGCCCTCGCCAGCGATCCCTGACCCAGCCCAGCTGGCCGGCTGAGCACCACCACTCCAGCTGAATTGCCCTAGGGGTTAACCCCCCCGTGCCCCTCCGTGAAATCTGTGCCTTCATCCTAGTGGGAATGTGAATTTGTTAGAGTGGGCCTGGTAAGAGGAGGGGGTATGGTGGTGCAGGGTGGAGGAAGGGCATGGTGGTGGAGCCTAGGGGGAGGGGAAGGGCATGGTGATGTAATGGGGGAGGGTGTGTGTGGTGGTGCAGTGTGGGGGAGGGGCCGAGGTGTGGTGTTGCAGTGTGGGGGAGGGGCCGGGTTGTGGTGGTGCAGTGGGAGGGAGGGGCCGAGGTGTGGTGGTGCAGTGTGGGGGAAGAAGACCCAGTGGTGGTGGAGATAGGGGGAGGGGTGATGAGAGGAGGGTGTGTGTGTGTGTGGCAGTACATTGTGGAGGAGGGGCTTGGGTGTGGTGGTGCAGTATGGGGGGAGGGGCTTGGGTGTGGTGGTGCAGTGGGGGGGGCTGGGGTGTGGTGGTGCAATGTGGAGGGAGGGTGGGTGTGGTGGTGCAGTGGGGGGGAGGGGCCAGGGCATGCGGGTGCTGTGTGAGGGGGGGCGGTGGGCAGTGGTGCACTGTGGGGGAGGGGCTGGGGTGTGGTGGTGCAGTGGGGGGCGGGGTGTGGTAGTGCAGTGGGGGGGCAGGGTGTGGTGTTGCAGTGTGGGGGAGGGGCCGGGTTGTGGTGGTGCAGTGGGGGTGAAGGAGACCCGGTGGTGGTGGAGCTAGGGGGGAGGGGGCGGTAGTGCAGTGAGAGGAGCGGGAGGGGGTGTGTGGCAGTGCAGTGGGGGAGGGCAGGGTGTGGTGGTGCAGTGTGGGGGAGGGGCCAGGGTGTGGTGGAGCAGTGTGTGGGGGCAGGGTGTGGTGGTGCAGTGTGGGGGAAGGAGACCCGGTGGTGGAGCTAGGGGGAGGGGGCGGTAGTGCAGTGAGAGGAGTGGGAGGGGGTGTGTGGCAGTGCAGTGGGGGAGGGCAGGGTGTGGTGGTGTAGTGTGGGGGAGGGGCCAGGGTGTGGTGGAGCAGTGTGTGGGGGCAGGGTGTGGTGGTGCAGTGGGGGGGAAGGAGACCCGGTGGTGGAGCTAGGGGGAGGGGGCGGTAGTGCAGTGAGAGGAGCGGGAGGGGGTGTGTGGCAGTGCAGTGGGGGGAGGGGATCCAGTGCCCTTCGTGGCTGGGGAGCAGGTTCCTGTGCGGGCAGGGCCGTGTGCCCGGCCGGGGGTTGTGCCGGGCAGGGTGTAATTAACGCTCTGCTCCCTGCCCAGCTCCTGGCACCATCCCAGGCTTCACAGACTAAAAATACCGTCGGCCCGGCTCCAGCGCAGGGGGGATTAGGGTAACCAGGCCACAGCTGTGCTCTGCCCGGCGTGGGGCAGGGGCTCCGGCACCCCCCTGCTGCAGCCTGATTGCACGCAGCCTGGGCTCCAGGGCAGGCAGGGCAGCATCGCCCGGCGGGCCAGGCTCCCGGCTGGGCCCCACAGGGCTCCCACAGGCCCCTCTGCTGAGTCAGTGAGCAGCGCTGGCGCCGCGCTTCGCTGTGGGCCGGGCAGCACAGGGCACCGCTCACCCAGCCCACGCTGCAGAGCCTGGGGGGGCTGGGTGTGGGGCGGCCCAGCCAGGTCTGCAGAGCCTGGGGGAGCTGGGTGTGGGGCGGCCCGGCCAGGTCTGCAGAGCCTGGGGGTCTGGGTGTGGGGCGGCCCAGCGAGGACTGAGGAGCCTGGGGGGGCCTGGGTGTGGGGCAGCCCAGCCAGGGCTGCGGAGCCTGGGGGGCGGCGAGGTGCTAGGGGGTGGGGCGGCCCAGCCAGGGCTGCGGAGCCTGGGGGGTCTGGGTGTGGGGCGGCCCAGCGAGGACTGAGGAGCCTGGGGGGCGGCGAGGTGCTAGGGGGTGGGGCGGCCCAGGGCTGCGGAGCCTGGGGGGTCTGGGTGTGGGGCGGCCCAGCGAGGACTGAGGAGCCTGGGGGGCGGCGAGGTGCTAGGGGTGGGGCGGCCCAGCCAGGGCTGCGGAGCCTGGGGGGCGGCGAGGTGCTAGGGGGTGGGGCGGCCCAGCCAGGGCTGCGGAGCCTGGGGGGTCTGGGTGTGGGGCGGCCCAGCGAGGACTGAGGAGCCTGGGGGGCGGCGAGGTGCTAGGGGTGGGCCGGCCCAGCCAGGGCTGGGGGCTGGGGCTGGGGCTGGGTGGCCCAGCCAGGGTGCAGGAGGCAGCCGCTCAGTAGCCCGTGGTTGGGCTGGGCGCGCTGGCCGGCTGTGTCCGAGTGCCATGCCTGGTGCGTGAGGGCGAGGCCCTGGGAGCCCTTCGCTGGCAGAGGGCACCAGGGTGGGGTGGACACTCACCCCACCCCCCATTGCAGGAGGGCAGCCACACCCAGGGGCCGTGCAAGGCAAGATGAAGCCCGGCAGCTCCTTCCTTCGACTCCTTCATCTTCCTCCCTGTGCTCAGACTCTGCCGTGGGCCCCCTGCCCCTGTGGGGCCTCGGCACCCTCCAGCCCTGCTGAGGGGCTGGCCCAGGTGGGGAGTGGGGCCCCGTTGGGGGGGGGGGACTGGCCCAAATGGCGGCAAGAGGCCTGTCGGGGGGCTGGCGCAAGTGGGGGTTGGGGGTCCGTCTGGGGGGCTGGCCACAGTGGGGGGCAAGGGGCCTGGCATGGGGCCCTGACCTCGCTCTCTGGCTGACTCGGCGGCAGGTGGGTCCTCGCAGCCCCGGGATGAAGCTGAAGAAGCAGGTGACGGTGTGCGGAGCTGCCATCTTCTGCGTCGCCGTCTTCTCCCTCTACCTGATGCTGGACCGAGTGCAGCACGACCCTGCCCGGCACCAGAGCGGGGGCAACTTCCCACGGGTAAGCGGCTCTGGCACCCAGGGGCTGGGGAGTGGGGCTGCGGCTCTCTGCCATCACCTCCCATGGTGCCTGCAGGGGAGTCCCCCCTTGCTCACCCACTGCATGTTGGCACCTTGGGGAGGCTGAGTGCTGAGGGGCCCGGGAATCTCAGCTCCCTGGGACCTAGACCCCTTGGGGAAGAAATGGCCCAGGGTGTGCACCACATGTGGGTCAAGTCTATTCCAGGGTTGCTCGCCCACCACTGACGTGCAGCCACCTCTGGGGTGGGACGTGGCAGCAGTTGGACAGCGGAACAGTCTGTGGCAGGGGAGTGCTGATGGCTCCCTGTCTGGGGGACACTGCAGGTAGGGTGACCAGATGTCCCGATTTTATAGGGACAGTCCTGATATTTGGGTCTTTTTCTTATACGGGCTCCTATTTCCCCCCACCCCCATCCCAATTTTTCACACTTGCTGTCTGGTCACCCTACCTGCAGGGGGCTTTGGGAGGCTGACGCATTCGCCAGCGCTGGGCTCTGGCTGCCTGCCCAGATTGACTGAACATGCTTTCTGTCTGGGATTGCACCTCTGCACCCAGCGCCCTTAGCGCTAGCCTGGGGGGTCGGGGCCAGCCCTGACTGCCAGGGGAGAGCGCCCCCTGCTGAGTGCCCCAGCCTGCTCCCTGCAGCACAGCGCCCCCTGGTGCCACCCTAGGACCAGCCCTGACTGCCAGGGGAGAGCGCCCCCTGCTGCCCTCCGCCCTCAAGCACCCCCTAGCACTGCTCTGGGACCAGCCCTGACTGCCAGGGGAGAGCGCCCCCTGCTGAGTGCCCCACCCCACTTCCCTGCAGCACAGCGCCCCTGGTGCCACCCTGGGACCAGCCCTGACTGCTGGGGAGAGCGCCCCCTGCTGAGTGCCCCAGCCTGCTCCCTGCAGCACAGCGCCCCCTAGCACCGCCCTGGGCAATGGGGTCTTCGTTGAGTGTGAGAGGAGAGCGCTCCCTACTGAGCCCTGACTCTGCTCCCCTGCATGGCAGGCCCCCAGTGCTGACTGGGATGGGGAGCCCCCCCGCCGAGCCCCTGGCCCGCTCCCTGCAGAGTGCACTGCCAGGCCATCAGTCCAGCAGCTGTTACGCTGGTGGCCCCCCAGGCAGCCCTGCTGGGCCCTCGTGCGCACCACTCTCTGCTGGAAAATGGGGGGGTCACTGAACCCAAACATTCTGCGGCAAAAGAGCGACTTGGGCGAATGTCCAGGGACCCCGTTAGTTCTGGGTTGCAGCTGCGTGAATCTGCGTCCCCTGGAACTGTTGCAGTGCCCCCGTGGGCGATGAATGGGCAGCTTCCCCCGGCATTTCGGGGGCAGGGGGGTACTGCTCTCAGCCCGTGTCTGTGACCTGCAGGGTGGGCCGGGGTAGTGCTAGGCTGGGGGCCCCTCGCCCCCCAGGGGCTGCTCTCAGCCTGTGTCTGTGACCTGCAGGGTGGGCCGGGGAGTGCTAGGCTGGGGGCCCCCTCGCCCCCCGGGGGCTGCTCTCAGCCCGTGTCTGTGACCTGCAGGGTGGGCCAGGGAGTGCTAGGCTGGGGGCCCCCTCTCCCCCCGGGGGCTGCTCTCAACCCGTGTCTGTGACCTGCAGGGTGGGCCGGGGAGTGCTAGGCTGGGGGCCCCTCCTCGCCCCCCGGGGGCTGCTCTCAGCTCGTGTCTGTGACCTGCAGAGCCAGATCTCGGCCTTGCAGAACCGCATCGAGCAACTGGAGCAGCTGCTGGAGGAGAACCACGAGATCATCAGCCACATCAAGGAGTCGGTGCTGGAGCTGACGGCCCACGCGGACGGGCAGCCGGTGCTGCTGCCCTACCACACACCCAATGGCTCCTGGGTGCTGCCCCCCGAGAGCCGGCCCAGCTTCTTCTCCATCTCCCCACAGGACTGCCAGTTTGCACTGGGAGCGGGGGCCAGAAGCCCAGACCTGCAGGTGAGCGAGGGCCAGGGCCTAGGTGGGAGGGGGGAGCTGCCTGCGGGGGGCCAAGGGGCTGGGTGGGTCGGAGGGGGAGCCGCCTGAGGGGGGGCCAAGGGGCTGGGGGGTCGGAGGGGGAGCCGCCTGAGGGGTGCCCAGGGGCTGGGGGGGTCGGAGGGGGAGCCGCCTGAGGGGGGCCGAGGGGCTGGAGAGGTCGGAGGGGGGGAGCCGCCTGCAGGGGGGCTGAGGGGCTGGGAGGTCGGAGGGAGAGCCGCCTACAGGGGGGCCGAGGGGGCTGGGGGGGGCCGAGGGAGAGCCGCCTGAGGGGGGGCCAAGGGGCTGGGGGGGTCGGAGGGGGAGCCGCCTGAGGGGTGCCCAGGGGCTGGGGGGTCGGAGGGGGAGCTGCCTGAGGGGGGCCGAGGGGCTGGGGGGTCGGAGGGGGAGCTGCCTGCACGGGGCTGGGGGTTCGGAGGGGGAGTCGCCTGTGGGGGGGTGAATCGCAGGGAAATTAGAGGGGGGGTGAAGGGCAGGGGGGTCCAGAGGGGACTGGGGCTGAGGCTGGTGTCCAGGGGGCCCGGTGCCGGGGGCTGAGGCTGGTGTCCAGGGGGCCCGGTGCCGGGGTCTGGGGCTGAGGCTGGTGTCCAGGGGGCCCGGTGCCGGGGGCTGAGGCTGGTGTCCAGGGGGCCCAGTGCCGGGGTCTGGGGCTGGTGTCCAGGGGGCCCGGTGCCGGGGTCTGGGGCTGAGGCTGGTGTCCAGGGGGCCCGGTGCCGGGGTCTGGGGCTGAGGCTGGTGTCCAGGGGGCCGGTGCCGGGGTCTGGGGCTGAGGCTGGTGGCCCGGTGGGACTGACGGCCCCAGGCTGGCGGCTCCCACTGAGCATGGTCCTGGGCTGGCAGATGCTGGCCGTGGCCTCGGGTGCTGCCCTTTGATAACCAGGACGGTGGCGTGTGGAAGCAGGGCTTTGACATCACCTACGAGCCCCACGAGTGGGACACGGAGCCCCTGCAGGTGTTCGTGGTGCCACATTCCCATAATGACCCAGGTGAGTGGGGCCCATGGAGCAGGCGGGGGCCTTGGAGCCTGGCCCTGGGCTTAATGCCCTAGGCTGAGCTGTGGGGATCCCCTGGCGAAGGGTCCCAGGCACGGCCACCAGGCCCCAGGGAGGGAGGATCCCAGACACGGCCCTTTGGCTTCTCAGCAGTGTCCCTCTAATTTTTCCAACCCATGTGCAGAATGAATTTTGTTTTGTTCACCTATATGGAGGTGTTGTGTGACACATCACCTCCATATTGGTGCACATAACTAAATTCAAATGCTGGGGCTGGGGCTGAGAGGTTCAGAGTGTGGGAGGGAGCTCAGGGCTGGGGCAGGTGGTTGGGGTGTGTGGGGGGGTGAGGGCTCCGGCTGGGGATGCGGGCTCTGGGGTGGGGCCTGGGATGATGGGTTTGGGGTGCAGGAGGGGACTCAGGGCTGGGGTGCGGGCTCTGGATGGGGTTGGGGACGAGGGGTTTGGGCTGCAGGGTTCCCTGGGGCTGCAGTGGGGAGAGAGGACTCCCCTCAGCTCCCGCAGCAGCACCTGGGCTGGGGTGGGGGGCATCTCTCCCCCAGCCGCTGCAGGTCTGGGCCAGGCCAGGCTGGGTCCGGGAGAGGAGCTTCTCTACGCCACTGTGACGTTCCCCTGGTGTTATCCGGACTGGTGATCTGCTCGGTCACTCCAATCCTCCTCTCTGGGAGCCAGCCTCACCCTGCTCTGCTGTGAGAACCCCACTCCTGGGCTGGACACACACAGCCTCTGGCGTGTAAGCTGCTCCCAGCATGTGAGCGAGCACTTCTGGCCAGCCACTGCTTGGATTGTGCAATCGAATGACACTAGCCAATATCTCCGGTCCTAGACACAACCCTAGGAACCTCCGTCTTGCAGTGTCCAGTTATGCCCACCGGACGCTGCAAGCTTATATGAGTTCATCAATTTAACAAAGAAATTGGTAGGTACCAGGCTTGTTATCCCCAGGGGAGTCTCTGACAGGCTTCAAACCAAATGCACTGCTCCAGGTAGAATAAACCAACACATTTATTAACTACAAAGATAGATGTTAAGAGATTACAAGTCAAAGCACAACAAGTCAGATTTGGTCAAATGAAATAAAAGCAAAGCACATTCTAAGCTGATCTTAACACTTTCAGAGCCCTTACAAACTTAGATGCTTCTCACCACAGGCTGGCTGGTTGCCCTTCAGCCAGGCTCTCCCCTTTGATCAGCGCTTCAGTCGCTTGGTGGGGGTGCCTGTAGGTGTAGGTGGGAGAGAGAGCGAGCATGGCAAACGTCTCTCCCTTTTATCATGTCCTTTCTTCCCTCTTGGCTTTGCCCTCCCCCCCGCCCCGAGTCAGGTGAGCATGACCTCATCGTAGTCCCAAACTGACCAAAGGAAGGGGTTGACTCACTTGAGAGGCCAACAGACCCTTTGTTGCTGCCTAGGCCAGTGTCCTTTGTTCCTGTGAGGCTGGGCTGGGTTTGTCCCATCCATGCCCTGATGAGGTGTGAACTGCCCCTCTGCTCCTGGAGAGTTTTGCCTGGGCTTGTTTTAAGCCATGAAGACACATTTCCAGCCTCATAACTATATACAGGAAATTATAACCTATAACATCACTGTAACAACAATGCTCAGTGCACCATGAGCCTTCCGAAGACATCCAATATGACAAACTTTGCATTGGATCCCACACAATCATATTATAAGGATGAACATGGGGGTGCTGGGTGTTCCCCCAAGGTACAGAGCGTCACAGGACCAGGGAGAGGGGTGTCCCTCCCCTAGCCGCGGCAGGTCTGTGCCAGGCTGGGTTGGGGCTGGGGGAGAGGAATCTCTCCCTGCTGCAGCCTTGAGTGCCTGCGTGGCACTTAATAGGCTGCTGCGTGGCCAGGCAGCTTAGAGGGAACGTAGCCCCCCAGGCAAGGCTCCGCACTCAGTCCCTGCCCTGTGCTTGTTGCGCAGGCTGGATCAAGACCTTTGAGAAGTACTACGCAGACCAGACGCAGCACATCCTGAACAGCATGGTGCTGAAGCTGCAGGAGGACCCGCGCCGCCGCTTCATCTGGTCCGAGATCTCCTTCTTCTCCAAGTGGTGGGACAACATCAGCACCCAGAAACGTGCGGCGGTGCGCAGGTATGGGGGGCAACAGCCTGCGCTCCGTGGGCAGGGACAGTGCCCGCTCTCCCCAGCCTGGGCACCCAATGGAGATACGGGAGTGCTGGCCGTGGGGCGGGGGCACTGGGCGTGGGATGGGGCACTGGCTGTTGGGTGAGCCTGCAGGAGGTGCCGTGGGTTGGGACCACTGGCTGTGGGGTGGGGTGCTGGCTGTGGGGTGGAGGTGCTGGCCGGGGGGGGGGCCCGCTGGCCAGGGGTGGGAGCGCAGGGTGGGGGCGCTGGCCGTGGGGTGGGGGTGTTGGCCATGGGCCGTCTCTCTGCCCTTGACTCTCTGGTGCCCCCGGCAGGCTGGTTGGCAGTGGGCAGCTGGAGATGGTGACGGGCGGCTGGGTGATGCCCGACGAGGCCAATTCCCACTACTTCGCCATGATCGACCAGCTGATCGAGGGGCACCAGTGGCTGGAGAAGAACATCGGTGAGTGACGGGGGCGGGGGGGGGACGGCAGTGCAGACCCACCCTGCCCTTGTCTGCTCACGTCTGGGACCGTGGCCAGGGGGCTGTGGGGCTGGGTGTGCTGCCCACGCCTGGGGCCGCGCCCTTACAGAGGGGGTGCCAGACCCGCGCCACCCAGCCTTGCTCGGTGCCTTCGGGGCGCAACCTGCCCTAATGAGTCTGTGTGGCGACTCCCTTCAGGTGTGACCCCGCGGTCCGGCTGGGCCGTCGACCCCTTTGGGCACAGCGCCACCATGCCCTACCTGCTGAGACGCGCCAACCTGACCAGCATGCTGATCCAGAGGGTGCACTACGCCATCAAGAAGCACTTCGCTGCCACCCACAGCCTGGAGTTCATGTGGAGACAGACCTGGGGTGAGGACCTGGACCAGAGGTGGGGTGAGGGGTGCCTGGGGCTGGGGGTGGAGTGACGGCTGCTGCCCTCTTTCCTGGCGGCGCAGTGATCCCTGCCCACATGCGGCCGCCTGACCGAGGAGCAGCCCCCTCCCGCCTGTCCCAGTTCCCGAGGGACTCTGGGGGCCTCTGGCGCTAAGCCGAGCCTGCCCTTCCAGGCCCCCGCTGCTCCCGTCCCGTGTGCGGCTGGGTCCCAGCGTCCTTCGGGTGCGGCTGCCCTGTCCTGCCCCGGCCCGGAGCTGCTGGAGCTGGAGTGCAGGCAAGCTGGGCTCCCCTTCCCTGGGCTGTGGCCCCGCTGCCGCCGTTCCTGCCTCTGGTGGCACTTGAAGCAGGGCTCCCCCTCCTGGCTCTTGGCTGGGCTGGGGGCTCTCTTCCCCCCCCAAACTCCCATGGGTGGGATCTGGGGGGCACGGCACGCTGGCTGCCCGCCTGTTCTGCCCTGACTCTCGCTAGCCAGCGCCTTACTGGCCAGCGGGCAGCCCTGTGCCCCAACAGCTGCTGGTCTGCCACAGTCTCTCCTCCCCTCCCCCTTGGCTGCTTCCCGTCCCGCTAACCTGGGGCCAGGCCCACCCCTGCCATGGGCGCTGCCTTCCCTAGGAGTGCCCTGGTGCTGCCCGGCTGGCA
The DNA here is from genome assembly GCF_011386835.1 of Chrysemys picta bellii. Classification (NCBI taxonomy): domain Eukaryota; kingdom Metazoa; phylum Chordata; order Testudines; family Emydidae; genus Chrysemys; species Chrysemys picta. Next base: position 804,439 of record NC_088800.1, read on the forward strand.
CGGCGGCTGCCTGCTCAGCTGTGACAGCCAAGCACAGGCAGACAGCGCCCGGGGTGGGCACACCGACTCAGCTGTCTGCTTCTCTGCAGACCCAGACTCCAGCACTGATATCTTCTGCCACATGATGCCCTTCTACAGCTACGATGTGCCCCACACCTGCGGCCCTGACCCCAAGATCTGCTGCCAGTTTGACTTCAAGCGCCTGCCTGGGGGCAGGATCAACTGTCCATGGAAGGTGCCACCCAGAGCCATTACCGAGGCCAATGTGGCCGAACGGTGAGTGAGCTGCGTCCCGCCACTCGGCCCCAGAGGCTGAGCCTTCCTGGCTGGCTCCGGGGCGCGCTGCCTGCGCCCACTGGCCCTGCCCCCTGAGGCCTCTTGCCTTGTTCTGCCGCAGGGCACACCTCTTGCTGGACCAGTACCGCAAGAAGTCCAAGCTGTTCCTCAGCAAGGTGCTGCTGGTGCCTCTGGGAGACGACTTCCGCTACGACAAGCCCCAGGAGTGGGACGCCCAGTTCCTCAACTACCAGCGCCTCTTCGACTTCCTCAACGCCCACCCCAGCCTGCACGTGCAGGTACTGCACCAGACTCCCAAAGGGGCTGCAGCTGGGACGTGCTGGGGGGGCCAGGAGAGCCCCACCCACTCCCTGGGGGATGTCAGGGGCATGAGGGGGGGAGCCCCACCCACTCCCTGGGGGATGTCAGGGAAATGAGGGGAGAGCCCCGCCTTCTGGGGGATTCCGGGGGTGTGCAGGTGGAGCCCCACCCCCTGGAGGATACCAGGGGGTGCAGGGAGTTATATTAGTCTTGATGGAATATATGGGCCTGTCACGGAGTCCCCGGGCGATGCTCTGGAACTGCTCCCCACAAAGCCAGTCAGGACTTTGGGGAGCCTCCTCTCCCTCGGAGCAGACTGTCTTCAGGGCAAGAAGCTCACACGGCTTCACCTTCCTGGGTCTGACCTTGGAGCATTCAGCATATGCCCCTCTGTGCGAGTCCGCCCAGGCGGGGTCCTGGGGAAGCCAGAGGGTCCTGCACCCTCACTTCGCAGTCAGATGTGACTCTCAGCCAGCCAGTAAAACAGAGGTTTATTAGATGACAGGAACACGGTCTAAAACAGAGCTTGTAGGTACAAAGAACAGGACCCCTCAGCCGGGTCCATTCTGGGGCCCAGCGAGCTAGACACCCCCGTCTGCCCTCAGTTCCTGTCCCCAGCCAGCTCCAAACTGAAACCCCCTCCAGCCCCTCCTTTCTGGCCTTTGTGTCTTTCCCGGGCCAGGAGGTCACCTGATCTCTTTGTTCACCTTTAGCTATTCCCTTGCAGGGGGGAAGGGCCCCAGCCATTTGTTGCCAGGATACAGAGTGTCAGCCATTTATGTACACTGGTGACTAAGAAATGCATAGGGGAAACTGAGGCACCCACACAGTAGTCAGAGGAAACAAGAACAGTCCCACTTCGTCACAGGGCCCAAAGAGTCACAGGTGCTAACACGACCCTGTCACTGTCCCATGAAACAGGGTTAAAGGAGGCCTGGAGTTTGGCCTAGAGAGCCCTCTGCCCGCTCAGTGCCAGGCACGCACCCCACTGAATGGCCTGGCCCATTCTACCAAAGGTGCAGGAAGAAGGAAAACCCGTCAAAGCATTTGCGATGGGAAGTGTTCCCTGGAGCAGCGTCTGTAGTGCCCAGTGCTGGCGCTGCGTGGCTTCAGAATCACAGAATATCAGGGTTGGAAGGGACCTCAGGAGGTCATCTAGTCCAACCCCCTGCTCAAAGCAGGACCAACCCCAACTAAATCATCCCAGCCAGGGCTTTGTCAAGGTGGGCCTTAAAAAACTCTAAGGAAGGAGATTCCACCACCTCCCTAGATAACCCATTCCAGTGCTTCACCGCCCTCCTAGTGAAAAAGTTTTTCCTAATATCCAACCTAAACCTTCCCCACTACAACTTGAGACCATTACTCCTTGTTCTGTCATCTGGTACCACTGAGAACAGTCTAGATCCATCCTCTTTGGAACTCCCTTTCAGGTAGTTGAAAGCAGCTATCAAATCCCCCCTCATTCTTCTCTTCTGCAGACTAAACAATCCCAGTTCCCTCAGCCTCTCCTCATAAGTCATGTGCTCCAGCCCCCTAATCATTTTTGTTGCCCTCCGCTGGACTCTTTCCAATTTTTCCACATCCTTCTAGTAGTGTGGAGCCCAAAACTGGACCCAGTACTCCAGATGAGGCCTCACCAATGTCGAATAGAGGGGAATGATCATGTCCCTCGGTCTGCTGGCAATGCCCCTACTTATACAGCCCAAAATGCCGTTAATCTTCTTGGCAACAAGGACACACTGTTGATTCATATCCCGCTTCTCGTCCACTGCAATCTCTACGTCCTTTTCTGCAGAACTGCTGCCTAGCCACTCGGTCCCTAGTCTGTAGGAGTGCATGGGATTCTTCCGTCCAACGTCTGTCCTTGTTGAACCTCATCAGATTTCTTTTGGCCCAATCCTCTATTTTGTCTAGGTCCCTCTGTATCCTATCCCTACCTTCCAGCGTATCTACCACTCCTCCCAGTTTAGTGTCATCTGCAAACTTGCTGAGGGTGCAGTCCACGCCATCCTCCAGATCATTAATGAAGATATTGAACAAAACCATTCCCAGGACCGACCCTTGGGGCACTCCACTTGATACCGGCTGCCAACTAGACATGGAGCCGTTGATCACTACCCGTTGAGCCCGGGCGATGCTCTGATAGATCTAGTCAGCTTTCTATCCACCTTATAGTCCATTCATCCAGCCCATACTTCTTTAACTTGCTGGCAAGAATACTGTGGGAGACCGTATCAAAAGCTTTGCTAGAGTCAAGGAATAACACGTCCACTGCTTTCCCCTCATCCACAGACCCAGTTATCTCCTCATAGAAGGCAATTAGGTCAGTGAGGCACGACTTGCCCTTGGTGAATCCATGCTGACTGTTCCTGATCACTTTCCTCTCCTCTAAGAGCTTCAGAATTGATTCCTTGAGGACCTGCTCCATGATTTTTCCAGGGACTGAGGTGAGGCTGACTGGCCTGTAGTTCCCTGGATCCTCCTTCTTCCCTTTTTTAAAGATGGGCACTACATTAGCCTTTTTCCAGTCATCCGGGACCTCCCCCGATCGCCCTGAGTTTTCAAAGATAATGGCCAATGGCTCTGCAATCACATCCACCAACTCCTTTAGCACCCTCGGATGCATCGCATCCGGCCCCATGGACTTGTGCTCGTCCAGCTTTTCTAAATAGTCCCGAACCACTTCTTTCTCCACAGAGGGCTGGTCACCTTCTCCCCATACTGTGCTGCCCAGTGCAGTGGTCTGGGAGCTGACCTTGTTCGTGAAGAGAGAGGCAAAAAAATCATCGAGTACATTAGCTTTTTCCACATCTTCTGTCACTAGGTTGCCGTCCCCATTCCGTAAGGGGCCCACACTTTCCTTGACCTTCTTCGGAAGGCAAGCCCTGTGTCTGACAGCCGCCAGCGCTCTCCAGGCTGTCCGGGGCCCCTCCGGGAGTGGGCCTTGGCTGAGCTGGGCTGGAGCGGTGGCTGTGCTATAGTTTTCCGGGCCCGTTTCCTAGAAGGCCAAACCAGCCACACAGCTGGGGAGAGGAAAGTCCAGCCCAGCCCAGAAACGGAGCCTCTGGCTCCAGCACCAGCTCACTCATGCATCCTCCCTGCTGGAGAAACAGGCCCAGCACGCAGCCATGCCGAGACCTGGCAAACGCGTCCCAGCATTGAGCTGGCAGGCCATGCCTCCGGCTGCTCTCACGGCAGGGCGGCAGGACACACAGCTTGGCCGGCAAAGCCAGACCTGTTTGAGGGGCAGGAAGAGAAGGAATACGGTGGGGAAGGAGAAGGGCACACAGGAGGGGTGACAAAGTCTGCCATGCCAGGCAGCGGTTGGCATGGAGCTGGAGCCGGTGGGCTTGGCCTTGTCTTGGCCTGGCCCGGTCAGGACATCTCCCAGGCTCAGGGTGATGGAAGCCAAATGACGGCACAGCACGTCTTGGGGGCCGGACGGTGAAGCTCGCCCTGCCCCTCCTTTCAATCAGCAGTTCCCTCCGGTAGCCAGCCCTCCCTCTTCTCTGGGACCAAGGGGTGGGGGTGCAAGGCCCGGCCTCCCCTCTTGTCCACTGGCGGGGCCTCATTGCCACACCCTGGCTCTGGTTCCCTGCGTCTCACGCTGACTGGGCCTGGGCTTCTGGCGGGAGGCCGGTTGGGTTGCACTAGCGCAGGCTGGCTGCCGGCCGGCTCCCTCCTCCCCAGCACAGCCTGACTGCAGGTTTACAGGGACCCCGGAGCAGCCTCTAGCCACTTCCCACAGCTAGTCTCACAAGTGAGTCCGTTTGTAGGCGCAGTTTGGGGTTGGTCCTGCTTTGAGCAGCGGGTGGGACTCGATGACCTCCTGAGGTCCCTTCCAACCCTGATCTTCCATGAGTCTATGATTATTTACAACAAGCCCCGCCCACGCCTGTGGGATTCCAGGAGGTGTATGCTGAGCCCCGCCCACGCCTGTGGGATTCCAGGAGGTGTATGCTGAGCCCCGCCCACGCCTGTGGGATTCCAGGAGGTGTATGCTGAGCCCCGCCCACCCCCTGTGGGATGGGGGGACATGGGGGACCCCCACACACAGTGCAGCTGGCAGAACTCCGGCCTGGCCAGTGTACCTTTGTTTGGTGCTTTGTTGGTTTGTTACCGTCCTGGGGCCTTGGCTGGCTGCAGTCATAAGAACGGCCCGGTATCCATCCAGCCCTGTGTCCTGTCTGCGACAGTGGCCGATGCCAGGTACCTCAGGGGAATGAACAGAACAGGGCAGTTATCGAGTGATCCATCCCCTGTCGCCCATTCCCAGCTCCTGGCCGTCCCGGAGTGGGGGGTTCCACCCACCCTCTCCTTGGCACCGGGGGCCCACCTGGCTCATGGGCGGCACGGGGCCACGCTCTCCCTGCAGGCGCAGTTCGGGACCCTCTCCGATTACTTTGACGCTCTCTCCAAGAGGACCGGGATCGTCCCTGGGATGAAGCCGCCTGGCTTCCCCGTGCTGAGCGGGGACTTCTTCTCTTACGCGGACCGGGAGGACCACTACTGGACGGGCTACTACACCTCCCGGCCCTTCTACAAGAGCCTGGACCGCGTGCTGGAGGCCCATCTCCGGTGAGGGTGTGGGGCTGGGGCTGGGAACGGGCGGGAGTGGGGGGCTGGGGCTAGGGCAGGGGGCTGGGCTGGAAGGAGCTGAGTGCAGTCAGTGATAGGTTTGGGGATGGGGCAGATGGGGGCAGGAGCTTGGTGGGCTGGGACTCAGGGCACGCAGCCAGAGGGATTTCAGGGGAGGGGAGATTCAGGGCACAAGGCAGATTCAGGGGGCCAGGATTCAGGGGCAGGGCAAGGGGGAATTTGGGCACAGGGCGAGGTGGGATTCGGGGACAGGGCGAGGGGAGATTCAGGGCGCAGGGATATTCGGGGGCAGGACGAGGGGCTTCGGGGGCAGGACGAGGGTGGATGGGGGGGTGGGGCGAGTAGATATTTGGGGGCAGGGCGAGGGGATTCGGGGATTGGGTGAGAGGGAGGCGGGGGCAGGGCGAGGGGATTCGGGTGCGGGGTGAGAGGGATGCAGGGGCAGGGCAAGGGGGGTTGTGGAGGTGGAGTGAGGGAGGATTTGGGCACAGGGTGAGGGGGGGTTCGGGCGCAGGGCGAGGGGTGTGCGTGGGGAGGAGCTGTGGCTCATGGGTCTGTGTCTGGCCCAGGGGCGCAGAGATCCTGTACAGCCTGGCGCTGAGTCACGCCCGGCACGCTGGCATGGACAGCAGATACCCGCTCTCGGATTACGCCCTGCTGACCGAGGCCCGGCGTGCCCTGGGGCTCTTCCAGCACCACGATGCCATCACGGGCACCGCCAAAGAGGCCGTCGTGGTGGATTACGGTGTGAGGTACGGCCCTGAGCCTCGGGAATGGCTGGGGGAGCCGGGTGGGTGAACCCTGCCGGGGGATCCCTGTGGGGGAGAGGCCGCGGGGGAGCGGTGACACTGATTCTCTCTCTGCCTTTCCCTCACGGCTCCGGCCCGGCTGCCCAGGCTGCTCCACTCCCTGGTGAACCTGAAACGCGTCATCAGCAACGCCGCGCACTACCTAGTGCTGGGCGACAAGGAGGCCTATCGCTACGACCCCGCAGGACCCTTCCTTGGCTCGGTGAGCCCGGCCCTGACCCTGGCCCTGACCTTGGCCTCACTGCCCTGACCCCGGCCCAGCCCCCCTGCCCTGACCCCAGCCTGGCCCCGCTGCCCTGACCCTGATCCCGGCTCCAGCCCCACTGTCCTGACCCTGGCCCAGCCCCCTTGCCCTGACCCCGGCCTGGCCCCGGCCCCGCTGCCCTGACCCTGATCCCGGCTCCAGCCCCACTACCCTGACCCCAGCTCAGCCCCACTGCCTGACCCTGGTCTGGCCCTGGCCCCACTGTCCTGACCCAGGTCCAGCCCCCCTGCCCTGACCCCAGCCCGGCCCCGCTGCCCTGACCCCGGTCCGGCCCCGCTGCCCTGACTTCAGCCCCAGTCACATCCTTGACCCCAATCTCCCTGCTTTGATCCAGACTCCAGCCCTAACCCCAGCCCTCGGCTCTACTGCCCTGCCCCTGCCTGCGTTCGGGGGGCGACCCCCACCATCAGGGCGCTCCCCAGGAGCGGCTCTCTGCTGCCCCTTTGCACGGTGGGGACCTGCCCCACTCCCTATCTCTGCCTTTCTGCCTAGAGCGGTCCTTGGGCTGGCGGGGGCTGGGGGTGCTCTCCTGGGAGCATTACGGTGCTGACTCAGCTCCTCTCTGCTAGGACGACATGCGCCTCAACCAGGACTCGCTGCCTGAGAAAACCGTCATCAAGTTGGACACATCGCCCAGGTAGGAGCTGCCCGGCCCCTGCCCAGGGTGTGCACACCCTGCTCCGGGCTGGGGCAGGGCCTGGCTGGAGGAACTGCCCAGGGCCTGGACACCCCCGCTCCGGGCTGGGGCAGGGCGGAGGAACTCCCCAGGGCCTGGACACCCCTGCTCCGGGCTGGGGCAGGGCCTGGCTGGAGGAACTGCCCAGGGCCTGGACACCCCCGCTCCGGGCTGGGGCAGGGCCTGGCTGGAGGGACGGGTCCCTCCCTGTCTTCACTCTGTCCTGGGGGACCTGGGGGCCGACGGCGGCCAGGCCTGCCCTGTGGCTGAGCGCTCTATTCACTCTAGCCTGCCACTGTTGGGGTCCTTTGGGGGCTGGAGGCTGTCAGAGGGTTGTCGAGTGCTAGGGGCTGGAGAGGCCATCGGGGGTGGGGGGCTGGAGGGGCCATCGGGGGTGGGGGGCCATCAGGTCGGAGTCTGTCGGGGGCCAGCGGAGTTTGAGGACCATCAGGGGCTGGGGGCCGTTGGGGGCTGTAATAATGCAGTTTCTTTGGTGGGACACTTCCGAGAGTGTCAGTTCAGGACAGATTGCTCAGAGCAGGGCAGTCCCAGCCCAAGGCTGGGGGTCCTTTACCATTAAGGCACCGAACCAGCCCAACAGAGGATTTCGGTCTCACCCCACTGGCGAACCACAAGTCACACAAGCAATTCTCTCAGACACTCCAGTTTCCCAGTATCACCACCAGTGCCACTCCTTATGGGGACAAATGGTTATGAAAACCAATACCCCAGTAAAAGAAAAAGGTTCTCTCCATCCCAAAGGACCAAGCCCCAGACCCAGGTCAATATACAAATCAGATCTTACCCACAAATCACGCTGTTGCCAATCCTTCAGAATCTAAAATCTAAAGGTTTATTCATAAAAGGAAAAAATATAGATGAGAGCTAGAATTGGTTAAACGAATCAATTCCATACAGTGATGGCAAAGTTCTTGGTTCAGGCTTGTAGCAGTGATGGAATAAACTGCAGGTTCAAATCAAGTCTCTGGAACATCCCCACCTGGGATGAGTCATTCAGTCCTTTGTTCAGAGCTTCAGTTTGTAGCAAGGTTCCTCCAGAGGTCAGAAGCAGGATTGAAGACAAAATGGAGGGGTTTCCAGGGCCTTTTATATTCTCTGCCCTGTGGAAGGACACCCCTTTGTTCTTACTGTGGAACATCACAGCAGCAAGATGGAGTTCGGAGTCACACGGGCAAGTCACATGTTCATGCATCAAATATCAGAGGGGTAGCCGTGTTAGTCTGGATCTGTAAAAAGCAACAGAGGGTCCTGTGGCACCTTATAGACTAACAGATGTATTGGAGCATAAGCTTGACGAAGTGGGTATTCACCCACAAAAGCATCTGTTAGTCTATAAGGTGCCACAGGACTCTTTGATGTTCATGCATGACTCAGTTTGGAGGCCAACGCCATTGTTTACATGTTAGTTTGAACTTTCCCAGGAAAGCTCAGATGTGGATTGGCGTCTCCCAAAGTCCACTGTCAGTTAAGTGTTTCTTGACTGGGCACTTAATCTGCAAATTCCTTTCTCAAGAAGCTGACCAAATGCTTCACTGAGGCTACTTAGACTCAAAACACATTGAGATACAAGTACAGAGCCAATATTCATAACTTCAACTACAAAATGATACACACATATAGACAGCATAATCATAACCAGCAAACCATAACCTTGTCTTAGACACCTCATTTGACCCCCTTTATACAAGATTTGGTGCCACTACAGGACCTTGGTTGCAACAATGATCTATATGGTCACAGTTCATGTCAATAACATCACAGGGGCCATCGGGGATAGGGGGCTTGGGGTGGTTGGGGGCGATCGGGGGCTGGGTGCCATCAGGGGCTGGGGTCCGTGGGGGGCTGCGGGCTGTCGAGGATCAGGGGCTGGGGGCTGTTGGGGGCTGGGGCTGTCGGGGCTGGGGGCCATGGGGGGACTGGGGGCTGTCGAGGATCAGGGGCTGGGGTCCGTGGGGGGCTGGGGGCTGTCGGGGATCAGGGGCTGGGGTCCGTGGGGGCTGTCGGGGATCAGGGGCTGGGGTCAGTGGGGGGCTGTCGGGGATCAGGGACATCATGTGGTTGAGCGCTGTCCCCATGCAGGTTCGTGGTGCTGTTTAACCCGCTGGAGCAGGAGCGGCTCAGTGTCGTCTCACTGCTGGTCAGCTCCCCGCGTGTCCGTGTGCTCTCCGAGGAGGGGCAGCCCCTGGCCGTCCAGCTCAGCGCCCAGTGGAGCTCAGCCACGGATATGGTGCCCGATGTCTACCAGGTACGAGAGGGGGCTGTGGCCTCACCCCACCTCATTGGGGACGCCCTGAGCCGGGCAAAACCTACCAGGCACACAGCGCCCTTGGCAGCAGTCCCCACCCCCAGCGTGCACACCTCACTCTGTACACCCCCAGCTCCCTCATCCACCCCCATAGCCCCCCTCAGCAGCCCCACAGGCCTCTCCTCCACCCCCTGGCACACACAGCCCCGCCCACCCTGGCTTGGGCAGGTCCCCTCCACGCCCGGTGCGGATGCTGAGCTCTCCCTGGCAGTGCCCTGGGCCCGCTGCTCTGGATGAAATCAGACCGGACTCCAGTGCCGTGTGTCTCCCCTCAGGGCACACAGTCACGAGGGCAAACCTCCTTGGCTTCAGCGCCTCCTGGGTCTGACCTCAGAGCACTCAGCACCCACTTCATGCTGTGAGCTCCCCACAGTGAGTCCACCTGGGGAACCCTTACATGGCCCCAAAGGGGCCCTGCACCCCAACTCTGCACTCAGCAGTGACTCTCAGCCAGCACAGAAAACAGAAGGTTTATTAGTCGTGGGGAACACAGCGTAGAACAGATCCTGTTAGCACAGAAATTAGAAACATTCAGCAAAGTCCATCATGGGGTGGGGGGATCCCAAGCCCAGAACCCTGGGCTCTGCCCTCTTCAGTCTCCCAGCTGCAGACGGACCAGCTTCCAGCAGCCCAGCCTAGCCCCTCCTCTGGCCTTTGTCTCTTTCTGGGGCAAACAGGTCACCTGGTCTCCGCCTCTCGCTTCGTTCTCCAACACCTCTGGCTGATTCTTGCCGAGGATGGGCTCTGGCAGGGCCACAGAGTATCAGGCATTGTCTGTGCCCAGGTAGTCTGCAAGGATCACACACCCTGTCCCACCACCTAGGCATTTGAGTGACACGTGGGGGAATTGAGCCACACACACACACACACACACACACAGCATCAGACAAAACATTACGAACATTCCCACTTCGTCATACCCGCTCGCCCAGCTGAGCGCCGTTTCCATGGCTCAGGGCTGAGCTGGGCAGGGCTTGGGGGCAGGGGTCCATCTCCCCTCTGATTGGCAGGTGTCCATCATGACCCGGCTGCCAGCACTGGGCCTCAGTGTCCTGCAGTTGTACAAGTCGTTCGACAGCCACACCACGCTGACGTCGTCTGTGCGCCTCCACCTGCACGAGCGTGAGCTGCCCGTGCGCCCGCGCGAGGTCTTCCCTGTGCGCGTCGTCCCCGCCACCTCCGACGACTTCTGCCTGGACAACCAGCACATGCAGGCCTGTTTCTCGGGCCTCACCGGCCTGCTGCAGGTGAGCAGGGGGGCGGGTGGGGGGCAGCAGAGCGTGTCTGGTGCCCACGCGCTCACTGCCTGCTGCAGGTGAGCAGGGGGCCGGGTGGGGGGCAGCAGAGCGTGTCTGGTGCCCACGCGCTCACTGCCTGCTGCAGGTGAGCAGGGGGCCGCGTGGGGGCAGCAGAGCGTGTCTGGTGCCCACGCGCTCACTGCCTGCTGCAGGTGAGCAGGGGGCCGGGTGGGGGGCAGCAGAGCGTGTCTGGTGCCCACGCGCTCACTGCCTGCTTCCTTGCAGAGCGTCCGGCGGGCTGGGGAGGAGCACAGGCTGAGCAGCGAGTTCCTCATCTATGGCACCAGGAGCGCCAAGGACAAGAGTGGGGCCTACCTCTTCCTGCCAGATGGCGACGCCAAGGTACAGGGCACAAGGAGGGGCCCCGAGACCTAGGAGCAGCTGGGCACTGAGGCCTGTGGAGGGGGTCTTGGGAGGGCTGGTGGGACCTAGGGGATGGGGCAGAGGGTTCCAGGCTGTTACACCTGCCCTCCCTCGTGTCTGCTGCACGGTGTCAGGCTGCCCTTGTTCCCTTCACAGCCCTACGCCCCCAAGGAGCCGCCCGTGGTGCGGGTGACCGAGGGACCCTTCTTCTCGGAGGTGGCTAGCTACTACCAACATGTGCAGCAGGTGGTGCGGCTCTACAACGTGCCAGGTGAGGGGCGCGCAGGGTGGGCTGTGCTGTGCCGCAGGAACTGGGGGCGCTGGGTGGGGGCTCTGGTTGGCCTGCAGAGCGCTGGGGTCCCTGGCATTCCAGCTGGCAGGGGCGGGCGAGGTGATCTCAGCCGTCTGCTTTGCAGGGGTGGAGGGTCTGTCCCTGGATGTGTCCTGCCTGGTGGACATCCGCGACCACGTCAACAAGGAGATGGCCCTGCGCCTCAGCACCAGCATCGCCAGCGAGGACACCTTCTTCACCGATCTCAACGGCTTCCAGGTGCCTGGCAGCCCTGGGCAGCGCCCTCCCCCACCTCCTGGGCTCTCCCAGCCCTGTCCCCCGGGGCAGTGTCCTTCCCCACCTCCTGGGCATCTCCCTTGCCCAGTCCCTGGGTCAGCACCCTCGCCGCCTGCTGAGCCTCTCCTCTGCCCGGTTCCTGGGGCAGTGCTCTCTCCCACCTCCTGGGCATCTCCCCTGACAGGGCAGAGCCAGTCCCCTGCCCCCTGGGCTCTCCCAGCCCTGCCCCCCAGGGCAGCGCCCTCCCCCACCTCCTGGGCCTCTCCCAGCCCTGCCCCCCAGGGCAGCGCCCTCCCCCACCTCCTGGGCTCTCCCAGCCCTGCCCCCCAGGGCAGTGTCCTCCCCCCACCTCCTGGGCTCTCCCCACCCTGCCCCCCAGGGCAGCACCCTCCCCCACCTCCTGGGCCTCTCCCAGCCCTGCCCCCCAGGGCAGCGCCCTCCCCCACCTCCTGGGCTCTCCCAGCCCTGCCCCCCAGGGCAGTGTCCTCCCCCACCTCCTGGGCTCTCCCCGCCCTGCCCCCCAGGGCAGCGCCCTCCCCCACCTCCTGGGCCTCTCCCCTGCCCAGTCCCTGGGTCAGCGCCCTCCCCCACCTCCTGGGCTCTCCCCGCCCTGCCCCCCAGGGCAGCGCCCTCCCCCACCTCCTGGGCCTCTCCCCGCCCTGCCCCCCCAGGGAGCACGCTCACCTGCCCACTGGGCTCTCCCCTCCCTACCCCCCCAGGGAGCGCGCTACCCCGCCCACTGGGCTCTCCCCTCCCTGCCCCCCCTGGGAGCGCGCTCACCCGCCCACTGGGCTCTCCCCGCCCTGGCCCCCCAGGGAGCGCGCTCACCCGCCCGCTGGGCTCTCCCCGCCCGGCCCCCCCCAGGGAGCGCGCTCCCCCGCTCGCTGGGCTATACCCGCCCGGCCCCCACAGGGAGCGCGCTCACCCGCCCGCTGGGCTCTCCCCGCCCGGCCCCCCCAGGGAGCGCGCTCCCCCGCTCGCTGGGCTCTCCCCGCCCGGGGCCAGGCTTGCCGGGAGCCCCCGGTGGGGCACAGGGCATTGGTGGAGCTCGGAGCGGTGCTGAACCTGGTGCTGCACCCCCTGATCTCTCCTCTCCTCCAGATCCAGCCTCGCAGGTTCCGGAAGAAGCTGCCTCTGCAGGCCAACTTCTACCCCATGCCAGCCATGGCCTACATCCAGGACAAGGAGAGCCGCCTGACCCTGCACACGGCCCAGGCCCTGGGGGTGGCCAGCCTGCACAGCGGTGAGTGGGACTGCTGGGCCCCTGGGGAGGGGCAGTGCCCTAGAACCATCTGCGCCTGGCTGCAGCGTCTCCTTGAGCCCCACGCTCACCACCGCTCCCAGTCTAAGCAAGGCCAGGCTGATCACAGCTGAACAGGGAATGCCAGTGCTGCAGGGAGTGGGGCAGGGGCACTCAGCAGGGGGCGCTCTCCCCAGCAGTCAGGGCTGGTCCCAGGGCGGCGCTGGGGGGTGCTGGGCTGCAGGGAGTGGGGTGGGGCACTCAGCAGGGGGCGCTCTCCCCAGCAGTCAGGGCTGGTCCCAGGGTGGCGCTCGGAGCCCTGTGCTGCAGGGAGTGGGGTGGGGCACTCAGCAGGGGGCGCTCTCCCCGGGCAGTCAGGGCTGGTCCCAGGGCGGCGCTGGGGGGCGCTGTGCTGCAGGGAGTGGGGTGGGGCACTCAGCAGGGGGCGCTCTCCCCGGGCAGTCAGGGCTGGTCCATTGCCCCAAGGTGGCGCTCGGGGCCCTGTGCTGCAGGGAGTGGGGTGGGGCACTCAGCAGGGGGCGCTCTCCGCGGGCAGTCAGGGCTGGTCCCAGGGCGGCGCTGGGGGGTGCTGGGCTGCAGGGAGTGGGGTGGGGCACTCAGCAGGGGGCGCTCTCCCCAGCAGTCAGGGCTGGTCCCAGGGCGGCGCTGGGGGGTGCTGGGCTGCAGGGAGTGGGGTGGGGCACTCAGCAGGGGGCGCTCTCCCCGGGCAGTCAGGGCTGGTCCCAGGGCGGCGCTGGGGGGCGCTGTGCTGCAGGGAGTGGGGTGGGGCACTCAGCAGGGGGCGCTCTCCCCAGCAGGCAGTGCTGGCCCATTGCCCCAAGGCGGCGCTAGGGGCCTGTTGTGCAGAGCTCTGCCTTTCTGATAACTCGAGGCCCTGACTCTCCCAGGCGAGGGAAGCCCCTGCGCTCTGCTGTGTCTCGGGAAGCATTGCCCCAGCACTCTGGGAGAGAGATGTCCCCTCTTCCCTTTGCTGCCCCAGCCTGTGTCCAGCGGGGCCCAGTCGGGGCCCCTCTCCATGGGAGGAAGGGTTAAGGTCGCAGGTGTGTTCAGGGCCTGCTGGACCCTTCCCCTCTCTGCACCCCACAGGCCAGCTGGAGGTGATCCTCGACCGGCGCCTCATGCAGGATGACAACCGTGGCCTCGGCCAGGGGCTGAAGGACAACAAGCGAACCTGCAACCGCTTCCGCCTCCTGCTGGAGCGCCGCACCACGGCCAACAAGGTGAGGGGGGCCCTGCCAGCGGGAGGCCACGCCATTCTGCTCCCCGCTGCGTGGGCTGCCCAGGCGCTCCAGCCCCCTTGTGGCATGGAGCGCTGGGAGTGAGCCCAGGGGCAGACGTTGAGTGGTGAGCCCGGTGCTGTGCAGCTGTGAACCAGTTGCACCGTCCCACCCCAGCGGTGGTCGCACTGGAGTGGAGGCGGCAGGTGCTGTGCTGCTCGGGGGAGGGGGCTGAGTCTCGGCCAGGCGCCGAGCTTCCCCGAATGCTGCGCGGGGCTGGCTCTGCGCTGGCACTTTGCCACACAGCTCTTACAACCGTCGCTGTTCTCGTCCCATCTCCCCTGCTCCCACCCATGTCACCCCCCAGAGCTCCGGCTTCTTTTCCAAACTGGCTTCCGTGTTCCTAGCCTGGCCCTTTTCCGGCCCCCGGACGGGCAGTGGAGAGGTACCTGCCGGCTGCCGCGCTGTCTGGTGACTGTAGCTGGGGCCGCGGTCAGTGTGTAGCCCAGCTGGGAGCCTGAGCAGTAGATGGCGGTAGATTAGGCCTGTGTGCTGTGCATGGGATGGAGTACTGGCCCGAGGGGCGGGCTGGCTGCGGTGGAGTGGGGGCCCTGAACGGCTCAGTCCTGGCCTCCCCCCCAAAGCAGGGAGGGGAAGGGTCCCACCTCATCAGATCAGATGTGACCTGCTGCCTGGGCCGGGGGTGTTGCTGCTGCCTGGGTCTCCTGTATCGGGGTGTTGGGGGGAGCCCCATGTGGATCCCTGCTGGGGAATTCCCTCGCCCTCTTGGTGGGTCTGACCAGCCCAACAGGCGGGGGTACCTACCAGCAGCAGGGCGGGGCTGCTCCAGACCCCTCAACTCGGTTGGTTGCTCTTGTTGCAGGTGCAGGACAGTCGTCCAATCAGCTTCCCCTCTCTGCTGAGTCACATGACCTCCATGCACCTGAACGCCGAGGTGCTGGCGATGCCCGTTGCTCAGGAGAAGCCAGCGCCCCCGGCCCTAAGGTCCTTCCGGCCCCTCTCAGCCACCGTCCCCTGTGACTTCCACATCCTCAACCTTCGGACGCTGCAGGCTGAGGTAAGAGCCCCGGCCCCGTGGGAGCGAGCCCAGCACCCCGACAGCTCCCACCACCGCCATGCGTGGGCAGGTCAGACTGTCCGTTCCCATCATCCCGGCAGACGCAGGCCTGGGATCAGGCTCTCTACCCAGCTGTACCCGTTGTCATGGAGTCCCCAGGCGATGCTCTGGAACTGCTCCCCACAAAGCCAGTCAGGACTTTGGGGAGCCTCCTCTCCCTCGGAGCAGACTGTTTTCAGGGCAAGAAGCTCATACGGCTTCACCTCCTGGGTCTCTCCAGGGAGCATTCAGCATATGCCCCTCCGTGCGCTTCCCACAGCGAGTCCGCCCAGGCGGGGTCCTGGGGAAGCCAGAGGCTCCTGCACCCCCACTTCGCAGTCAGACGTGACTCTCAGCCAGCCAGTAAAACAGAGGTTTATTAGATGACAGGAACACGGGCTAAAACAGAGCTTGTAGGTCCAGCGAACGGGACCTCTCAGCCGGGTCCATTCTGACCTAGTGAACTAGACATCCCCGTCTGCCCTCACTCCAAGTACCCAGCCAGCTCCAAAGTGAAACCCCCTCCAGCCCCTCCTTCTCTGGGCTTTGTCTCTTTCCTGGGCCAGGAGGTCACCTGATCTCTTTGTTCACCTTTAGCTATTTCCTTGCATGGGGGAAGGGCCCTGGCCATTTGTTGCCAGGGAGACAGAGTGTCAGTGATTTATGCACACTGGCCTTTATCCCACCCTCTCCTAGAGACTTAAGAAGTGCATAGGGGAAACTGAGGCACCCACACAGTATTCAGAGGAAACATTAAGAACAGTCCCACTTCGTCACACCCATCCCTTTGGCTGACGAGTAATTAACACCTCATTTCATGGAAGGTGGAATTAGGGACGTAAATGAATCATGAGGCTGAAAACCGGATGTTTGTGCTAAAGAAGGGAAGGCTAAAAAGACAGAATGTCTGAGCCAGCTGAGGTAAGAGGGAGAACACCCAGGGGCCCAGTTACAAACAAGTAACAATGGACGCTAAGCGAGGGAAGTAGGGGTGAGGTAAAGAGTCCGTGGGCGAGCCTGCTGCACCGGGCTTGGTTCCTGTGGCGTACTCAGGCCACGCCATTGCA
Organism: Chrysemys picta bellii; assembly: GCF_011386835.1. Lineage (NCBI taxonomy): Eukaryota > Metazoa > Chordata > Testudines > Emydidae > Chrysemys > Chrysemys picta. The sequence goes on from NC_088800.1 coordinate 820,602, forward strand.
GTGGGACGCAAAGGGACAGGTGCTGGGGCACTTTGAGCTCTCGTACCCGGCATCCATCCCCCACGTTTGAGTCTCATCATCTCAGCCGAGTTCTGCCGGGTGCCAGATAAAGGCTCCGAGTGACGCAGGCTGGAGCCGAGGGAGTTCTTGGGGGCCGAGGGGAGAGGTCTCGGAGGGAATCCCAGTGTTAGCGGTGCTGTGACCTGAATCCGGGTGTCGGGAGTGAGTCCTGTCTCGTTGCTCAGCCGCGTAGCTGGGCCCAGCAGCTCAGCAATGGCGGAAGGGTGCAGATCCGAATGGGTCTCCAGGACACTGAGCTGCGGGTTAGATCGCAGCACAAACATCCTGGTTTCAGCCCCATGATCCATGTACCTTCCTGCGGCTGCCACACGCGTCTCTGCTTCCCCGTCCCAGGACGACTCGCTGCCCTCGGCGGAGATGGCGCTGATCTTGCACCGCAAGGGCTTCGACTGTGGCCTGGAGGCCAAACACCTGGGCTTCAACTGCACCACCAGCCAGGGAAAGGTGGGTCTGGGACACGGCCAGTAACACCCCCCTCCCCCACCGGGGCAAGGTGGGTCTGGGACACGGCCAGTGACACCCCTCCCCCGCCGGGGCAAGGTGGGTCTGGGACACGGCCAGTGACACCCCCCTCCCCCGCCGGGGCAAGGTGGGTCTGGGACACGGCCAGTGACACCCCCCTCCCCCGCCGGGGCAAGGTGGGTCTGGGACACGGCCAGTGACACCCCCCTCCCCCGCCGGGGCAAGGTGGGTCTGGGACACGGCCAGTGACACCCCCCTCCCCCGCCGGGGCAAGGTGGGTCTGGGACACGGCCAGTGACACCCCTCCCCCCCCCCCCCCCCCCCGCCGGGGCAAGGTGGGTCTGGGACACGGCCAGTGACACCCCCCTCCCCCGCCGGGGCAAGGTGGGTCTGGGACACGGCCAGTGACACCCCCCTCCCCCGCCGGGGCAAGGTGGGTCTGGGACACGGCCAGTGACACCCCCCGCCCAGCCCCCGCTGCAGCCCTGCAGCTGACCCACCCTCACGCTGGTGCTGCGGATCAGGCCTGGGCAGGCCAGGGGGGAAGGTTGTGGTGGCGAGGGGGCGCCTGCCAGAGGGAGCAGCGTGCTTTGAGGCTAGGCTAGGCTGCGTTCCTGGGGCACCGGCTCTCCGTCACATCCTGGCCCCTGTCTCGCACCCCCCGCAAGGGGAGGCTGCCTTTCGGTGCTGGCTCCATGCCCGCTGCTTGGGCACAGCCTGAGGTGCCAGCCCCTCACCCTACGCCCCCTCCTCTCTGCAGTTCTCCCTTGGGAGCCTGTTCCACGGCTTGGAGCTGGGGTCCCTGCAGCCCACCTCGCTGACACTGATGTACCCGCTGGGCGCGGCCTCCCCCAACAGCACTGTGATCCACATGGACCCCATGGAGATCGCCACCTTCCGCATCCACTTTGGGTAGCCCCCCGGCGGCCAGGAGAGGAGCAGACCAGCCGTGCCGCGTCCAGCTGGGAGACGGCCCCTGCCTGGGTGGGATGGGGCAGGGAGCTCCCCCGGGCTGTGGCTTGGGGGCGGACACTGCACGGGATGCAGACGGACTCGCAGGAGCAGCTGCCTCCATTATTTATTAATCTGCGTTTTAAATAATATTGCAACTGGCCAAGCGTGGGGGCTGGGGCACGGCCCCGACTACGCGGCGGATCCCTGGCCGCTCCCAGTGCTCAGCTTGGCACTGCCGACGCTGCGTTCTTGGTGGCGATGCTGCTGGCTCGGCCAGGAGGCAGGTTGCAGCTTCTCGGATCCCCCAGGCTATGTCCCATCTCTCCCCGTCCCCCCGCCCCATGTTGGGGGGTAACCGGGCAGGTGCTGGAGCCTGCTGGACTGCAGGGGTCTGACTGACAGGAAACCTGCCGCGGGGTGGGGGAGGGGGTCCGGGCTGGGGAGGCTGAAGCTACTGGCCGGGGGTGGGGGGGGGCTGTGGCTCTAATGGACACTCTGTGGAACTGGAGATTGAATTTCCCTGAGTTTGTCGTGAGCTTTTAGGCAAGAAAAGGCCTGTTTGCACCTCCCGCCTTGTGTCTGTTTGTGCCTCTTGCTGCTAGTTCCAGCGTGTGGGGAGGGCCCTGACCCGGGCCGAGGGGGGGCGGTAAGATCCCAGGGCCGGGGGTGCTGGTTCTGGGCCTGCAGGAGGCAGCCTCCGCCCCCTTCCCTTCAGCTGATGGGATGCCCCCCCTTTCATTTCCTGCGCCCACAGTTTCTATTGACTGAGCCCACAGCGTCAGGGAGGGTGGCTTCTCTAGCCCCCGCCCCCAAGCCTGCAGCCCCACCCAGCAGGGGGTGCTAGGAGTGAGTGCCCCTCCCCCATCTGAGTCCCCTCCGGCCCCCGCCCAGCAGGGGGTGCTAGGAGTGAGTGCCCCTCCCCCATCTGAATCCCCTCCGGCCCCCGCCCAGCAGGGGGTGCTAGGCGCGAGTGCCCCTCCCCCATCTGAGTCCCCTCTGGCCCCCGCCCAGCAGGGGGTGCTAGGAGCGAGTGCCCCTCCCCCCCGCCCAGGCCCATGCAGTCCTGGCCCAGCAGGGGGCACTGAGGACTGAGTGGTTCCCCCCACTGTCCCAGGCTGTTCCGAGCAGTGGGGGAAGGTTGGAAAGGGGAGGGTTGGCGGATTCTTTACTAGACCCCTTGTGACGATGCTGCCCGTGGGAGCCAGCTGACGTCACTCAATCAGGGTGAACTGCAAACAGAACGGGGCAGACAAACCCCCAAACGCTGGTGTTATTCCAATGCTTAGATTTACCAACCAGCACAAAACAACTTCTGTGTTACCTCACTGGTTACTCAGAGTCCAACCAACGCAGTTCCCTTAAAGTGCCCCGCCTCCGGCCTCCATCCAGACACACCTGTCAGATATGATGATGATTACTGAAAATCTTATCTCATCATATAAAAGAAAAGGTTCTTCCAACCCCAAAGGGTCAGCCACACACCCAGGTTCAATTATAACTTAGATCTTACCCACAATACACGCTATAGCCAATTCTTATTCATTAAACTAAAATTTATTTAAAAAGAAAAGAGAGAGAGTGTTGGTTAAAAGATCAATAGACAGACTTGAATTCAATTCTTGAGGTTCAGATACATAGCAGAGATGAGTTTGTAGTTGCCAAAAGTCCTTTTAGAAATAGTCCAGAGGTTAGAGTCCAATGTCCATATTCAGGGTGACTCCAGTCAGTTCAGTCCAGTCAGACTCAATTCTTATGGCTTAGGGTTTCCCCTTCTTGAAACCCAAAGCAGATCTGAGATGAAGCAGGATCATGTCCCAGGGTTTTTATACATTTCCAGCAGCCTTTTCACCTGAGAAAACAATAGGCTTAACTTTCCTTCTCCCAAACATCCTGGCAATTAGCACAGGATTATTTATCCATTGAACAGTTCAGATTCAGGTTACCACAACCTTCAAAGAGACATAGAGACAATAATACTACACTCAAGTGTCTGCCTAAATGTTAATATTCCTTTTTTGATCTTTGAATCAAAGCTGTAGCAATAGACGAGACTTGTTTGCTTACATCACAAGACCTGAACAAACACCTCCCCTTCTACCTTTTACAACCCCGGCTGCATTTCAAAGCTCTATTCATTTACAGATCTTCCTAACCAGTCGCTAAAGTTTGGCCATGGGTCAGGTCAGTCTGGGAGTTAACTAACTCTTTCTGGCCCTGTCACCTTTCAATTAGATACTATATCACACTCCTAACGTCACACTTCTCTCCCTGCCCCTCGTTCCGGGCCCCATTCTCCCTCGGGCTGAGCTGTCTGGCCAGACTGTGCCCCCCAGGAAGCGGTGCAGTCTGCCCTCTAACCAACTGTCCATCTCGATTTGAGACCCAAACTCCAGTTCCACTAAATGCCACGGCCAGGCTGACAGCCCCTAGCTGGCAGAGCATTATAGTGCCTGCCTTGTCGACCTGTTTTCCCTGGCAGCTGCCTCGGAGGGACGGAGCAGAAACAGACAAAGCTGAGGTGTGTTAAAGAGGGGTAGTAGAGACCGGGAGGGGAGGGAGAGCAGCCGCTGCACTTTCCCCTGGTCACAGCACAGATACCACGGGGCACCCAAGGGAATTGACAGACAGCAAAAGGGAATACTGTAGAGAATGCACATGTAGTCTGTGGAACTCACTGCCACTAGATTAAGAGCTGGGTAGGGTTAAAAAAGAATCCGATGTTTCTATGGAGAATGAGAACAGTACAAAGAAGCGACCTGGCTCCTCCTGCAGGGCGGGGGCCAAGCCCAGTGGCTGTACCCAGGGCTGGGGGATGGCTGGTCAGGGCAGGCTCCTGTGCCTCCCCCAGAGGCAGCCAGTGCCAAGGAGCAAGCTGCTCCAGGCTAGCAATCTCGCTGCCCGTCACTGCTGCTCCCCTGGCCTGGCTGCGGGGCCGTGGGAATGGCTCTGAATGTGGCTCCTGGCAGCCATGCCCCCGCCACAGCTCCTGGCCCCTGCTGGATGCCCTCCGGAGCATCTCTGGTTGCTATGGGGCCAGGGTCATTACACCGTGCGGCACTGGGGCTGTGGGACTGCCCTGGCCTCCCCCAGGGCTAATTACTGCAAGGAGGGGGTGGGGCAGGGGGTGCCCACAGCTGCCTCTGCTGGTGCTGAGCACAGGTGCCTGCCCATGGGGCACGCAGGAGGCTGTGCTCTGCCTTCTTTGTCTCTGCTCTTGGCACACAGCAGGGCTGGCTCCTGTCCTCAGTGCCCCGGAACAGCCAGTGGCAAGGCCTTCCCCGCAGCAGCTGCCCCCTCCGGTTGGACCCCGTCCCTGCCAAGCCGAGCCCCACGCACTGGCAATACACCTTGCGAGCTGCTCGCCAGAGGCCCCTTGTCCCAGGGCTGTGAGCTTGGAGCACCAGGAGACCTGGCACGTACCAAACCGAAGGCCGTGGGATGGGAGCTCAGTGATGGGGCTGGGCAGTGGCCTTGGGGTATGGGATGGTCCTGGGTACAATGCCAGGCTCAGGCTTGTGCTCCAGAATCGGAGCTGCCCCCTAACGAAGAGCTCTAGCCCCATGGCGTGGGAAAACCTCCCAGACAGGGCCCCGGTAACCAGGGCAGGAGGCCTGCCTGAGTCTGCAGAGAGCCTGGAGCAGGAGGGCAGAGGGGAACGGCGGCTCACGGCAGCGCTGGTGTCTGGAACAGACCTGGCAGGTCTCTGCTGGCAGCCGGGGGCAGGCTGCCGCCGCGGGAGGCTCGTCTGGGGCGTGCATGGACAGGTGACAGGGATCCTGGCAGCTCGTGTGCAGGGCGTTCCCGGGCTGGCTGCTCTGTGGGTGGGGAGGGCGGTGACGAGCCGGCAGGAGGAAGGGGCTGACCCTCCCCCCCATCCGCAGGGCGCCTGTAAGTGCAGCAATTAACGGCTCTGGCTTCTGAACAACCACTAATGGAGCCTCTGGCGGGGGCCCAAGGCCCTGCTGCTGGGCGGGGGCAGGGCAGGAGAGTGCTTCTGGCAGGCCGTGGCTGGGCTGGGCTGGTTCTCCCTCTGCCCCACTTGGCAGAGTTCTTCTGAGAGGCCATCTTGTCACTGCCCCCCCCCCGGTTCCCCCCACCCCGCTGTGTTGCCATTCCCCAGGCCACGCCTCTGCCCCATGGGGGGTTAGACAAGGGGCCTCTCACCCTAGGCAGGAGCACGGCCGCCCCATGCCAGCCTCACCACCCAGAGCTGGGTGCGGTTGGACTCGTGCTGGCGCAGCGGGGCGTATTCCCTACTCCTCTGTGTGCCCTTCCCCACCTGCTCTCCAGCCAGAGCCACCTTCCGCTCCCGCACAGAGTCAGAACCCCCGTCACCCCCAGGTTTGGCTTTATGAACAAAACCTCCCAACCAAAGAACAGCTCAGCCCTTCTGCCCAGGCTGGGCTGCTCCAAGGCTCCTCTCTCCAGCCTGCTCAGCCCGCACCCTAGATCCTCTCTCCCCAGGGAGCCACTGCCCCGGCCCTAACACCCAGCAGGGTAATGACCCTGCCTGGGGGAGTCACCAGCACCCACTTTCCTGGCTGACAAGTGGGGCTCAGGAATGCCAGCGCCAGCCTCAAAAGTGCCTGCAGCCTCCTGCCCCATCGGGCACTGGCTCCCAGAGAGGCTCATTAGTGATGTGCCCGCCTCCCTGGCTCAGCCGGGTCCCAGTGGAGCTGGGCAGTAAGTGCAGAAGGCTCATGTGGGGAAGTCTTAATGGCTGTGTGAGGGAGAGGCGCTTGCTGGGCCCGAGATGGAGGCGGGGGCAGGAGGGGCCGTGGTTTCTGTTTCCTCAGACTGGAGCCTGAGCTGCCTCTGCCCAAGGAGCAGACGAGAAGATGCTGCACAGACTCCTGCTGGGTGGCCTCCTCTGCACCACGCTGCCTACCAGCTTCCTCGGCACAGGTAGGGCACCCCCTGAGCTCCCCAACCCCCTCGGCATGGAAACAGTGCCCTCAGCTCCCTAATCCCCTCGGCACAGGTAGGGCACCCCTTCATTCCCCAACCCCCTCGGCACAGGTAGGGCACCCCTTGGCTCCCCAACCCCCTTGGCATGGGAACAGTGCCCTCAGCTCCCTAATCCCCTCGGCACAGGTAGGGCACCCCTTGGTTCCCCAACCCCCTCGGCACAGGTAGGGCACCCCTTAGCTCCCCAACCCCCTTGGCATGGGAACAGTGCCCTCAGCTCCCCAACCCCCTCGGCACAGGTAGGGCACCCCTTGGTTTCCCAACCCCCTCGGCACAGGTAGGGCACCCCTTGGCTCCCCAACCCCCTTGGCATGGGAACAGTGCCCTCAGCTCCCCAACCCCCTCGGCACAGGTAGGGCACCCCTTGGTTCCCCAACCCCCTGGGCACAGGTAGGGCACCCCTTGGGTCCCCAACCCCCTTGGTATGGGAACAGTGCCCTCAGCTCCCCAACCCCCTCGGCACAGGTAGGGCACCCCTTGGTTCCCCAACCCCCTGGGCACAGGTAGGGCACCCCTTGGGTCCCCAACCCCCTTGGTATGGGAACAGTGCCCTCAGCTCCCCAACCCCCTCGGCACAGGTAGGGCACCCCTTGGTTCCCCAACCCCCTCAGCATGGGAACAGTGCCCTCAGCTCCCCAACCCCCTTGGCACGGGTAGGGCACCCCCATGGCTCCACAACCCCCTTGGCATGGGCACATTGCCCCCTCAGTTCCCCAGCCCCCTCGGCACGGGTGGGGCACCCCCTCAGCTCCCCAACCCCCTCGGCACAGGTAGAGCACCCCTTGGTTCCCCAACCCCCTCGGCACAGGTGGGGCACCCCCTGAGCTCCCAACCCCCTCGGCATGGACAGAGTGCCCTCAGCTCCCCAACCCCCTTGGCATGGGCACATTGCCCCTTCAGCTCCCCAGCCCCCTCAGCACAGGTAGGGCACCCCCATGGCTCCCCAACCCCCTTGGCATGGGAACAGTGCCCTCAGCTCCCCAACCCCCTTGGCACGGGTAGGGCACCCCTTGGTTCCCCAACCCCCTTGGCATGGGCACATTGCCCCCTCAGCTCCCCAGCCCCCTCGGCACAGACGCGGCACCCTGGTCAGCTCCCCAAACTGCTCTGACTCCAGCCCTGCTACCGAAGAAGTGGGCTGTAGCCCACGAAAGCTTATGCTCTAATAAATTTGTTAGTCTCTAAGGTGCCACAAGTACTCCTGTTCCTCCCTGCTACGTCTCTGCTGCAGCACAGCGCTATTCACACTGCTCATTCCCAGGGCGAGTGTGCGTCTGGCCCCAAGGGGTTGGTGCAGGCCGGGGCACTGCCCTGGGGTCTCTCCTGTAGGCGTGTCGGAGCGTGTCCAGGGGTGGTGCACTGTTCCGTGGGGTGTGGCAGGGCTGGGGACTGTGCTCAGCTGGGTGTGAGCCTGGGCCACATTTCTCCTGCTGCACGGCTGTCCTCAACACGCTTCTCCAGCCTGCTCACAGATTACCATAGGACACCGCCCCGCCCCCTCCACGTGGGCAGTCTCCTTTGCCCCCCGCCAAACCCTCATCACTGGGGAGAGCGCTGACAGTGGCACCAGCTGTCCTTGCTTCTAGGCCCTTTGTGGTCAGCGTATCGGGCGGGCACCCTGCCAGCATTGCCACTCTGCATGCCAGCCGTGCTGGGGGTGCAGCGCCAGGGCAGGGCACTGTGAGATGGAGCCAGCCTGGTTTGGTGCTTCGGGCCCTTGGACACCCCTGCTGTGCTGGGCAATCGGGGTCACAGCCCGTGGGGTGAGCACCCTGCCCTACCACGGCCAACACTAGGGTGCCCACAAGAAGCCACCGACCGGCCCCCTTGGCTCATGAGCCTGAAGAAAACCCCTCTAGCCAGTGTACATGGGCGAGAAGTTGCCCCGGCTTGCGCAGCCCAGAGCCTGAGGGCCACGGGGTGGGGTCCCTGTGCATGGTGGGTCCCAGGCTAGGTCGGATCGTGGGACAGGACTCAGTGAGCTGCCCAGGCCAAGCCCGGCTCGGAGCCCAGCTGTAGCCACTTCCTGGCCATCCCCTGGAGGAGCTCCGGGCACCCAGGAGGGCTCTCCCCAGCCCATCCCCCCAGAGCCCTGGGAAGCTTCAGCCAGTCAGAGCAGGGTTCTCCTATTGGTGGTGTTGAGGATGAGGTCACCCTGGGGTCCCCTGGGGCTGGGCTGGCCCTGTTCAGTGTCTCGCCTCCCACAAAGGTCTATGAGCATGGGCCTTCCCCACCTGAGCTAAGTGGGGGGTGGGAGGGACTCCATCAGCTGGTAGCAGTTGTAGGCTGTTCTCTGCTGTGACTGTGCAGTAGGCCAAACTCTTGTACTTGGCTCATGTTCTAAATAGTCTCTTTGGCTGCGACTTCCCCTTGCAGCCTCAGCCCGTAACCTGCAGCTCTGCGAGGGATATCCCAGCCCTGATGGGCGCTACCACTCCGGCTTCTACTGCCCACGCCTCACTGACCCCCCTGCACACAGGTACTGCTGCCGCCATGGAGACCACGCCCTCAAATCCTGCTGCCCCCAGATGGAGTTTGAGAGCCTGAGGAGGGTCAATCTGTCCAACATGCCCACCCCAGCCAGACTCAGGTAAGCAGCAGTGCCTGGTCTGGGCCTGCACTTGGGGGAGGGGAGGGACGGCTTCAGGTTCTAAAGCCAGCCATGTGCACACCCCCTTCTGGAGCAGCAAGCCCGGCATGACTCGTGGCCCTGCACCACGCACAGGGCAGCATGAGCACAGAACACTGCATGTGGACTGGGGCTCTCGGGAACGGCAGAGCAGCACGCCCCACGAGCTGGTCTGACATGAGTCAGAGAAGCCCCAGATAGACGTGCTGTGACAGGCACGAAGCTGCATCGACACTATATAAATCCCTGTTACGCCCACACCTGGAATACTGCGTGCAGGTCTGGACAGATACATTAGAATTGGAAAAGGTTCAAAGAAGGGCAACAACAATGATTAGGAGAATGGAACAGCTTCTGTACGAGGAGAGATTGAAAAGACTGGGATTATTCGGCTTGGAAAAGAGACGACTAAGGGGGGATCTGATAGAGGTCTGTAAAATCATGACTGGTGTGGAGAAAGTAAACAAGGAAGTGTTATTTACTCCTTCTCATAACACAAGAACTAGGGGTCACCCATTAAATTAATAGGCAGCAGGTTTAAAACAAACAAAAGGAAGTATTTCTTCACACAACGCACAGTCAGCCTGTGGAACTCCTTGCCAGGGACGTTGTGAAGGCCAAGACTATATAACAGGGTCCAAAAAAGAACTAGAGAAGTTCCTGCAGGACCTTATGGCTATTCCATCAATGGCTATTAGCCAAGACAGTCAGGGATGCACCCCGTACTCTGGATGTCCCTAAACCTCTGACAGCCCGAAGCTGGGGCTAGATGGATCATAGAATATCAGGGTTGGAAGGGACCTCAGGAGGTGTCTAGTCCAACCCCCTACTCAAAGCAGGACCAACCCCAACTAAATCATCCCAGCCAGGGCTTTGTCAAGCCGGGCCTTAAAAACCTCCAAGGAAGGAGACTCCACCACCTCCCTAGGTAACGCATTCCAGTGCTTCACCACCCTCCTAGTGAACAAGTGTTTCCTAATATCCAACCTAAACCTCCCCCACTGCAACTTGAGACCATTACTCCTTGTTCTGTCATCTGCCACCACTGAGAACAGTCTAGATCCATCCTCTTTGGAACCCCCTTTCAGGTAGTTGAAAGCAGCTATCAAATCCCCCCTCATTCTTCTCTTCTGCAGACTAAACAATCCCAGTTCCCTCAGCCTCTCCTCATAAGTCATGTGCTCCAGCCCCCTAATCATTTTTGTTGCCCTCTGCTGGACTCTTTCCAATTTTTCCACATCCTCCTTGTAGTGTGGGGCCCAAAACTGGACACAGTACTCCAGATGAGGCCACACCAATGTCCAATAGAGGGGAACGATCACGTCCCTCGATCTGCTGGCAATGCCCCGACTTATACAGCCCAGAATGCCGTTAGCCTTCTTGGCAACAAGGGCACACTGTCGACTCATATCCAGCTTCTCGTCCACTGTGACCCCTAGGTCCTTTTCTGCAGAACTGCTGCCTAGCCACTCGGTCCCTAGTCTGTAGCAGTGCATGGGATTCTTCCGTCCTAAGTGCAGGACTCTGCACTTGTCCTTGTTGAACCTCATTAGGTTTCTTTTGGCCCAATCCTCTAATTTGTCTAGGTCCCTGTGTATCCTGTCCCTACCCTCCAGCGTATCTACCACTCCTCCCAGTTTAGTGTCATCTGCAAACTTGCTGAGAGTGCAGTCCACACCATCCTCCAGATCATTAATGAAGATATTGAACAAAACCGGCCCCAGGACCGACCCCTGGGGCACTCCACTTGAAACCAGCTGCCAACTAGACATGGAGCCATTGATCACTACCCGTTGAGCCCGACGATCTAGCCAGCTTTCTATCCACCTTATAGTCCATTCATCCAGCCCATACTTCTTTAACTTGCTGGCAAGACTACTGTGGGAGACCGTATCAAAAGCTTTGCTAAAGTCAAGGAATAACACATCCACTGCTTTCCCCTCATCCACAGACCCAGTTATCTCCTCATAGAAGGCAATTAGGTTAGTCAGGCATGACTTGCCCTTGGAGAATCCATGCTGACTGTTCCTGATCACTTTCCTCTCCTCTAAGTGCTTCAGAATTGATTCCTTGAGGACCTGCTCCATGATTTTTCCAGGGACTGAGGTGAGGTTGACTGGCCTGTAGTTCCCCGGATCCTCCTCCTTCCCTTTTTAAAAGATGGGCACTACATTAGCCTTTTTCCAGTCATCCGGGACCTCCCCCGATCGCCATGAGTTTTCAAAGATAATGGCCAATGGCGCTGCAATCACATCCACCAACTCCTTTAGCACCCTTGGATGCAGCGCATCCGGCCCCATGGACTTGTGCTCATCCAGTTTTTCTAAATAGTCCCGAACCACTTCTTTCTCCACAGAGGGCTGGTCACCTTCTCCCCATACTGTGCTGCCCAGTGCAGCAGTCTGGGCTCTGACCTTGTTCGTGAAGACAGAGGCAAAAAAATCATCGAGTACATTAGCTTTTTCCACATCCTCTGTTACTAGGTTGCCTCCCTCATTCAGTAAGGGGCCCACACTTTCCTTGACTTTCTTCTTGTTGCTAACATACCTGAAGAAACCCTTCTTGTTACTCTTAACATCTCTTGCTAGCTGCAACTCCAAGTGTGATTTGGCCTTCCTGATTTCACTCCTGCATGCCTGAGCTATATTTTTATACTCCTCCTTAGTCATTTGTCCAATCTTCCACTTCTTGTAAGCTTCTTTTTTGCGTTTAAGATCAGCAAGGATTTCACTGTTTAGCCAAGCTGGTCGCCTGCCATATTTACTGTTCTTTCTACACATCGGGATGGTTTTTTCCTGCGACCTCAATAAGGATTCTTTAAAATACAGCCAGCTCTCCTGGACTCCTTTCCCCCTCATGTTATTCTCCCAGGGGATCCTGCCCATCTGTTCCCTGAGGGAGTCAAAGTCTGCTTTTCTGAAGTCCAGAGTCCGTATTCTGCTGCTCTCCTTTCTTCCTTGTGTCAGGACCCTGAACTTGACCATCTCATGGTCACTGCCTCCCAGGTTCCCATCCACTTTTGCTTCCCCTACTAATTCTTCCCGGTTTGTGAGCAGCAGGTCTAGAAGAGCTCTGTGCCTAGTTGGTTCCTCCAGCACTTGCACCAGGAAATTGTCCCCTCCACTTTCCAAAAACTTCCTGGATTGTCTGTGCACCGCTGTATTGCTCTCCCAGCAGATATCAGGGTGATTAAAGTCTCCCATGAGAACCAGGGTCTGCGATCTAGCAACTTCTGCTAGTTGCCGGAAGAAAGCCTCGTCCACCTCATCCCCCTGGTCTGGTGGTCTATAGCAGACTCCCACAACAACATCACCCTTGTTGCTCACACTTCTCAACTTAATCCAGAGACTCTCAGGTTTTTCTGCAGTTTCATACCGGAGCTCTGAGCAGTCATATTCCTCTCTTACATACAACGCAACTCCCCCACATTTTCTGCCCTGCCTGTCCTTCCTGAACAGTTTATATCCATCCATGACAGTACTCCAGTCATGTGAGTTATCCCACCAAGTCTCTGTTATTCCAATCACATCATAGTTCCCTGACTGTGCCAGGACTTCCAGTTCTCCCTGCTTGTTTCCCAGGCTTCTTGCATTTGTGTATAGACACTTAAGATAACTCGCTGATTCTCCCGCTTTCTCAGTCTGAGACAGGAGTCCTCCCGTCTTGTGCTCTCCTGCTCGTGCTTCCTCCCGGTATCCCATTTCTCCACTTACCTCAGGGCTTTGGTCTCCTTCCCCCGGTGAACCTAGTTTAAAGCCCTCCTCACTAGGTTAGCCAGCCTGCTGGCGAAGATGCTCTTCCCTCTCTTCGTTAGGTGGAGCCCGTCTCTGCCTAGCACTCCTCCTTCTTGAAACACCATCCCATGGTCGAAGAATCCAAAGCCTTCTCTCCAACACCAGGGGATGGATCACTTGGTACCTGCCCTGTTCTGTTCATTCCCTCTGAAGCATCTGGCGTCGGCCACTGCCGGAAGATACTGGGCTCGATGGATCATTGGCCTGACCCAGTGTGGCTGTTCTTATGTTGTAAAGGACAATCATGCCTCTCTAATCCACTCAAGTGGCCAGAGCTCGTTAACGGGCATTAGCGACTCATGCCCAGCCCAGTTTTCCAGCAGCAGCTGCAAAGCAGCGACTCTCCATTTGCAAGGTGTCCATGAGTAGCGCCTCCGCTGAGCACCATGGTCCATACATTTCCCTAGCAGCACCGGGCTCCCCAGGAGTGGGACGACGCCCCCTGGCATCGAGCTGGGGAAGATATTCAAGTAGGACAGGGCTGCCTGGGCGCACCCAATAGTGCCCAGTGGGGGACACCGCCTGGCAGCTGGGTTCCCCCGGGACAGTGGAACCACCCCGTTGTAGCAGTATTGTGCCCAGTGTAACACAGCTGTTGCCTTGTACCTTCCCCTCAGGAACCCACTGCCCCTGCTGGCTGTGGGGCTCTACGGCCTCCTCATCCTCACGCTCATGAGCCTCGACTTCCTGCACTTCTGCAGACTCAACCAGCGCCGCTTCTACAGCCTCTTGAGCAGCAGTCGCCTGGGCAAGCGCCTGGCCAGCTCCTTCCCACGGCCCGGCCCGGCGCGAGGAGGGACCCAGCGGCAGGAGCTGCCCACGGCCCAGTCCGGAGATGCCCACGGCCCGGCCCGGAGCTGCCCACGGCCCGGCCCAGCACAAGGAGGGACCCAGCAGCAGGAGCTGCCCACGGCCCAGCCTGGAGCTGCCCACGGCCTGGCCCGGAGCTGCCCACGGCCCGGCCCGGCGCGAGGAGGGACCCAGCAGCAGGAGCTGCCCACGGCCCAGCCTGGAGCTGCCCACGGCCCGGCCCGGAGCTGCCCACGGCCTGGCCCGGAGCTGCCCACGGCCCGGCCCGGCGCGAGGAGGGACCCAGCAGCAGGAGCTGCCCACGGCCCGGCCCGGAGCTGCCCACGGCCTGGCCCGGCGCGAGGAGGGACCCAGCAGCAGGAGCTGCCCACGGCCCAGCCTGGAGCTGCCCATGGCCTGGCTCGGAGCTGCCCACGGCCCGGCCCGGCGCGAGGAGGGACCCAGCGGCAGGAGCTGCCCACGGCCCAGACCAGCCAGGACAGCAAGTGTGAAGAGCCGGGACCGCAGTGACTGCGGGGTGACGCTTGGGGCAGAGGGCGTGTCGGCTGTAGGTATTACAGAGACACTGTTAGCAGAGCCTGTCGCGCTGCCACTGCGATAAAGCGAGCCCACGCCTCAGCCTCGCACGGTTTGGCCTGGCCTGGCCCTTATAAAGTGCCTAAGCTGCTTGACAGGCCAAGCCCTGTCCCCGAGTGCTCTGTCTGGGATGTGACCTCTGGGGAGAGAGGAACCCTGCGGTGTGTGTAGGGGGTGGAGCCACATGATGACACAAGCGGGGCAGGGCTGGGGTCTCCTGGCCCTTGCCCTCTTCATCTGTGCTCAGGGTCCCTGGGGCTGCCTGCAGCTCCTCATTCACAGCTGGTCACACTCGTCAGTTCCCTTTTATTGCTGGTTGTGCCTCGATCCCCACCCTGGGCACCGAGGGCTGCGGGCGGGGTCCTTGCTCCTCCGTGGCCAGCCCAGCTGCTGCGCACCTGTTCAAGGGAGCATGGGAGGGTTCACAGGGTTATGTGCGATAGGCATCAGCATGGGTGTGTGTGTGTGTGGAGTGCACGTGTGGGGTGTGGACATGTGGGGTGTGTGCGTGTGTGGGGTGTGCACGTGTGGGTGTGTGCGTGGGTGTGTGGGGTGTGCTCCTGTGGGGTGTGCACATGTGGGTGTGAGGGGTGTGGACACGTGTCGGTGTGAGGGGATGTGTGGGCTGTGGGGCATGGACGTGTAGAGGTGTGTGCGCATGGGTATATGTATGTATTTGGGTGTGGGTGTGCATGTGGAGGGATGTGGACATGTGCGGGTGTGCGCGTGTACACTCCTGCATTGCCTGAGTGAATGCTCACTGCACAGCTGTGGGTGTGGCCCTCCCCTCTTTGGCACCATCCCACCTGGTCACCTCTGCAGCGTCTGCTCCTGATCCCAGCTGCTGGGTCTGTGGCGAACGGGCTGCAGGTCTGGCTGCCGCCAAGTTGTGCAACTTGGGGACTTAGCCACATGGCAAATTGGAACTGGAGCCTGATATCTGCCCCGGGTCCAGCCAACCAGCGCCACCCGCCTGAGCCCCAGGGTTGCCAGGCATCCAGATTTCAGCCAGAACGCCCGGTCAAAAACGGACCCTGGCAGCTCCGGTTGGCACCACCAACTGGGCCATTAAAAGTCCAGGCAGTGGCGCAGTGGGGACCCGGGGCTAAGGCAGGCTCCCTGCCTGCTCTAGCTCCGCACAGCTCCCGGAAGTGGCCCACACCCTGCAGACCCTAGACATGTGGGCATGGGCGCCAGGGAGGCTACGTGTGCGGCCCCCGCCCCGAGGGCCAAGTCCACAGCTCCCATTGGCCAGGAACCGTGACCAATGGGAGCTGCGGGGGCAGTGGCTGCGGGCACGAGGGCAGCGCGCGGTGCCTCCCTGGCCGCCCATGCCAATGCGTCTAGGGTCTGCAGGGTCTGGCGGCCGTTTCCCACGATCCACAGTAAGCACCACCAGGACCCTGCACCCCCAACCCCCGCCCAGCCCTGAGCCCCCTCCTATACCCCAAACTCCTCATCCTTGGCCCCACCCCACAGCCCACCCCCCCAGCCAGAGCCCGCATCCCCACAACACCCTGCCCCAGCCCCCTCCTGCACCCAAAACCTCTCATCCCCGGCCCCACCCAGAGCCCGCACCCCCAGCCGGAGCCCGCATCCCCCCGCCACCATCACCCCAAGCCCCTGCCTCAGCCCAGTGAAACTGAGTGAGGGTGGGGGAGAGCGACAGCGGGAGGGTGGACGGAGCGAGTGCCGGTGGAGACTCGGAGAGGGGGCAGGGCCTTGGCGGAGGGGTGTTCGGTTTTGTGCAATTAAAAAGTTGGCAACCCTAGTGAGCCCTGCAGCGACTCCTGCTGATTTCCCATCATCCCCCTGGGCACCTCCCTGGGGCACAGCTGCCCGCAGGAGCCCAACTAGCTTCCTTGGCTGGGGGCCCAGAAACCCCTTCAGCTCCGCGTTGGGTGGAGGGCCTGCACGCTCGGCTCCCCCTGCTGTGCAGCGGCGGCCCGGCCCCTGGACAGGCACGTGGTCATCGTTAGGTTCCAGAGTCAACGGGCGGTGCCGCGCGGGGCGGGGTTCCAGACCCCGCAGGTTAAGCCCCGCCCCAGCCCTGTGCCCATCACGTGATTCCGGCCTCCGCGCCAGCGGCGTCCTAGCGAGGCCGACTGGGGGCGCTGGCAGATGGCGTCATTGCGCCGCGCGGGGCGGGGCTGGGGTGAGCGGGGGGCGGGGCGAATCGCTGCGTGGAAGGAGCGGCCGATTCGGCGTTTGGACTCAGCATGGAGGGGGCCGTGAGTGACCCGGGGCGGGGGGGCCCGGCTCCCGGGGGGGTGGAGGTCCCGGCTCTCGGGGTTTGGGGGCCGGACGGACGGGAGGCGTTCCCGGGGCGGGCGGATGGTGGGTCCCGGTTCTCGGGACGGGGTGAGGGTCCCGGAGGGGTGGGGGGGTTCTTGGGGCGGGGGGGCCGAGGGACGGGAGGACGGACGGACGGGGGCGGTCCCGGCTCCTGGGGGCGGGGTGAGGGTCCCGGGGGGGTGGAGGTCCCGGCTCTCGGGGTTTGGGGGCCGGGCGGGCGGACGGGGGGTCCCGGCTCTCGGGGCGGGGTGAGGGTCCCGGGGTGGGGGGTCCCCGGCTCTCGGGGTTTGGGGGCCGGACGGACGGGGGGGCGTTCCCGGGGCGGGCGGATGGTGGGTCCCGGCTCTCGGGATGGGAGGACGGACGGACGGGGGGTCCCGGCTCCCGGGGCGGGGTGAGGGTCCCGGGGGAGGGGGGGGCTCCGGCCCCTCTGACGGTCTCTTTCCCCAGGGGGCGGCGGGGCAGCTGCGGCAGGAGGGGAACCGGCTCTTCCAGGCCGGGGACTACGCGGCGGCGCTGGCCGTCTACACGCGCGCCCTGGCGCTGTGCGCGGGGCCCCCGGAGCGCGCCGTCCTGCACCGCAACCGGGCCGCCTGCCACCTGAAGCTGGTGAGCGCGGGGCCCTGGGGGGGGGGGGTGTCCGTGACCCGCCCGCTGCACTGCCAGCCTGAGGCCACTGACCGGCCTAGCTGCCTGCCCCCCCCGCCCCCCCCGCCTGAGTTGGGCTGGGTGTTAGCAGCACCTCCTGCCCCCGCCCAGGCGGTGGCCCCCGGGCAAGCGGGTGCGGGGGGAAGGGCACCTTGCCCAGGTTCTCTTGGCAAGTCAGCATCAGCGGTGAACAAAAGGCACTTGGGTGGTGGAGTGATGGGTGCAGGGTGAGACCTGGACCGGTCGATAACGGGGACCTTTTCCCATCCCCCGAGCCGCTGGCCTCGTCCTTGCTCTGGTTCTCAGGGCTCCCTCCTGCGCTCGAAGGGCTAGTGAGCATTTGCCCAGTGCCATCGCCCTGGCACCTGTGCCAGCTGGGCTGTGACAAGTGCGAACCCAGCCAGGGACTGGCGTGAAGCCCCGTGTTTCGAGCCAGGGGAAGGGGGGATCATGGCAGTGGGAGTTCCTGCATTGTGAGGCCAGCAGGGCCCAGGGCACTGGTCTGCTCTGGTCTGCTGAGGGATGCCTGGGCCAGGATGGGCTGAGCAGCTGGGGACCTGTCTGTTGCCATAGCAACTCCTGGGCAACATCTGCTCAGTGATATCCAAAAATCCTGGAACCTCCCGCTGTGGACAGGTCAGGCTCTCCTCCTCTGATCTGGGCTTCTGTCACCTCCCGTGTCCATGACAGGCCTGCGAGCCAGTGGGACCCAGCCTGGCAGTCCTTTGCTTCTCACACCATGGTGACCCGCCTCTCTCACCTGCCTCCCTTCTTTGCAGGAAGATTATGCCAACGCAGAAGCTGATGCGTCTAAAGGTACGGCAGGGCTGGGGTTGTCGGTCAGCTGGGTGTAGGGGAGCTGGCCCAAAGACCCCCTCTGACTGTGCTCTGGTCTCTGCTCAGCCATCGAAGCCGATGGCCATGACGTGAAGGCGCTGTTCCGCCGCAGCCAGGCGCTGCAGAAGCTGGGCCGCTTGGACCAGGCAGTCTACGACCTGCGCAGATGTGTGAGCCTGGAGCCCAGGAACAAGGCCTTCCAGGAGGCATTGCACGACCTGGGGAGCAGCATGCAGGAGAAGGTGAGCGCCAGCGGAGCAGGGCCAGGGCTCTGGAGGGTTAATGTTCCCAACACTGCCGGTCTCTGAGAGGCCTTGTGCTCCCAGCCTCGTGGCCCAGGCCGAGACTCCCGCTGCAGGGTGATAGAGGCCGTCGCTAACCTGTCCCTCCGTCTGTCTCAGATGAAGCTCATGTCCTGCACGGACTCCAAAGTAGAGCAGATGTTTCAGATCTTACTGGACCCCAAAGAAACAGACACAGACAAAAAACAGAAGGTACCAGCTCTGAGCAGGCACAGGGCTGGGGGTGGGAGCTGGCTGTGACCCGGGGAGGGAATGTGGTGGGGGTGGGGGGGGCTGTCTGGGGGTGGAGCTGGAGCGGCTGGGCAGGTGCTGGGGGGAATTATGGTGGGGGAGGAGGGGCTGTCGGGGGAGCTGGAGTAGCTGGGCAGGCGCTGATGGGGGTGGGGGGCTTCCAGTCCCCAGGCGGAAGGCGTGAGCTGTGGGGCGGGGAGACAGGCCGTTGTGGCTCTGGGCATGGGGACTCGTGTTCATGCTGCAGGAGACTCTGGCTTGGCAGGTCTGAGCTGCTGGAAGACAAGGGGGCGCCTCTCGCTGGCTGCCCGGGCAGTGATCCCACCCGGGACCCCTTGGTGTCCTGCCTGCTGGTGCCAGTGAGGTTCCTTGCTCCCTGGGCTCCTTCCCTGGCTGTGCCCAGCCCCGCTTGTCAACCTGCACACGACTCCTGTCTCCCAGGCAGCGCAGAACCTGATTGTGCTGGCCCGGGAAGAGGCCGGGGCGGAGAAGATCTTCCAGAGCGATGGCGTGCGGCTGCTGCTGCGCATGCTGGACACGGGCAGAGAGGATGCGATGCTGGCAGCTCTGCGCACCCTGGCTGGCCTGTGCTCTGGGCACCGGTCACGGGTAAGTGTGGGCTTCTCCCACGGCTTGGGGCCACTGCCCCATGCAGATGCGTATCCCGCACGCGCCCAGCGCATTGGGTGCAGGGAGTGCTGGTGGGAGACTCACCCTGGGGGTTGCTGCCTGCAGTTACTGACGCTGCGGAGCGGCGCGGTAACCGGGGCCACTGCTGCCTGCCCTGGCCTGGCTGGGGCTCCGTCTGCCTGCGTGGGCTGTGCTGGGAGAGAGCCGCCTGCCCGACTCCACCTCTGTAGCTGGGATCAAGGACTGCAGCAAGGGGGGGCTGCCCAGCACAGCCTGGCCACCCCAGCGTGGAGCCTCTTCCTGCCTCGCTCTCCTGTGGCGCTGACTCTGCAGCCCGTCTCCCGCAGGGCCAGCTCCCAGGCTGCTGTGCTCGTCTGTCCCCACCCTGCTGTCTAGCTGGCGAGAGCTCTCCCTTCCCTCTGCTCGCCCGAGAGCGTTTGGGGGTGCGGGCCCCTGGCCCAGGCAGGTACTGCTGGGTATCTGGACAGGGCAGCGGGGACTTGCTGGGGCCTAGTGTGTGGTGAAGGGGCAGGGCTGGGCGGGCTTGGGGCTTCTCAGCGATCTTCTAGCAGGCTGCTCCCCTGTGCTCACAGACCATGGCCATCCTCGCGGAGCTGGAGGCGCCACGTGTCTCGGCCATGCTGGGAGTGGAGCACGAGCAGGTGTCTCTGGCGGCCTGTAACCTGCTGCAGGTCATGTTCGACGCGCTGAAGGAGGGGCTGCAGAGGGACTTCCGCGGCAAGGAGGAAGCCCTTGTGCTGGGTGAGTGACCCCTTCTCTCTGCTCAGCGGCAGGTGCCAGAGGCCATGTCCTGGCCAGACCTTACCCTGCGCCCCTGGATTTCCAGTGGCAGGTGGTGGGTCGCCTGGCACAAGCCTCTCTGGAGTTCCCCTGGTGCCAGGCAACTTCGTGGGCGTCCATTGTGTGATGGGAGTAGGGTGACCAGATGAGAGATGTGAAATATCTGGACGCTGGGGGGCGGGGTGCTGGCAGAGAGGGAAAAAAAAAGAAAGAAAAGCCGGAGCATAGGAAAAATTGGTGGGGGCTGAGCACCCAACGGCAGTGCCACACCCCGCCCTCCTCCAGCTCTTGCGCCGCCATACAGCTGATTAGCGCAAGCCTGGGAGGGAGGGGTGAGGAGGAGGAATGCTGTGTGCTTGGGGAAGGGGCGGGGATTTGGGGACGGATCCAATGGGGCAGTGAGGGGGTGGGGCTGGGGGCAGGGCAAGGGCGGGAATTTGGGGAGGGAGGGGGCAGAGCTGGGGTGGGGATGGTGCGCAAGCCCCCTCTGCCTGTGCGCCGGAGTGCAAAATATTGGGACAATTTGTGTCCCGACCGAACATCCGTCGGGACGCGGGACAAACAAGTAAATATCGGGACAGTCCCGATAAAACTGGGACGTCTGGTCACCCTAGATGGGAGGGATGGAGAAGGGGCCCGTGTGGGACACCTGGGGCTGTGACTGGGGTACCCTGGGCTCCGTGCCTCATCTCACCATTTCCTGCCATGGAGCCAAGCCGCGCCTCCGCAAGGCTGGCCCCACTGCTAGGGAGCCTCCTCAGCCAGCCCCACGCTGTGCTCCCAGCTGCCTGTGAGGGGCTGGCTGGGGGGTCTCTGACGGTCTCTGCGTTTGCTGTCTGCCAGATCCCTCGAAGGAGCTGAAGCTGCTGATCGGGCACCTCTTGGAAATGCTGACCCGGGAGGGGACCTCAGCCCACGGCCACGACAACAGCCTCAACCTCCTCATCAAAGTGGTGCCGCGGAAATCCCTGCGGGAGCCCAACAACAGCCTGACCCTCTGGGTCATCGACCAGGGTAAGAGCCGCTCGGTACCGTCGGTTCTGCCATGCCCCTCCCAGCTCCTGCGCGCGGCCTGGGTCGCCTGCTCCCTGAGGGCAGCGTCTGAGCACCCTGCCCTTGCAGGCCTAAAGAAGATCCTGGAGGTGGGGGGCACGGTGTGTGAGGCCCCCGGCAGCCTGCCTGCGACGGAGAACAGCCGGATGAGCGCCGCCGTCCTGCTCAGCAAGCTCTACAATGACCTGAAGTGCGACGCCGAGAGAGAGAACTTCCACCGGCTGTGCGAAGACTATGTCAGGTGAGGAGCGGCCCCGGGTCCTGGGCACAGCCTGGGCGCCAGCTCTCCTCGGCCAGGCCGTTCCCTGACCGCTGGCAGGAATGTCCCTGCTCTGAGGTCCGTGTCTGCCAGGGGTCGGCAGCTCAAGGAGGAAAGGGGCTGGGGGTGGGACGGATGGAGCTGGGCCTGTGCTGGTGCCGTGCCTGCAGGGCGGGTGGGGGCTACGGCTGATGCCCCCGGGCAGGGTTAGCCTTTCTTGCTGCTCTTCCCCTCCAGGAGCTGGTTTGAGGGGCATGGGTTGGCTGGGAAGCTCCGTGCCATCCAGACGGTGTCGTGCCTGCTGCAGGGTCCCTCGGAGGCTGGGAACCAGGTGCTGGAGCTGGAGGGGATCATGGAGAGCGTGCTGGCTCTGTGCGCCTCCGTGCGGGAGGTCGACCAGCTGGTGGCCGTGGAGGCTCTGATCCATGCCGCTGACAAGGCCAAGCGGGCGTCTTTCATCACGGCCAACGGGGTGACCCTGCTCAAGAACATCTATAAGTGCAGCGGGAAGGACAGCATCCGCATCCGGGCCTTGGTGGTGAGGAGCCCAGCGAGGGGGCTGTCCCTGGAGGCTGGGTGGCTGCCTCTGGGCACGGGGGAGATGTGCTCTCAGGGGCTGCGTGTGCAGCGGCGGGGCGCAATGCAGGCCTGCTGAAGTCCCGATACTCAGTCGTTTGTCCCGCCTCCCGACGGATGTATGGGCGGGACGCCATGTGTCCTGATCTTTTGTTTGTGTAATCTGGTCACCCTACCTTGGGCTGATGTTTGTGTCCAGCCCAGGGGGGTGGGGATTCCCATTGGCAGGGTCCCCCCCAGGCATGCTGAGGGGCTGGGGGCTGCCAGAGATGCTTCGGGGCAGGGAGGGGCTGGCCTGATGTGCTGTTCTTTGCTGCAGGGACTCTGCAAGCTGGGCTCTGCCGGAGGCACCGATTTCAGCATGAAGCAGTTTGCCGAAGGCTCCACCCTGAAACTGGCCAAGCAGTGTCGCAAGTGAGGGCCTGGGGCAGTGTCTGGGGGGTGGGGCGGGGTCTGGTAGACGGGGACGTCCGGGCGTGGAGTGGGGTCCCAGGGGTAGGGGAGCATCTGCGGTCGGGTGCCAGGGGGGTGTCCAGGCGACTCCTGTACCACCCAGCCCCCATGCTGCAACGGGGTGCCGGCGCAGGCTCATGGCTGCTCCCCTCCCCAGGTGGCTGTGTAACGAGGCGATCGACGCGAGCACGCGGCGCTGGGCGGTGGAGGGCCTGGCCTACCTCACCTTCGACGCGGATGTCAAGGAGGAGTTTGTGGAGGACAAGGCAGCTGTGCAGGCCATGTTCCAGCTGGCCAAGGTGCTGCTGCTGGGGGCGGGTGAGGGGGGCTGTGTCGGTGTCAGGGTAGCAGGTGGGAGGGGGACAGTGGGGCGGAACCGGGAGCCGCTTGCAGTCGATTGCTCCGTGGTGCCTGCCGGCCTAGCGGCGAGTCCCACGTGCAGCCCACACTTTGCTGACCCTCCCGCTGTTCCCTGCAGTCAGAGGACAGGAGTGTGCTGTTCGCAGTGGCCTCGACGCTGGTGAACTGCACCAACAGCTACGACCACGAGGAGCCAGACCCCCAGATGCTGGAGCTGGCCAAGTACGCCAAGCAGCACGTCCCAGAGCAGCACCCCAAGGTCAGGAGCGGGGCTGGGCTGCACCCAAGGGATTTCTGCCTCCTGCCGGAGCAGTGCTGTGTTGTGCTGGGCCCCTGGGAGGAAGGGGCTGATGGGTGTCAGCAGGGAGGGAGCCTGGGGGAGGCGGGGCCTTGTGTGCGCTGCATAGGATTCTGTCATTCCCTGCACAGGACGAGCCAGGCTGCGTGAGGCGGCGGGTGCACAAACTGCTGGCTGCTGGCGTGGTGTCAGCTCTCACCTGCATGGTGAAGAGTGAGAACCCGGCGCCGACCAACTCCTGCCGGGAGCTGATCTCCAGGTGAGGCTGTGCCCGCGGGGGGGGCTGGCCGGCCCTCTGAGCCACGTGCCCAGCAGGACGATGGGTTCTGGGTTCCCCTGTGCATGGGAGGCAGGGTGCTGTGGGGTCCCGCCCAGTGCGGGGAGCTGCAGGGTCCCACTGAAGGCGCCCCAGGGTATGAGCATGGATCTGCACCTGGCAAGGGGGCCGGGCGCTCACACCCTCCCCAGCCGTGCTTGTGCTGACTGCCGCTGGTCACTCTTTGCCCCCAGGGTGTTCCTGGCCGTGGTGGAGGAAGCAGC
The DNA here is from genome assembly GCF_011386835.1 of Chrysemys picta bellii. Taxonomy (NCBI): domain Eukaryota; kingdom Metazoa; phylum Chordata; order Testudines; family Emydidae; genus Chrysemys; species Chrysemys picta. The sequence goes on from NC_088800.1 coordinate 844,159, forward strand.
AGACAGAGGCAGCGTGGTGGCCCAGGGAGGGGGAAAGGTGAGATGCCAGGGCACCCAGCTTCGCCCCTCCAGTCTCTCTACAGCGCCACCCCCCCCATGGGCTGGGTGCATAGCACAAGGGGAGAGGGAAGCGAATGGCCCTGCGGGGGTTGGGGGGTTCTGCCAAAGGCCCTAAGCATGTGGACCTGGCCAAGTCCCTGGGCTGGGGTGTCCCTGCTTGGCAGGGCTCTCACTAGGGCCCGGGGGGGGGAGGAGCCGCTTTCCTTGCGTGCTCTGCGGGCGAGCTGGGTGTTGGGAGGGCTGCTGGGCCCTGGCTCTGGTACTGACACTCCTGCCCCCCGCAGGCACTCATCCCGCTGTCCCTGGAGGGTACCGAGGTGGGGCAGGCCAAGGCAGCACAGGCACTGGCGAAGATCACCATCACCTCCAACCCCGAGATGGCGTTCCCCGGAGAGAGGGTCAGTGCAGCCTGGCGTGTGCTGTTCTGGGGGCGGAGGGGCTGCCCCACAGGGGGGCCCATGAGCTGCGCCCAGCAGCCCACACCAGGCAGTTTTCCCCTGGGACTTTCCTCATGCTGGGGGGTCTCATGTCGGCTGAGTCTGAACTGCTCTTGGTGCTGGGTCTGCTGCCTCTGCAGGGGAGTCTCTGCAACGTGGGGTGTCTGGGGGTTCTGCAAACGGCCTGAGCCCCTCTGACTGCTGCCTTGCACCCTAGATCTACGAGGTGGTCAGACCCCTGGTGAGTCTCCTGCACCTGCACCGCACGGGCCTGGAGAACTTTGAGGGGCTGATGGCGTTAACCAACCTGGCCGGGATCAGCGAGAGGCTGAGGTAGGAGGAGCTGCATTGCGCCTGGCAATCAAAGGCGGGTCCCTGCTGCTAGGAGACCCTCTCACCCAGCGCTAAAGCCACCGTCGGCCCTGGGTGAGGGCAGGGCGCTTACTTGTGCCTTGTTGCAGGCAGAAGATCCTGAAGGAGAAAGCGGTGCCCATGATTGAGGGCTACATGTTTGAGGAGCACGAGCTGCTCCGCCTGGCGGCCACCGAGTGTATGTGCAACATGGCCATGAGCACAGAGGTGAGGGCCGGGTGGGCAGGGCATGGGGCTGGGGCAGGGGCCTGCCCTCTGGCGGGAGAGCACTCCCCTGTCTGGCTCTGGGTTGCAGGTGCAGGAGCTCTTCCTGGCCGAGGGCAGCGACCGGCTGAAGCTGCTGGTTCTGTACAGTGGGGAGGACGACGAGAAGCTGCGGCGAGCAGCCTCCGGCACCTTGGCCATGCTGACCTCACTGCTGCCCCAGATCTGTGGGAAGATCACCCAAGTGGTGAGAATGCCTCCGCCCCTCCCTTACACTGACACGTGAGGGACAGACGCGCTCTGTCCTGCTCCGACTCCTTCCCCCGCTGCGCTACGCTGGGGGTGGCACAAGCAGGTCTGCAGCAGCATGTTCCACCCCAGAGGCAGCTGGCTTTGTGGAGGTGGGGGGTATGGAAGGTGGGATCTTGTGACTTTGCAGTGAGTGCTGGAAGGGTGACCCAGTCTAGTGGCCTCCTGGCTGGGCCTGTGCTGGGGCCCTCGGGCAGGTGGGGGTGCTGCATGGGGAGCCAGCACGTGTGCAGGGCAGAGCATCATGTCCCGACTGTGGCAGGCAGCCAGCTCCATTTGCCCAGTGTAAGGGGGAGGGGGGCAGCAGCAGCTGGTCTGTCCAGGAAGCAGGACTCGGGGCAGGGGTCTCTGGTCCGAGAGTAGCCAGGGTGTGCTGGAGTTCTGTGCCCAGACAGGGGCTCAGGGCCCGTCTCCCTGTCTCCCCGCAGACGGCTCACTGGCTGGAGATCCTGCAGGCCCTGCTGCTCAGTTCCAATGTGGAGCTGCAGCACCGTGGCGCTGTGATCGTGCTGAACATGATGGCGGCAGACCGGGAGATTGCAGCCAAGCTCATGGAGAGTGAGATGCTGGAGATCCTGTCCGTACTCGCCAAGGAGTGCGACAAGCCCCGTGTGGCCCAAGCTGCCAAGGAGTGCCTGGCGCAGGCCGTGGCCTGGGGGCTGATCAAACCCAACGTGAACGGAGAGTGACTGGCCACCCTGGCTGGGCTCTCCTTCCTCTGTGCGCACTGCTCTGGGCTTGTAACACCCCCAGCTGCGGCTAGGGAAAGACACGCTGCCCTCGGAGGCTGGAGCCCCTGGGAGAGACGGGAGTGTGGGCTGAACTTGCCTGTTGTATCTTGTCTTAACCTCTGAGTGTATGCTGCTGGGGTGAGGCGGGGCCTGTCTGTGGGTGCTAGACCCAGGGTGCTCTGCAGTGCTCTCCTCTGCATCCCCCCCCTCGTCTAGCCTGGAGCTGGCAGCCTCCCCTCACACACTCTGCTGGGAGCTCGCTGCCGCCCTCCACGTCCTGCTGCACCCTGTGCTTCTCTGCCTGCCTGAGCAAGACACTCAGCCGGGTGCTGCCAGTGCACCTGGATGCTGTGCTGGGGGCCAGACCCTGCCTATGGCCCCTTTGCACCTGCACACCTCTTCTTGTGCCTAACACGTCTCTCTCCTCCTCACAGCTCTGCGCCAGGCCGGGGGGGAGGGCAGCCTTCAATCACAGCGGCTCTGTGGTGATGGGGTGATGCGGTGCCTGGGCTGGAGGGGCAGTACCCTCAGTCTGTGCTGTCCTGCGGCTCCCCTCAGGCGGTGGGTGGCTGAATGCAGCTGCTGTTCAGGGGTGTAGAGGTGGCTCTGAGTGGCTGGAGCAACCCGGAGCGCGGGTGCTGCTGAAGGCCTTGTAAAGGAGCCATAGCTGGCCCCCTTGCTGGGGCTGCCCTGTCTGTCTGTTGACTGGGGGATGGACACCTCCCGCTCACTGTATTTACTGCTGCTCCTGTACTGTATGGGATCCCGGTGATAAAGGAAAACCTGCCTCTTACCACAAGCGCTGAGCCCCGTGCATTGCGTGTACCAACGCGCCGGACTGAGGGCGATGGACGAGCGCTGGGCTGGTGACAGCCGCGGGCTGGGGGTTGGGCAGTGGCACGGAGCGAGGCTGGACCCTGGGGCCAGAGCCCATGGGGGTGACAGACGGTCCCTCGGGAACAGGGAGGGGACTGAGCGGGGCTGGGGCTGCTCCCCTGTAACCGCAGCTCGGGGGGGGGGGGGGGACAACAGTGGGGGATGCAGCGCCTGGGCAGCGCATCACCTACATCGGTGGGGGTCTGGGAGCCGCGCCTCAGTTTCCCCATCTGGCCAAGGGGGCGGGGAGTTGCACACGTCATGTGCCCGGAAGTCCCTCCCGCTCGCTGTGATTGGCTGCGGCGCCGCATGGCGGAACCGGGTCCCCAGCGCGGCTGGTTCGTTTTCGGGTTCCGGGGCTTCGCGGAGCCTCGTGGCGGCGGGGCCCGGCGGGTGGAGCCGGAGCCGGGCGGGATCCGCCTGGTGCGGCCGGCGTGGAGCTACACGGGCCTGGTGACGGGTGAGACCCGCGGGCAGGGGGGCGCTCGGTACCACTCCCCCCTCCCCCCCCCCGGTATCGCCCCCCCCCGATCGGTACCAACCCGGTCCCGCCCCCCCGATCGGTACTGCCCCCTCCTGCCCGGGTACCGCCCCTCCCCCCCCCCCCCCCCGCACCAGCTCTGTCCCGTAACCTCTGCTCCGTACCAACCCGGTATCGCCCCCCCCCCGCCCTCCCTCCTGCCCCGGTCCCGCCCCCCCCTCCGTACCAACCCGGTATCGCCCCCCCCCCGCCCTCCCTCCTGCCCCGGTCCCGCCCCCCCCCCCCCCCCGTACCAACCCGGTATCGCCCCCCCGCCCGCCCCGGTCCCGCCCCCCCGATCGGTACTGCCCCCTCCTGCCCGGGTACCGCCCCCCACCGCTCCGTACCAACTCAGTCCGCTTATCCCCTCCTGCCCCAGCTCGCTCCCAGCTCTGCCCCGCCGGGTCCCGCCCCCCTGACCGCTCTCTCCGCAGGGCGCGGGCGCCTGGCGCTGCGGGGGTGGCTGGCGGGGGCGCTGCCCGGGCACTGCCAGGACCTGCTCCCCTCCGAGAGCCACGTGCTGCTGCTGCGCGGGGCGGCGCTGGAGGCCTGGGCGCGGGGCACGGGGCTGTGCGGGGGGCCCGCCTGGCGGCGGCGGCTGCACCCTGGGGAGGCAGCCGGGCCCCTGCCCCTGGCCCCTGGCGGCTACGTGACCCCACGGCCGCCCTTCCTGTGCCCGCTGCCGCCGGCGCTGCAGGCCCGGAAGCTGGTGCTGGGCCACGAGCATGCGGCGCTGCTGGGCCCCGCCGGGACCGTCTACACCTGGGGCTGCGGCAGGTGGGTGTGGAAAGAGACTTGGGGGGGGAGGGGCTGGTCCCTATGGGGAGGGGAGAGGACCCAGGGTGGCGGGGGGGTGGTGGCTGGTCCCTATGGGGAGGGGAGAGGACCCAGGGTGGCGGGGGGGGGGTGGCTGGTCCCTAGGGGGAGGGGAGAGGACCCAGGGTGGCGGGGGGGGGGGTGGCTGGTCCCTAGGGCGAGGGGAGAGGACCCAGGGTGGCGGGGGGGTGTGGCTGGTCCCTAGGGGGAGGGGCGGCAAGGAGAGGACATGGGGTCATGGTGGCTCACCCCCATGGGGAGCGGGTGGGGGTTGCTGTGGAGAAGGGGCAGACATGGCGAGCAGAGACGAGCCTTGTCTCCTGTGTGTTCCCTGCAGACATGGGCAGCTGGGGCACGGGGGGCTGGAGCCTGTGTCGGAGCCCCGGCTCGTGGAGGCCTTGCACGGCGTGCCCATGGCGGACGTGGCAGCTGGAGGCTGGCATTCTGTCAGTGTCAGCGGTAAGGACCATGGTGTGGCATGGCAGCGCCCTGGGCCTGTTCGTAGTGATGGGGTTGGGGCTTGGTCAGCGTGGCTAAAAGGGGAGCGCTGGTGCCAAGGGGGAGTTGGTGCTATGTACAGCCCGGCTCTCCCTGCCCAGCCTGAACTAATTGAGTGGTGATGGTGGATTAGCTCCTGGGGAGACTCTACAGCTGTGCACCACGTTCTGGAAGGGCCCCTGCTCGCCCAGGAGCTGGGCAGCTCTGACTGCTCATCCCCCGCTCTTGTTCCTCTCTCTCCCCCACAGAGGGAGGTGATCTCTATGTCTGGGGCTGGAACGAATCCGGGCAGCTGGCATTGCCTTCCAAAGCACTGGCAGAAAAAAGGCCCCCAGCCGCAGCCTCTGTCGCCCAGCCTGAGGAACCCGGCTGCGGTGCAGGTGAGGAACCCTGCAATGCAACGCAGGTTTGGAGGCTGCCATTAGACAGCTGAGGGTAGCCCTAGCTGGTGGGCGGAGGGTTAGAGACCTGCTGGGGCCAGAAGCTGCTAGTGGCCTGGCTCGGTTCTTATGGCAACTTGCCTTTCCCAGGGCTGTTCCCAGGTGAGGCATTTGGGAACATTTCAGCAAAAGGCCTTTGTTTAACCCCTGGAGGCCCCACACTTTTCAGAGGCGTAGCTCCAGCCCCAGCCTGCCGTGTGCGGGAAATCCCCTGGCAGCAGCCTGGTTGCACTTGCATCTTGGAGGCCCATGTCGTCCTTGCTCTCCAGCCACACCACCTGACGTGGATTTTGAATCCGTTTTCCAGGCAAGGCAGAGCTGAAATTGGTCAGTCACGAGGCAGCCCTGGGTGCTGAAGCAGTTGACTTCATTTCAATCCAGGCCTTTCCTGCTTTGCTGGATCTACCCCAGGGGTCAGAGGTCAGCAAGGTCAGCTGTGGCTCCCGCCACACTGCTGCTGTGACCCGTAAGTACAGGGACTTGGGTCTGGTCAGCGACAAGGGGAGTGGTGAAGTGGAGATTGCAAAGCTGTGATGGCTCTAAAGCCTTGTGCAGCCTTCGGCAATTCCCACCTGTTCTGGGGAAGGAGGCTGAGGTTGTCCAAGGGGCCTGGAGACTGGCTGCACGGAACAGGCCCAGGTGAAGGAGGGGGACTTGGCTGTAAGAGGGGGGGGGCCTGGGCTCGGGTCACCACTGATGTGTGTTTATTAGCTTGCTTGGTTCAACTGAAAGTGATGTTCCAGTGAGAAACCTCAGGAGGGAACATGCCCTGAACTAACACCCCTGCCTCGGGGGAGCTGCTGCACCCAACCCCATGGTCTGACTAAGGGCATAAAGCAGCGGGAGTCACATCCCGCCCGGGCCAGGGTGAAGCGTACACAGCAGAACGTTCTGCTGTCCCCCTAGGGTGGGTCGTTGGACAAGACTTTGCCCTGTGGCCCCCACAGCTGACTCTCCCTCTTTGCTTACAGGGACTGGGGAGCTCTACACCTGGGGCTGGGGTAAGTGACGAGAGGGCCCTGCTCTTGGGGCTTGTCAATGGAAATACTTCTACAGCAGAAACAGGGCTAAAAGCCAGTAGCATCCGCCCAGGGCCAGGGCTAAGTACGTCTGCAGGAGAGAAGGCAGCACCCTCCCTGGGGCGGGGTTGCAGAATTGCTGCTGCATGGTGTGGGGTGGAGCTGGCTGCACCTACCAACTGCTAGGGGCTGTGTTTTTGGCTGCAGGCAAATACGGACAGCTGGGCCACAATGAGCCAGCCAGCTCTGACCAGCCAAGACAGGTTGGCTATTTCCCTGCAAACGGGCTCACGGTGGAGGATGTGGTCTGTGGCCCATGGAACACTTACGTCTGTGCTGTGGAGAAGTGAGAACAGCTGAAAGGGTGGAGAAAGGCTTTGAGACTATGCACCAGGACAGCATCCAGCCCCCCCGTGGCACTGACATGTAGAGACTCAGCCATACCTGGGCCTGGCGCTGGACACATGGCTAGGGCCGAAAGTGATTTCCTTCGCACTGTGCCCCAGTCCAAGAACTCCAATTAATCATCGTTCCTGTGCTCAAAGCGTCGTGCAGTTTTTTCCTAGCCCCACTGCTGTTGCCGCCTCTAAACACTTCTGGGGGGTTGTAAAGATAAGTCTCACGTAGGGTCTTGTAGGCAGACTGGCCTGAGCTAGCTGAAGTGAACTCAACACACACACAGCCAGGAGACAGCACACTGTGGTGAAGAAGCTGCTGAATCTATTTCCTCCAGAGTTGAACTGTACACTTAAAAGGCACCATGAGTAACAAATTCATTCCACACTGTTCCCTCCCTGCCAGCACGGGGAGGCAAAGGTTAAAGGGGGCAGGGGAGGTTAAAATAGGCACTAGACAAACAAATGCCTGAGTAGCAAGATACTTCCCCCATGCTGCAGTCAAACCGTACCATGCAGTTCCCCTGTAGTGCTAGCACAGAGCTGCCTAGGACCCCTCAGCCCCTGTGGAGAAGCACTTGGTCCCAGCTGTGTACAGAGAGCCCCAGCAGGCAAGGGCCAGCATGAGAATAAATAACCAAGCAAGGGGAGCTGTAGTGATAAGGTGCACATTGGTTCATGATCAGGGACGAGAACACTATTTACAGAGCATCACTCAGTGATGGGAACAGAGGTTCAAACAGGCATAGCCCCAGCTCCAGCCTGCTCAGAGCAGTGGAAAGGTGCCACTTGCTAAGGGAACAGGCCTAGACCCGCTTCCTAGCCAGGTCCATACTAACCCCTGCTCTAGCAGGCAGGGGCAGGGGCAGGCCGAGGGGATTACTGCCTCTGGCAAGGGTTAGGCTGACAAAGGGCCGGGGAAGCTGGGCTGGTGCTCAAGTCATGACCCCTTGTGTCAGCAATCCACATCGCTCCACCCACCTACTCCCCCCTCTAGCCAGCGGTGTCCACAGGCTGCTCCGTCGTCACAGACACGGCCTCTCTCCGAGGTGGAGTGCCCCTGCTGTCCCAGCAGCACAGGTACAAAGCACTACCCCTGGGGGTTTCTACCTTTACAGGGTGGCCAAGTTGAGTCTAGCAGGCAGGAGGTGTAATCAGCACGTCTCTCCCCAGCTCAGCTGCCTTTGGCTTTCGAAGGGCAGGTTGTGCTGGGAAAGTGCCAGGCTGTTGAAGGGATCCTGGGAGGGAATGCCTGGCCCCCAGGCCTGGCTGGAACAGGCCTTCCAGCTGGGGGAGGATGGGGGCTCAAGCACCCTAGCCCCGTTCTATGGAGCATTGCCAAGACCCTCTCCCTTTATGGCGACGCCTTGGCCCAGCAGGACTGTTGCACCCTAAGGCGTGGACCTTGCTTAGCCAGTCCAAGGTACTGGCTTCACCCCACACAGCCCCTTGGCAGCAGGCTAAGAAGCCAGTGGTGTTCTGGAGCCCTAGGCTGACTGCGCTTCAGGAAGGGTGGGCACCAGCCAGCCCCTGGCCCCTCTGCTGGGAAATGCTCAGGGGAAGGGGTAAGTATGCAGGAGAACCGATACTGAGGAAGATGCTTTGGACTCCAGCACCTCAGAGCCAACGAACTAACCAGTCACAGCCCAGGCAGGCAAAGCAGAGGCTGAGAGGCAGGGAGAAGTTGCCATTGGAGGCTCTGGCTGCCCCGCTCCAGGGGCCATGCAGTAGTGTATGAAGAGCAGGGAGCCCTGGGCAGGAGCAGCCCAGCTCTTTTGAAAACATTGCATCTAACATAAAACCTGAAAGTCACTGTAGTAAAAACCATTTTAAAAAAGAGTCTCCCTCCCCCCACTGCTTGCTCCTGCCTCTCCCCGGGGGGATGGCTGCCCACAGGCCATGGGCCCAGCTGTGGGCACGCAGGAACACGGCAGCATGCAGGGCCCAGCTAAAAATCCAACGTGGGACACTTGCCGTTTTCCCCTCCAGCCGAAGGGACGCACACTCGGGCGCTGCATGTCCCGTCATGCTGAGCCAGAGCAGCGACCCAGCCAATCTAAACAGCTGGAACCCTCGGGCTGCGGCCTCCTCAGCAGTGGATGTGGGCGGTTGTGGAGTTCAGGATCCGGGAGCTGGTGTCAGATTTGGAAGCCTTTGAAAGTTCGCGCTGTTAAAGGGGAAAAAAAAATGCAAATGAAGTGCCAACTGAGGGTAGGGCGATACAGTGAGGCTGCAGAGCCAGGCTGTGCAGCTGAGTTGCTCTCCAGCGGCCTGGCCAAGGTGGCTGCCTCGGCAGCATGTGCTACCACCACCCGCGGTCACTGGAGGGGCAGGAGAAGGCAGCCAGGAGGCATTTCGGGCCCGTAGCCCTGAACAGGCCAAGCTAGAGCAGTGCCGGGTTAGTGCAGGCAGGGGACACAAGAACAAACCATCTCCTGCTGATCCTGGGACTTCCTAGGTGGAGAACAGCTGCCCCTGCCCCCCAGCAAGCAGCACCAGTCCCTGCGGGGCAGGCAGCACTCCCGTTTGCTGAGAATTTGGGCTCTGTTGGAGCATCTGGAAAGCAAGCTGGTTTGTAAGACAGCCCAAGGGGAGGCAGGGAGGAGCTGGTGTCAGGCACATGGGACTATCGCAATTCTGCCAGAGGGAACCCTGCTTCCTTTTGGTCCAACCACAAGTTACTGGTCCCAGTGACCACAGATGCCTCGAGCCCTGTGTCCCAGACCCTCTTGGGAAGCCACATCATCAGGGGCAGGAGCCGTTCTGGAGACTGGCCATGAATGCAGCCTTTGGGCCAGAGTTCTCAGCAAGCAAGCTGGACACATGGAACGCTGCTCCAGGGCAGTGGCCCTGGCTTTTGCTGCCCTGAGTTGGGGGATTCCTGCTGATTAGACAAGGCCAGGCCAGAGGGCAGGGGGAGCTTGCAGGAGCAGTTGGTTGTTGCAGCAGGGAGGATTCCCGGCCCAGCGGGAGGAGAGCTGCGATGGGCCTTCTCAGCAGCAAACCAGCAGGCCCCTCCAGCAGAGAGCCCAGCAGCTGGGGGGGGGGGGGGGAAGGGGGGGGTTTGCAGCTCCGCTTACCCTGCCTGGCCAAGAACCTTCACCCGCCCTAGGCCTCTGTTGGGGAGCTTAGGTGGGGTTATTAATTCAGACCTCCACCAGCCATGGGACACTGGGGCCCCTGGGGTCAGCAGAACTCCCTGCCTCAGGGCTTGCTGTGAGTGGGGTCAGGGTCAGACAGGCCAGCACAAAGTGACACAGGGAACAGTCAGGCCCTGGCCCATGGCAGGAGGCAGGCTCTCTCACACTGGCTCTCTCCTGCCCTGTGCCAGCTGGCAGTCAGTGCCACCAGCTGGCTTTGGCCGGAGAGCTGACAGATCCCAGGCAGGAGCGCTGAGCTGCCGTGTGCTTCGGGACCAGGGTAAGGAAGGCTCGGCCCATCTAACGCACTTCAGAGAGGCCAGGCAGAGAAGGAACAAGGATGTAGCAGGCTCCCCCCAGAGCCCCGAGCTGAACAGAGTGTGCTCCTAGACAGGAGCATCAGCGCACCACCACCAACTCCAGCTGCAGAGGATCAGTGCTTCTGCCATGACTGTGTTTTCTATGGAGCCTGCTTCCTGTTCTTACTCAGCCTTACTCACGTCTCCCTTGGGTGCACCGAACAGCCAACTGCTGCTCTGGGTGCTGAGGACAGGTGAATGGCATGAAAGAGGTGGCAGCCCCAGGCCAGCGGCAGGCAGGCAGGAAGTGGACAGACAGCTGAAGCCCAGCCCCCTGCCACTAGAGGCACCACCCAAGCTGAACAGCGCTTTCGAAGCTACGGCCCTGCGCAGGAACTCAGGAGATCTGGCTACAAAGCCAGGCTCGGCTGCCAACTCCTGAGACACCTTGGATAAGCCAGTGACTGTGCCTCAGTTCCCCATCTGTACCATGGGGCTAACACCTCTCCTCTGGGGCTGGCTCCCAGGGAGCAGCAAGGCTCCCGCACACAGAGCCAGGCCAGGGAAGTTCTTACTGAGAGATCAGAGAGTGCATTCATTGCCAGGTGCGTGGGTCCCTCAGCCAGAAACGGAGTGAGGCAGTATTGGAACCACACAGAATGGCAGAGCTAAAGTCACTGGAGTTCGAGCCCACGCTGGCTCCCTAAGGCAGCTCTGGGTGACTGTCCCTAAGTGGCAGGAAAACGGGCTCTGAACACAGCAGAGGTGAGGTATGCTGTGCCTCCGGGAGTGTATGAGGTGCGCAGGGATCCCCTCCCTGTCTGTGCTGCCCAGACTGGATTGTGTTTAGAAGAGGTGAATTACCGCAAACTCAGAATAGGTGCTGGCAACAGAGTTAATGCTGTAGTTACGCTGGGCAGGGGCTGTGGGGGTGCACCCACCGCTCAGGGTGGTTCCATTCAACTGGGACATGTTCTCCTTGTTCCGTTCTGCGTGTGCTGTGCGAGGGGGCTTCGTGGCCACGCGGCTGGGGGTCCGAGCAGGCTGGCCGAGCTAGAGAGACGGAAGCGCTGATGGTTAGGACAGACACGAATAGGACGTGGCAAGTACAGTGGTGCTGGCTTGGTTTCCCTTCCTTGCGTCACCAAACCCGAGGAATCCCGTGTCAGGGCTTGGAGCTCAGCTTTAAGTTCTGCCTTGTCCAGCTTCAGCCAGTCCCGGGGGCAACCCTGCTGGGGCAGAGCCCATCAGGCCTAGAGTCTGAGCTAAGGCAGCAGGGGCCAGCGACCAAACAATGCGGAGTGATGGAAATGCGCCAGAGGTGCTGCAGACATGTTTTCTGAAGGCCATTGGCTCTCACTGCCCAGAGCAGTGCCCTGCACACCCACCTGCAGCAGGCCCGACACGAGCTTTACCCAGCGAATAAAGAAGCGCCCCCCCCCCCGCCAAGCGGGAGCACCACGGAGCTCGGCGGGACTGCAGCTTGGTACGTACGTTGAGGGGAGCGACAGCCAGAACTGCATGTGGGAGAAGCTATTTTATACCTGCCTCCTCCACCCCAAGCTCACACGCCCTCTGCCCAGTCAGTATCCCTCTCCTGGGGGCTGTGCCTACACGGGCTAGAAGAGCCGACTTCCCTGGGGCAGGGCACTGGAGCTAGGGGCAGCATGTGCTTACCTTGCCTCCAGAGGGTGGTGGGCGGGACACCGGGGAGTGGAAGAGCGTCCCCCCAAAGGCGGAACGGAGTGTGCTGTTGGGAGTGGTACAGGAAGTTGCATTGAGCTGAAGGCAAAGTAGAAGAAGTTAGTGGTGGAGGCTCAGAGACCAGCCATGCAGGAAAGCCCTTGGAAAGGGGGCCCTTTGCTAGGTTCCCTTTAGTGGCTCCCCCCATGTGGTAACCAGGGTAGCAAGTCTTAGGTTAGCAACAGCCATTGGGAGAATCCCAGCGCACATGGCTACTTTCCAGGGGAGGTTGCGGACAGAGCCCTCAGTGCTGGCGGGAGGGCTCTAGTCACTCCCCGGGGCAGGAGGGTGTGGACAGCTCTCTGGCCGCCATCAGCAAGGTCCTGCTCCCGGCCCCTTTAGGAGCCATGGTATCCCCGGGGCCTGACCCTGCTGTGGCTCTGGGGTGCTAACCACTGGCAGCTCAGCAAGCGCCGTTTCGCTCCTCCCACCCGAAGATGCCCAAGAACTGGGCTCCTTTAAGGAACACCAAGCTTGGCCCGTCTCCCAGCAAAGCTTGTGCTGCTGTGCCAGGCTGGCAGCGCGTCTCATTTACCTTCCTCACTTTGCCAGGCGTGTTGGCGCCTAGGACCCGGCGCTTGCTGGGTGTCCTCGGGACGCTGCCATACAGCATCTCCTCCTCAATCTGACGACTCTTCTTCAGTTGCTACACAAGAGACAGGTAGAGCCGGGCCCGGGTGAGGGCCCATTGGAGAGGGGTGCGCCAGCCCCAGTGATTCACACAGTTACGTGCCCAGGGGCATCGAGAGCCAATTAAAACCCAGCTTGCGGCACAGCATAGGGCCAGCTAGTGGAAAGCACCGAGCAGAGCCCACGCAGCAGCGACTCACCCCTGCTAGCTGGAAGGCAGTGCCAGGATGGGAGGACAGACGCCAGGCACAGGTATGAATTAGTGTGGCCAAATCCCAGCTTAGCAGCATCCAGGGAGAAGGAGCACAGTAGGTGCTGGCCGAGGCCTGCAGGATACGCTGATGCTATTAGCTTTGGCCACGTGAAGAAGTGGCAAAGCTCTCTCCCCCCCCCGAAGAGCAGTGAGAGGTTTGCCCATCTGTATCCCACAGCTCAGCCTGGCTCAGGCAGCAGGCAAGGGCCTGTCCCAGTGGCAGTGGAGAACACACCTGGCCCCCTGCCGGTGGGACTTCACTCTGTTCGGCTCTGCACTCACCCGTTCCTGCTTCTCCTTCTCTTTCTCCAGCCGATGCAGCTGCCATTGCTCGCTCACGTATTCCATGAACCGCTGCCCATTCACCAAGAAGGCCTCCTCATGCTCCCGTTCCCAAGCCTCAACCCGAACTTTCAGCTCCTCCTCCAGCTAGGTGGAGAGAGACAGACAGACAGTGAATACTGCAGCAGAGCAGGTCAGGCTGTCCCATGCAGCCTGGGACTTCCCAGAGCCTGTGACCTGCCTGGTCAGCACCCAGACCCCTCAGAGAGCCCTGCTTTATGCTGCCAATCAATCCACAGGGCTGGGAGCCTCAGGGACGGCATGCCAAGCCCACACGCCCCGTATTCAGCTCCCACGTGCTGGCAGGCAGGCCACCACCCCAGAGCAACACGTACTTTGGGGAGAGTCTTCTGAAGCTTCGCTCGCTGCTTTTCTTCCTTCAGGAGGTTGCCCCCTCGGTTAGCAAAGCGACTTGGGTCCGTTGCTTTTCTCTAATGCACAGAAGGCCAAGCAGACAGTTCACATCCTGACATGTCCACCTATGTCCCCGAGATGCCCTCCTGCCCTGCCTGCAGTACTGCGCTCAATCTCTGTTTCCCAGGCCACCCTCCAGTGATATCCTCACATGCCCCCACCCCCCAGGTCATACTACCCATCTCCCCAAATTTTGCCTTGTGGGCACCCTGGCCTTCCTCAGCCGCCAGCACTCCCCAGAGCTAGGGTCAGCTGGTATGCTCCCTGCAGGGACAGTACCTCCAGCTCCAGGAAAAGCCTCCAGTTTTCTTCCCATTTGTGAACAGCTTCAAAGAGCTCTTTGTGTGTCTCGTAGTAATGCTTCACATGCCCCACCTCAGCGTCGTGGAGCTGCAGCAGGGCCTCGGTGCAGTCCTCTGCAAAGGGATGGAGAGCAGAGTCACCAGGGCACAGACAGCAGGAATCCCAAACTCAGAGCAATGGGGCAGCAGCAGGCCAGGCTGCTGAATGGGAATCTCCACTGGAGAGCACCCTGCACGCCTCCAGCTGGCCTGCACAGCTCCCTACGGGGCAGACAAAAATCCAAGGCCCAGCCCCAGGCCCAACCTGGAAACCCCATACGCACCCTCGTAGTAAGGGGCAAAAGCTTGTCTCTGCTCAGTGCCGTAAAAGCATTTGTCCCAGTAAGCGGCCAGCTCTGCTCGGATTGCTTCAATCACAGTCTTCATGTTCTGCAGCTTCAGCTCCTCCAGACGGTCCACCTCGAACTGCAGCTAGAGACCAGAACAGAGCAGGCAAAGTCCTGGGCGTCAGGGCACAGCAGGACAGGGAGGGGGATTTACTGGGTGCTTCAGGGAGAACCAGCCTGGAGCGGCTGGGGATCGTTCCTGGCCATCCTAGAACACAAGACCCGCCAGGCACTAGTGCCCATGGCCAGCACTCAGAGGCAAGGCTCACATCCCTCCCTTTACACCAAACAGCCGCCCCCCATGGCTCCGACCGGGCACGGTTTCCTTACGGCTTTCCTGGTTTTGGCTCTAGATCCGGTCATGTAGGTGGCAAAGGCTTCTCTCTCCTCCGCAGGCACCTGCAGCCTGTCCCAGAGCTCCGCAATTCTGGAGCGCAGCTCACCGCAAACAGCTTCATTTAAAGCTCTCCGGGCCTCCAGCTAGAGCGGGGAAAGCACAGGGGCAGCATTCCGGCAGCTAGCAGGGTAGCTCATCAGAAGTACCTGCTCACTGCAAAGGCAGGAGCCCCCATACCTCTTCATCTGCCCCTATTACAAGGGCTCTTCACCAGTGCCAGGACAGCACTAAGAATCTCCCTGCAAACTACAGCCTGGAAGACTTCAGACCACTGTGCTCCGTACCTGCTGCAGCAGCTCTTTAAGAGCAGCTATGTTCTCCATAGAGAGGCAGAAGGCGTCCTCGTCCTCACACACCACATCCCGCTCGAAGCTGGTGTCAGGGACATGATCCAGCTCCTCCATGCACAGAATGATCTGCCGTTTGATGCTGACAAACTCCTCTCTCCTGCGCTCCTGGAGGCAGAAAGCAACAGCGCTAGAGGCCAGGAAGCATCCTGCCACACAGGTTTCTCTCGCACTCTCTCACACACATACTTCCCCGCTGCACCACCACCACCCACCCACCCACCCACAAAAGACCTTCTCAGCAGCCAGTGCTGCCAGGTGGCGTCTGAAGCAGTCGAGCTCCTCCAGGCTGGGCACAGAGTTGCTGTCGATGCTGTAGGGGGTCATGCAGAGAAGGTCACACAAGTCTTGGTCACGTTCTTGCAGAGTTTTCAGCTCCTGCTTCCTCTCTCTCTTCTGCTTCAGCATCACTTCCAGGCGAGTGCGCAAGTCCTTTTCCAGCTGCAGGATGGTGCTCTCCTCCTCCTCCTGAGAGAGCACAAGACATCAGCACTGCTGTCTACAGCAGCTCTAGCCAAGGTGCATTGACCTGGTTAGTTCCAGGCTGACCGGGCGAGACACCCCAGCAGAACAGCCCTTCCACAGGGAAAGTGGATCGGCTGCAAGAAGCCAGGTCTGCAGCATGAGCCTGTGCCACCCCCACTCAGCCTGCAAGACCCCATTGGTGGTCCAGAGCTCTGTGCTCCCTGCAGTTCACTGATGAGCTCTCAGGAGACAGACTTTGGGAAACAGCCAGTTTCTCCTGTGAGCTGGTGCCCTGCGTGAGGCACCGGGGTGAGGACTAAGCCAGTAGAAGACAGTGTAACTAGACTGGATGGACAGGAGGGAGTCTCAGGGCCAGGCTCCGGAACGCACCTCAAATGGATCCAGCTGGAGCTCCTTGCAGAGAGCGTCCAGTTCCTTGCGACACATAGCAATGCTTTTCAGGAGACGCTCCTTCAGGTTCTCCTCCTCAGCCACCATCATGTCCAGCAGACCCTGCAGCAGAGTGACAGTTAGCGTTGGCCAGTGAGGAGCAGCAGAGGACGGGTGGGAGAGCCAGAGGAGTGAATACGCTAAGCCTGGTGTCAGGAGGTTTGGAGCAGAGCCCATTTACATCCCTGAAAGGCTTTGCCTCTGGGCATGCTGGGCAGAAAGCACAGTGCCCACCGCATGGACTGGAGTGAGAGGTTTTACACTGGACACAGGAGACGCAGAAGGGCAATGCCAGGGCAGAGCTGCAGCAAGACCCCCCGATCTCTATGCTCTGGTGAGGCAAAGCGGGAAATAGTGGGTAGGGCTATATCTACAGTCTGGTAGGGAGGGCTGCCTCAGGGGCCGAGAGACAGGATTGTTAGTCTGCAGGGACCTGACAGGGACTTCAAGGCACCCAGGCCACCAAGATCAGAATGCAAGGGCGATAGAAGTTGTGCAACGGGGGTCTGGGCCTCTCCCCGCAGAGCAGGACCGGAGAGGTGAACAGTCTGCAATGTGATGGAGCAGGTACACAGCCCTAGGGGAGACACTCTGTCCTGCTCTCCCGCAGCCCAGAATGTATCATGCCTGCCCACCACCGAGGTGCCAACGCTGCGCCTCGCTCAGAGCCCCCTGTCCTGGGGAGCAGGTCCATTTTCCCACTGGGCACTTGGCCAACTCAGTAACCCAGGGGAGGAGTGTGAGAGTCACAGAGTGTCACCCCGGACCTCAGAATGATCATCTGTGAAATGGGAATAGTACTTACAAGGCTTGAAAAACCCACTCGCCCCAGGGGAAAGTATCTGGAGCAGTCGAGTGGGCCTGGAAGCGGAGCAGCAGAAGCAAAGCAGAAAGGGGCAGTGGCTAACTCAAGAGAAGCAGGGAAGGAAGATTATCTGAGGGGGAAAGGAGAATAGAAGAGGAGAGGGGAGAACTCCATGCAAGGGGAAGCCAGGGCGAGAAGGGAGAGCAGCGTGGGAAGAAGTACAACTTATGGCAGGAGAGGAGGGAGAAGCAGAGTTCAGACAGAAGGTCCAAGAGCCAGGAAACAACAGAAAGTGGTTCAGGGTAACTCCAAGGAACAGGCTGTTGTGTGCCTCTTTTGCAGGGGGTGGGGGCTAGGGCTGTGCAGGAGTTTGGACCCTGCCCAGTAGGCCTACTAGGCACAGGGTACATTTTTCAAGTTTGTACTTAACACCTTTGTGAAGGGTTTTCAGAGTTTTGGATGAAGACAATCACAGGGGCCAGGGCATAGTTACAGGAGGACAAGAGCCTTGGGCACATTAGAGAAGCCAGCTATCCCGGGAGCAAAGGGCACCTTTGGATTGGATTGTATGGCCCTGGGATCCAGCACAAGAGAAGCCAGTGGAGATGGCTTTTGAGTGCTCGGGATCCTTCCTGGATGCTAGCCAGCTGTTTCCACTGCCACCCCCAACCAGGCCTCTGGATGGCACGGGTGCGTGTTTAGCACATGCATGATTAGAAATAGATGGCTAGCAGCAGCAGGAGGAGGAAAACTAGTCATCTATAGGGCAGGGAGGTAAGAGGGCTGGAATGGTTAGGTCCTAGACACTGCTGAAGACAGAAGTGGAAGGGACCCAAACAGATCTGCTGGCCAGGCTAGGGCCTACATCCCGGATTGGACATGATTGGGCAGGGCTCCCCTGTATCATGCTGAGGAATACAGGGAAGCTGAAAGCCTGACACAATGACTTCTGGGCCACCCCCGTGGAGCAGAGCTGGCCAGCAGGAACTGTTCAGACCAGGGTAGGTTCTCACTAGTTGGCACAGTCAATACCCCTTCTAGACTGGCCAGTGCTGACCACCTCTTTGCTGAGTAGCTGCAGTTAGCAGCACATACTGGGGAAGTTAACAGATTTTCTGCAATATCCCTTGTATTTCTCCAGGCTCATGATTCTGAGGAGAGGCAGCGTAAGTCTAGCAGGGATAAAGCTCCCCTGAGCTGCCAGGAAAGGCCTAAAGAGAAAGCACCAGTTTTGCCCTCCTTCCCCACCAGTTCTTCCCTGCCCAAGGCAGAGCAGCTGCTTCCCTGCAGGGCGCTGGGGTCAGGGGTACACTCCTCGAGTTCATTCATCCCTTACAGTGTCTGGATACAGAGCAAGGGCGCTAGAGGGAAAAGTACTCGCCTTGATGTGCTTCTTCACCACTTCTGTTCGTTGCAGTCGCTGCTCCTCAGGGATCCCAATCTCCTCCCAGATATCCCGAAGGTGACCCAGCGCTTTGTTCAGACATGCCACAGACTCTGCAGCCAGCACCTCGCTGAGGGAGGCAGGAGGGACAGTTGTAAAACACTTCCATCACAATCACTTCACTTCAGCTCCACTGAAAAGAGGAGACTTAAAAACTAGATCTCGCATGAGATGGAATAGAGGGTTGAGTTTTAAAACATCTATTTGGACAAACTGGTTTGCATTCCTTTGGACAAGTTGTAAAGAGCTGCTCTATTGCTGACGTGGCTGGACTGTGGAAAGACCCACCCAACAAAACCTCAGGCTGTGAGGAAACGGAGGGATCAAGCGCTTACTGCGCCTCACGTTCTCGCCAATATTCTCAACACAAAGTAATAAGATATTATTCTTTAGTGTTGGGAAAGCACCCAGGAGCCCATTGTGCCAGGCACTGTACGAACACAGAACAAAGAGACACTCCCTGCACCAAGGAGCGTTACGATGCCTAACGGATGAAGATGCTGTTATGACATGCACATAGAACAATCATCCATTGGTCATTGCCAGCCGTAATAAAATTTCAGGGCTGGAAGCGAACCACTCAGGTAGTTATGCATTTGCTGCCAAAGCATTGAAGAAATTCACATGACTGAGTTTGCTGAAGTGCTAAACCAGCTTTTGACAGCACTATCCTCTTCTGCAGAAGCAGAGAGAATACGGTCTTCATTTGTAGGAGTTTGTTCAAAGTTGAGAAACTGACTGAGAATTGAAAGTTTGTTTCCCCCCTTCAATCTATGAATAAAAATGAGGTGAGAGGAGGAGATCTCTCAGTTCTAAGAACTTGAAGGACATGGTGTCCAGAAACACTCAGTTCAATTCATTAACTGCAGCGAATACCTCCTTTGGTCATAGAGTCTGAGTTTCTAGCCAGAAGCAACCATTAGATCATCTAATCTGACCTCCTGTGTAACGCAGGCCCTTACATTTCACCCAGTCCCCCTGACTGGGCCCAGTAACTTGGGTTTGGCAAATGCACGTTCCAGAAGATGGCTTCCAGCCATCAAGAGAGAGAATCCACCACTGGCTCTGGGAGTCTGGTCCATCACCCTCCCTGTTGAACATTTGTATCTAATTTGAATTCAGCTTCCAGCCATGGGCTCTTCTTTGAGCCGTGTCCCTAGTGTTCCACTAGGGGGACACATCTCAAAGAACCAGTTACTACACAGGGTGAGTAACCAATCTGTCTCATCTGCAAATTTTATTAGCAGTGATTTTATGTTTACCTCCAGATCTGATGAAAGTGCTGAATAATATTGGGCTTAATACTTATCCACATAGAAACATCCCCATTCAATGATGATTCCCTGTTGATGACTACTTTGAGATCGGTCAGTTCGCCAGTTCTTAATCCATTTTATATGTGCTTTATTGATATTGCATAGTGCTTTTTTGGGGGGGGGAGGGGGGAAATCAGGATGTTGTATGGTACTAGCTTAGTGTCTTCAAAAGTCTAAATCGATAAGTTACTTTTATCAACCAAATTTGTAACCTCAAAGAATGAAATCAAGTGTGTTTGGCAAGGCCTATTTTTCATAAAATCATGTTGACTAGCATTATAGAAACATAGGACTGGAAGGGACATTGAGAGGTCATCTAGTCCAGTCCCCTGCACTCATGGCAGGACTAAATATTATCTAGCCCGTCCCTGACAGGCGTTTGTCAAACCTGCTCTTAAAAATCCCCAATGATGGAGATTCCACAACTTCCCTAGGCAGTTTATTCCAGTGCTTAACCACCCTGACAGTTAAGAAGTTTTTCCTAATGTTCGACCTAAACCTCCCCCTTATGTTCCCTCTCAGTCTTCTCTTCCCCAGAAGAAAAACCCAGTTTTTTCAATCTTCCCTCATAGGTCATGTTTTCTAGACCTTTAATCATTTTTGTTGCTCTTCTCTGGGCTCTCTCTAATTTGTCCACATCTTTCCTGAAATGTGGCACCCAGAACTGGACACTCCAATTGAGGCCTAATCAGCACGAAGTAGAGTGGAAGAATTACTTCTCGTGTCTTGCTTACAACACTCCTGCTAATACATCCCAGAATGACGTTCGCTTTTTTCGCCTTTAGTTACACCAGTGAACTGAAAAGTTCTATTTCATTCTCATAGGATCCTAGTACATCGTTCTGCTTCATGAAAGGTACTTCTTCATCCTGCAGATCCTGTGCTTGAAGATAAAAGGGCCTTGCTTATTATCTGATAATTCAACATTTCTATCCATGAATGCGTCTCTCTTCCCCCTCTCGGTCACAAATTGCCAGTCCACCTCTTTGGTTCCTTCTCCCGGTGGCAATTATTTCTGAATCCAGTTGTCTAGGAAGTCTTTGCTTGGATGCTACGCAGCATTGAAATTTGCTCTCTCATACCATGTTTTCTCATACCACTACAGCCACCACCAGAACTCTCTCTTTCTGGCAGAAAAAGAGAGCAGAGCACATCCAAGGCACATCCCAGCAGTTTTGCCTTCATTGTCCATATCTTCACTACCTAGTGTGGAGCCATTCCTCTCCCCAACTCCCTTATTTGCCGCTCCTGTTCTGCTCAGGAGTGGGCCTGGAAACTGACAAATCCTGAACCTCCCTGCTCAGCTCCATCCCCTTGCTACCAACACTTAGACTTCAAAAAACAGGGCTGGTCATAGACCCAAGGGTCCCAGACACAAATAAAACTCACATGGCTTGCTTCGGGACCCAGAGGCCAGCCACAATACCCTCAAGGAGAACAAAACAGACCAAACACCATTCACCAAGTATCTTATCTTCAAGTACAGGATCTGCAGCTACACCCTGCGAAACACCCTTATTTATTAAATCAGTTTTAAATGCAAAACATATTTCGATAAACTTCTTATGTTCCCAGTACATTTAAGGTCATTTCTTTTAAGTAACAAAAAGCTATTTTAAAATGCAGTTTTGTGCATTTTTAATTGAATTCCAGTTTTCATCCAAATGTCACGAGTAAAAACAAATAAAATCCTCATCTCGTAAATGTCATTCACCATATTCTAACATATTAAAAACAAAGAATCTGAATAATTATTATATAATTGCCCAAGTATTTATAGACCTCTTAAAAACATGAGCATAAACATAAGAACAGCCAGACTGGATCAGATCAAGGTCCATCTAGCCCAGTATCCTGTCTTCCAACAGTGGCCAATGCCAGGTGCTTCAAAGGGAATTAAAACAACAGGCAATTACCAAGTGATTCAGTCATCCTCTATCCTTGGTTCCCAGCATCTGGCAGTCAGAGCTTCGGGAGCCCAGAGCATGTGGTTACATCCCTGACCACCTTGGCTAATAGCCATTGATGGACCTTATTACACTCCAGGAACTTCTCTAATTTTTTTTTGGAGCCCACATATACATTTGGCCTTCACGACATCCCCTGGCAAGGAGTTCCACAGGTTGACTTACGTTGTGTGAAGAAATACTTCTTTCTGTTGGCTTTAAACCTGCTGCCCATTAATGTCATTGGGTGCCCCTAGTTCTTGTGCTGGGGGAGTCACTCACAGTCTCCACCCCCGCCCTGACTGGCCAGGCCTCCGCCAGATCCCCCCTTAGTCGCCTCCTTCCCACGCTGAGCAGCCCCAGACCGGTTCCTCGCTGCTCCGGGCCCCGCCCGCGGCCTTTCCCCAGTGCAAACGGCGCCAGGACACGCGCGTGCTGGGAGCGGTCCCTCCCCCAGGGGCCCCGGCCCGCGCCCGGCAGCCGCAGCCAGGCGAGCCCCGGGCCGCTCCGGGCCCCGCCGGGCCGCTCCGGGCCCCGCGCGGCTGGGGCGAGACCCGGCTCCGAGCCAGACCCGGCCGGGCCCCGCGCCGCCGGCAGCGCTGGGGGGAGACGCGCGGCGCGGCAGCCCCCCCTCACCCTCACCTCTTCCTCATGGCGGCGGCGGCGGCGCTCCCCGGCCCCTCGCTCCGCTCCGCTCCGCTCCGCCAGCCGCCCCCCGAGCCCGGGCCTCCCGATTCAAACTCCCCTCCCTAGCCTGCGCATTGGCTGCTGGGCTGCCTTACGTCACGGCAGGCCCCGCCTACAACCGCCGCTTCGGCCACGCCCCCCGCCCGGCCTGGGAAGAGTTCTCTTTCGCCTTCAAACCGCGTCGCTCATCGCCGCCCGCCCCGCCCCTCGCTTATGTCAACCAATAAGAAGTAAGCGCCCCGGGCCGTAAGCCAATGAAGAGAGAGTGATGAGGGGAGGCGAGACGCCGCTGCACGCTGGGAGCCGTCAGCGCAACGTGATCACGTGGCCTTGCAACCCAGCCCCCCCCCCCGCGCGGAGTCCAGAGCCGTGGCAAGCCCCTCCCCCAACAACGCCCCTATTGCACCAAACGGAACACGCTGGCTCCGCCCCCTGCCCCGCCCCTTCCGAGCCCAGCCCCCCTGCCTGTCACTAAACTGGGGAGGAGGGGGTTGGGCTGCAGGAGGGGGCTCCGAGCTAGGCCAGGGGCAGGGGGTTGGGGTGGAGGCTCTGGGGAGGAAGGGTTAGGGGTGCAGGAGGGGGCTCCAGGCTGGGGAATGTGAGAGAGGGCTCAGGGCTGGGGAAGGGGGTTAGGAGCAGGCTCCAAGAGGGAATTTGGGTATGGGAGGGGGTTGGGGTACAGGAACAGGCTCTGGGAGGGGGCTCAGGGTTGGGGTGGAGGCTCTGGGGAGGAAGGGTTAGGGGTGCAGGAGGGGGCTCCAGGCTGGGGAATGTGAGAGGGGGCTCAGGGCTGGGGAAGGGGGTTGGGAGCAGGCTCCAAGAGGGAATTTGGGTATGGGAGGGGGTTAGGGTACAGGAACAGGCTCTGGGAGGGGGCTCAGGGTTGGGGTGGGGGGTCTGGGAGGGAGTTAGGGTACAGGAGGGAATTCCAACCAGGCAACCCTGACCTCAGGCAGCTCCTGGCAGCAGGGCTAAGGCAGACAGCCTGGCTCCGCACTGCTCTCGGAAGTGGCTGCCATTGGTTCCTGGCCAATGGGAGCTGCGGAGCCAGCGCTTGGGGCAGGGGCAGCTCAGGGAGCTTCCTTGATCACCCTGGGCCTTGGGACTGCAGGGACATGCCAGACACTTCCAGGAGCTGTACAGAGCCTGCCTTAGCCCCAATCCACCTCCGACCAGACTTTTAAGGGCCTGGTCAACACCAGGGACCCTTTTCGACCGGGAGTACCGCTTGAAAACTGGATGCCTGGCAATCCTACTACACAGCCAGGACTGCCCCCCACATTAGCACCAGCTCAACCCCTTATCTGGCATCTGCCCATAACCCCCCCCCCCTTTCTGCCAGAAAGCCAGCACTCCCTGAGGGCCTGGAGCAGCAGGGTTGGGGCGCTGTCCTCCAGGCTAAATGCAGGTTTAAACAGCCCTCCCTCTACTCCAAGTTAGGTCTCACTCTAGCTTCTCCCCTACTCACTGCAGCAGTAAGTCCACCCCCACGCTCCAGCTGGGAATCATAGGATGGGAAGGGAGCTGGAGTGGTCACCTAGTCCAGTCCCCTGCACTCATGGTAGGGCTAAGCATTATCTAGCCCCTGCTGACTGGAACTGCAGAGAACTCCAGCTGGGGGACCTTCCAACAGCTGCTTCAAAGGCTCCATGCAAGGGGATGCGGGGCGATAAGCAGCTCCAGGGACAAGAACCACAGCCCATTAGAGACCAGAGATGCTAGGACTAGCCTGATCCCACCTCCCTGCCCTGGGGTTAGATAAAGACAAGTGCTAAAGGCTGACCAAATATATTTGATATGGTACAGATCATTGTACCACTATTACACACTTCTGCCAGCGCAATCCTATGCTATTCAAATCCCAGCCCCAACTCCCCCCCACACCCCTCTGTTGCTGCACTTGCAGCCTACCCCGCAGCACCCCTGCTGGTCCACTCTTTTCGCCCCCCACTCGGTCCATCAATCCAGACTAGAGCTGGTTGTGTTTGGTGCCAAAACAGGTAGGCAGTTCTGTGAAGTGAATGAACATGCATTTAAAATTCAGGTAACAATGCAATTCATTTTCACTTGTGACTCCAGTAGAAGCCAGCTCCCCCTGCCTGTTCACTTCTCCAGGTGAACAGGCCTCGGCGGGGGAAGAAGGCACTGCTGCTAACAGCATGGCATGGCCCAATGGCTTCACCCGTGGCCCCAAGTACTGACATCTGTCCAGGGACGAGAAGGTGGGAGCCAGGACACAAAACCCAAAAGGCCAGTGAGGTCCCTTAACAAGCCACTGACCCAATGGTAGAAGCACCAATACACCAAGCACAGGGACTTGCCTGGACAGTGGCCCCAGGGGCCTGAAGCATGGCAGAGACTCAACCACCCTGGGTTTGGATTGGAGAAACAACAGCTTCTTCCCTCGTCTAGCCTCCCCCGAGACACTCCCCCCGCACCCACTGAAGTCTCTTCATCCATTTAAACCCCCATCTGCAGCCTTCGGGAAACCCAAGGAGAGGCTCATGGCAGGATGGGCTCCGTGTCTGCCCTGCTCCGGCTGCTGATGTATAACACTCCAGTGTCACATGTGCAGTGCCTGGGCAGTGTCCTCGCTGGAGTGTGACCCTGGCTGGCACAAGCTGCTCTGCCAGGGCTGCGGCTCACCCCTGCCTCACACCTTCGCCTCTAACATGGCGTCCATCAGCCGGGCGCTGCTTGTGATGGCTGTCGTCAGGAATATAAACTTGTATCCTGAGAAATCCAAAGAGGTGAAAGGAAAATGGGTGAGACCAAAGGGCAGAGAGAAGTGGGGCTGCCGGGCTGCAGCTGAACCCCTGCTAGCGCCTGGCACTGCCACCAAGCCAACAGCAGAAGCATCACTATGCCAAGTACAGGGGGAGATGCTCAGTGCTGCTGTGAGCAGACGGGGGGAAGTGGGTGTTGAACCCTCCAGGCAGGGAGAAGCTGGGGGAGCCCAGAGCAGGCATCTGGCCAGGCCAAAGGCATGTGATGGGTGCCTCCCTAAAGCACCGTAAGGGAGGCCCGTACACCTCGGCACATGGACCCACGGCAGGAAGACTGGGGGATGGTCCAAGGCTTTAACCTCCCCCTTTACTATGTCACAGCCTGGCAATTAGCCTCTGTGGCTGCAGCAGGTCCAGTTTCAGTAGCCAATGGCACAGGCAGGGCTAACTCATTGAGTCTGTGCCATGGGGTTATCCTGTGGGTCTCTTTCCGAGAGGGAGGGGGGCAGTTTCTGGCTGCCAGATCCTTCCTCCCCAGCAGTGGAGGAGACAGTAACCCAGTGCCCTGGATGGTACCTTTCTCCTTCCCCAGGAATCGGAGAGCAGAGATCTCAGAAAAGGTGCAGCCTCCCAGGAAGACTGCTAGGATGACACGCTGCGCCTCCCAGGCGGGATTCTCCTCCATGACCGGCTCTGGAAGGAGCAGAGGATGAAGTGGAGCGGCTCCTCGAGGCCCCCCCGCCCCCCCCCCCCCAGCGATCCCAGAAGCAGGTATTACCTGTGGGAGCAAACTCATTGCCGTTCAGCAGGCGCACCACCTCCTCCAGGCCCAGCCAGCCCTTGCGCTCCAGCACCTGAAGGGAGACGGGCAGAGGAGTCCGTCAAGCGCAGGGGAAGCAGATCAGCTGCTAGCCCAGGGCACTGGGGTGGAATAAACAGCAGACGAGCAGGTAGGTGCCTCACATCTCCAGGAGCAGGTTAGACATTTCTAGCCCATCCAGCCCCAGCCAGGGGCCGTAGTCCCAATCAGAGGCACCTGTGGCCTATGCAGCAGGGGGGGGTCTGCTGGGCAGCATAACAGGACCCACGAGGGCACCATGGAGCAGGAGGCACTTGCACAAACCTGACTGCTCCCAAGGAAGACAGAAACCCATGTGCCAAGGGACAGGGTTTCCCTGCATCACACAGCATGGGCAGCTCTTGCCCCCCGGGGCGGGGCCCCCACAGATAGACTCACCTGTTCAATGATCTTGCAGCTCAGGGGGATGTAGGCCCCACTGAAGACATAGGCCATGTCTCGGGGCACCTTCAGGTTGTATTCACCATCGACCCGGGGGATCTGCAGAGACAGGCACATTACACCCCCCAGCAGTGAGCGAGCTATCAGTGCCCTCTGGGATCAGAGGCTCTGGGTTTGAAGCACCCATGGGTGCAACCTCTGGGGTGCACCAATACATGAGACGCTGACCTGGCTGCTCTGGGCAGGACACAGAGTCCCCAGCCAGCTAGCGAAGATCCAGCGCCAAGCAGGCACTTGCCCAAGCAGGCGAGCTTTGCACTGCTGCGAATGCAGCAAACTTGGGCCCTGGCAGCCAGCCGGAAGGTGCAAGTTCCATGGCCAGGGACACGCCTCTCTGCTGCTCTCAGAACACCAGCCCCTAACCACACAGGCTCTTTCCAGACTACAGCTGCAGCCTGGAATTCCCTCCCGATGCCCATGGGAAGCCAGGCCAGCTCCTGGAGTGCAGGCGCAGTGTGTTCACACTGACCCACTCCGCTACACAGGGGCCTTTGCATTCTGTCAAGCTGCATCTTCCGGGGACGCAGCCCCAAACACTGCACAGGGCATCATGCTGCCTGGATGGGCGGCCAGGTCCACGGCAGAGAGGAAAGGCCACAGCCTCTCTTAACCCTGGAAGGGAGAAAGGGACCCAGCTACCATTGCTACCCGGATCCCCAAGGGTAACTCTCTGGCTCGCCTGCTGCCCTGCACAGGGGTGGCCACAGCCAGGGCCGGAAGAGGGCAGCCAAGGACACTGAGAGCCAGCAATGTTACACACCCCACCGAACCCCATCCTATCAACAGGGCTGTGGGAGGGGCAGCCCAGCCAGCAGCTCCAGAGGGGACCTACCAAGCCCAGCTTCTTGCTTATGCCTCGGAAATTGCTCTTCCTGGCCAGAGAATTAAAAGCGTCTGTGAGTTTCCCTGGAAAACAAGGCAAAGAGGCAGTTTGGAGCCAAGTCCTTCAGGATCCCCCACTAGCTCATGTGGCCTCAGCAAATTCTCTCCAGCTGGCAAGAGCTGGCGTGAGGTGAGCCCACAGGGAGCGCTGCTACGGGGCAGAGGATACAGGGAGCGAGTTTTATTTCCCCTGGGACTGAGGGGTGACCTGCCCTGCAGGGTCTCCCCACTTCCCCCCTCAAACCTTCCACTCCAGAGCACAGCCAGCTCCCTCCCTGCCCAGTCTGAGCTGAGAGAGGCTAGAGCATGACCTGGAGAGAGACACTGAGCATCCCCCGCCAGCTCTAGGAGCAGGGACCATGGGGAAGTGCCCCAAGATCCTCCCACAGCTCAGAGGCAGGCAGGGCTCGGCCCTCTGAACTGCCCCAGAGCGCTGTAGGCAGAATTGCCCCATACCTGCTGCTCGGTCGGTCACCAGCTTGCTGACTTTGCTCTCCACGGCAGTCAGGGTCTCCCCTGGGGCCTGCTCTGTCAGCAGCCCGATGCGCTTGAGGTTATGAAAGGTCAGCAGGTGCTCAGGCCCATAACTCTGGGGGGCAAGGGGAGATGAGGGTCAGGCCAGAACTCTCGCACCCAGGGCGGGTGGGCGCAGGACAGAGCCCCAGTCTGGGGAACAGAGCAGTCTGCCAGCCCGGCGCACAATGCCCCGGGGCGTGTGAACACTCAGTGTGGAGAGGGAGTCGGGCCCACTGCAGCCTGAGGAGATGGCACAGCAAGGGACAGCATGAACACAACATGCAAACAAGCACCCCGTGAGGAGCGTGGAGCTGGTAGTCAGACCTGGGACGAACTGGCCCAGCACCCGCACTCTAACAGCCTCCCTGGCTCTTGGGCCCGGGGCCCAGCCCAGAGCCTTCCAGCAACGCAGGAGAGGAGAGCATGCAGGAGAAGGGTTACTGCACGCCCACCTGTTGGCATGTTCCAGCCCCCCATCCCCCCACACGCTCCCCCCGGTACTCCCACCACACATGCTCCCCCCAGTTACCCCCTCCACACACTACCCCCCCCCGTTACCGCCTCCCCACCCACCCGCATGCTTCCCCCCCCCCCCCGCACCCCCCCCACTCACCTGGAGGTACTGGGTTTTCAGGGAGCGATAATCCTTAGGGACCAGCCCTGTGGGGGTTTAACACACAGGGAGAGCTGAGTGAAAAGCCCCATAACCATGTCCCCCCACAGCTGCCCCCCTTCTCCAGCGAGGAGCTCACCATTTTCCGTGACCGACAGGAGGCACATTAAGCGCAGACTCTCGCTGGGGGAGACCTGCACAGAAATTGGGGAGGGTGAGCGAGTGGCCAGCCCAGCCCAGCTCAGCCCGTCCCCGCCCAGGCGCAGCACTCACCTGCCGGTCGATGTGCTCTTCTATGTAGCTGGTGCTCTCGCGGATGTCGAACCCCTCCAGGAGAGCTAAGGGGGAAAGGGAACAGTCACCTGCACCCTCAGAGCGAGCCCTGGGCTGCACTGCCCGGCCGGAGCCCGCAGGAGCCCTAGGCCTGGGGATTGCCGGCCTCCTGGGCTGGTGGGAGGAGGGGCCCGGGAATCAGGATCATCCCCAGCTCTGTCCACACTGCCCAGTGACCACCCGCTCCACTCTGCCAGCTCTGGGAGGAGAGGGCAACGCCTGGTATTCCTCACTAAGCCCTTGGGGAAAGGGAGCACCCTGCAATGCCCTGCCCTCAGGCTGGAGCAGCACGTTTAACCCTTCAGGGACCTGCCTGCCAGGTCCCACCAGCCCCAAAGCACAAGCACCTGTCTCTGACAGTGGCCATCTGGAGCGCTGGTGGCCTGGGAGGGGAATGGCACACAGCCCCAGGTGTTGGAGGAGCCCAGGCTGGGCTGGCAGGAGTCTCACTCACAGTGCTCAGTCTTTAGCAGCTCCTGGAAATCCTGCTTGGTTTTCTTCTTCATGATGGACTCGCAGGCGCCAATATCTGCATGCCCCAGACAGAGGAAATCAGTGCGGGGTCTCTGCACAAGAACCCTGGGGCCACGCAGCCGGGGATGGGGCTGCCAGAGGGGGGAGAGAGAGAGAGAGAGACGCCCCCACATGCCAGCAGCCTCTAGCCTGGCTGGGACAGTCTGCACTGCTTTCCCAGCCCGCCCAGTGTCCGGGAGATGTCCTTAGGCACCCTCCCTTTTCCCCACTGTACACAGGGACCTACGCAGGCTCAGCAGGCGGTGCTCCTGCTTTAACCCCTTCAGCTCCTGGGAGACAAAGTTCTTCATTTGCTTGATGTCCATCCCGCGACGTCGCTGCAGGAGGAGAGAGTGTCTGAGCACTGGGCTGAAGGGAAGGGAAGAGAGGGCCCCTCCCCACCCCCAACAAGGTAAGGGAGAGCCAGGGTGGGGAGCAAAGGGCCCAGCGTGGGATGGGTGCAGCCCCTGGCAGTTAGTGGGGCTGCTCCGGGGCAGGGTGCCCCTCGGGGCCATGCCCAGGGTGATCCTGTCACTCACATCGTACTGGGTCTGCAGGTTTCGTGCCTTCTGACTCAGGAAGCCGAAGACGTTGGAGAAGTGTTCGTTCCGGATCTCGCTGAACACCTGTGCCAGAACAGCCCCAAAGGGGTCAGCCAGCTGGCCAGGGCCTGGCATGGGATTCCCAAGAGAGCTCCCCCATGCCAGGCACAGACACACCAGTAGCCAAGCACTCGTTTAGCAAGCTCCCTGCAGCCCAGCAGATTGACAGAGGGCACCGTGGCTAAGGGGGGCCGCGCTGCACCCACAGCCAGGAGGAGCAGTCAGAAAACCTCCAGTGACCGGGCCTCCGAAGGCCACAGGCTGCGAGTTGGGGCTCCGCGTGGTCAGCCCCCACGGGGCGGATGCCAGGAACTGCGGTTCTACAGGGCAAAGGAGCTGGTACCAAAGCCCCATTTCTACAATCTCTGGACTGGGCTCTGCCTCCCCACCATACCACAATCAATCCAACTACCCCCAGCGCTACTCTGCCCACCCGGCTGGCACTCGCCAGGTTAGCAGGGCCCTGGTGGGCGGGGCGCAAGCGGGCATGTCAGCCGGGCTCACCTTGTCCTGGGCATTGAGCAGCACTTTGAAGCTCCTGTCAGAGGAGGTGACGTCTGGCCCGAAATCCACACTCCCTGCCGAGAGCAGGGGAACAGTTACAGTGCCCAGGCCACTGCCCCATGCTCTGCGGCGCTTCCAGTGCCCCGGGACGGGCTGTTCCATTAACCACCCACCCGGCCAGCGGGACGCAGCCCGGGCTATCAGCCACACTCAGCACCCCCAGAGCTGGGGGCCATCTGCGCTCCGAGGGGAATCCACCGCAGCTCCTCCCTGGGGATGGGTCCTGGGGGCCTGCGCTATGCCCACCCCGTAATGCTGGCTTACACCTCCCTCAGAGGCATCTGCGACAGCCCCACTGGTCTGACATGCGCCACGCGTCCTGCCCTTGGCATGGAGCATCCGGTCTGTGCCCAGAGGGGACAGAGGCAGCGAGCAAAGCTGCCAAAGGAACTGCCCCAGAGCACAGCACAGCTCATGTGCCAACCCCCACGCCCTGTCAAAGGGCTTGGGAGACCATCTGCAATGGCCAACATTAGGTAGCCCCCACCCCTAGCCCAGCCTCCCTGGCCCTCTCCCCCACCTTGGGGAGCTGCTGAGGAAGATTGTCTGGGGCAGAGATCTGCAGGCACTTTCGTCCCTCTGCAGTCACCCCCCATGCCACAGGCAGCGCCGCCTTGCCCAGCCCCGCTGCCATCTCTTCCAGCCACCCACACTTACCACATTTGATGCGGAACGTGTCGTCCACCAGGCCCTCATACACCACCTGGGAGCAGAGCGCCGTGACGTAATCCACATCTGCAACGAGACGCACAGGGGCACATGTTGGGCCTCCCCACCTGCCAGTGCTGGCTGCCCCCAGCTCACTACCTCAAGCCCCTCAGCAGCCCCTAGAAAGAGCCCACTACCCCTCCCCCCAGAGGCCCCCAGCAGCAGCCCGCGTCTGTGACTGCAGCAGCCCCTACCTCGGTCCATGAGGAAGACATGGCTGACCTCCGGTCTCCTGGCGTGACTGTCACCCTCGCTCTCCTCCACCAGCTCTCGCCACACCTCATAGACCATCTGGGAGGGAGGGGAGGCAGCACATCAGTGCCCATACACGCTGGCCCCAGGCCAGGAGCACATCAGCAAGCCCCCAACACCAGAGAACAGGCCGGGACAGCCTGCCAGCGGCGAGCCCTGGGGCCAGGGGCGGGTGGTTGGGTCCCTCACAATCACGTCAGCTGACCGATTCCCCCTCACTCCTGCCTTGATTGGAGGCAGGCGTTTCCCTGGCCCCCCTCTATGCGACGCTCCCTGCGGGACACATTTATAACAACCAGCAGTCCCTCCGCGGGGGGGGAGCCCCCATTCCACGGGCCCCACCTGGAAACTCACAGGTGGGATGTTTGTACGCATCTCCCTGCCCCCCATATTCGTACGAGTCCCCACATCCCTGAAGGAATTCAAATGAGAGGGCTCCCACTTCCAGCAAACAGCCCTGACCCCGAAGCAGGGGGACCCCACCAGGCCACGCCCCCCCAGCCGTGCAGCTCTCGTACCTTGGCACACCTGCCAATCCCATAGGTGTTCGCGAAAGGCCCAAAGAGGGAGTTCAGCAACTGCAGAGCTCGAGCGATGGTGCTGATCCAGCGCTGATCCCCTTCCTGCAGGGCCCACAAGAGCAGCAGTCAGCAAACACTGACCCCCCAGGACTCCCCGGCCAGGGCAGGCTGGCCCCAGGAGCCCCCCAGCATCTAAGCAGGGACATGGACTTTGGCCAGGGTGCACTCCCAAGGCTCTCAGCTCCCCAAGGTGCTGACGGGGGCATGGGAATCTGTTCAGCCCAATGGACACCTACCCACCTCTCCCAAACCAGCACAGCACAGCAGTCTGCACAGGCCAGCCCACCAGGTGAGAGGCATGGGGGGGGGGGGGGGTGTCCCTGCCCTGCTCGCTCTCCCGATGGCTTTGCTGTGATGCTGCAGGGGTGATTTCCCAGGGAACTATGCCACTGACCAGGAAGTAATCCCGGAAGAACTCCGGCAGCTCCATGCTGAGGAGATCATCATCCAGGGGGAGCAGGTAGAAGGCCCACTCGTCACAGGTCACATCTGAGGTGGGGACAGAAGAGAGCAGAGGCAATGTAGTCCCAGGACCCGCTGTAGCGATGGCCCGAGGGCTCTAACACGCAGGCCCTGCAGGAGCTGGACTTTCGGGGGGGGCCTATTTGCTGTGGTGCTGGAGCAGGATTGCCCATCATTCTCCCTGTACGACAGGTCCCGGAGGGGGCCCAGCCTCTCCCCCATTGATGGTGGGTCTGTGTCCCATCGGGATGGTGGGTCTGTGTCCCATCGGGGGATGTTCCGGAGCACTGTCATTTGCGTTCCTGTCCCCACACCAGGACGGCACACAGATGCCTACTCTGTAGGGAACAAGCCCCGGTGTTCTGCTGTCTGAGCTTCCCCACCAAGCTGGATCTAGGCAATGACCTGAACGACGTCCCCTTGCGGTCCCACAGTGCCTGTCACGTCACCTTCCCCACTCACCACCATAGATTCCCTCTTCCTCCAGCACCAGCTCACAGCTGTAAAACTGCAAGAGAGGAAGAGGCTGGTTAGTGCCCAGGCAGCGCCCGCACCGTGGCCAGTGGGGTGTGACCAAGGGTTCCATGGCAGTGCCTCGGGCTGGCCCTCTTCGCTGCGCCTTGCCAGACATGGCAACATTTGGGTTTGGTGTCAAACTTCTGGGCAGGAAACTGGGAACTGGTTATTCTGACTCTGTGGGGAAGGGAAGCCTGGGTGTGCAGGAGAGTGGGGGCGGGAGGGGACTGGATGGGTGGCAGGCATGAAGGAGGAAGGGAAGGTTGCGTGTGAGAGATGCGGAGGTGTGAAGGAGGAGGGGTTGGGTAGATGGGGAGGGGGTTGGACACAGGCCAGGTGTGAAGTGGTGGGGGGAAGGCTGGGTGGGCAGGAGAGCAGGATGGGGTAGATGGGGAGGGGTCGGTCACAGGCCAGGTGTGAAGGGGTGGGGGGAAGGCTGGGTGGGCAGGAGAGCAGGGTGGGAAAGATGGGGAGGGGGTCAGACACAGGCCAGGTGTGAAGGGGTGGGGGGAAGGCTGGGTGGGCAGGAGAGCAGGATGGGGTAGATGGGGAGGGGGTCGGACACAGGACAGGTGTGAAGGAGTGGGGGGAAGGCTGGGTGAGCAGGAGAGCAGGGTGGGATAGATGGGGAGGGGGGCAGACACAGGCCAGGTGTGAAGGGGTGGGGGGGAAGGCTGGGTGGGCAGGAGAGCAGGGTGGGGTAGATGGGGAGGGGGTCGGACACAGGCCAGGTGTGAAGGGGTGGGGGGAAGGCTGGGTGAGCAGGAGAGCAGGGTGGGATAGATGGGGAGGGGGTCGGACACAGGCCAGGTGTGAAGGGGTGGGGGGAAGGCTGGGTGGGCAGGAGAGCAGGATGGGGTAGATGGGGAGGGGGTCGGACACAGGCCAGGTGTGAAGGGGTGGGGGGGAAGGCTGGGTGGGCAGGAGAGCTGGGTGGGGTAGATGGGGAGGGGGTCGGATACAGGCCAGGTGTGAAGGGGTGGGGGGGAAGGCTGGGTGGGCAGGAGAGCTGGGTGGGGTAGATGGGGAGGGGGTCGGATACAGGCCAGGTGTGAAGTGGTGGGGGGAAGGCTGGGTGGGCAGGAGAGCAGGATGGGGTAGATGGGGAGGGGTCGGTCACAGGCCAGGTGTGAAGGGGTGGGGGGAAGGCTGGGTGGGCAGGAGAGCAGGGTGGGAAAGATGGGGAGGGGGTCAGACACAGGCCAGGTGTGAAGGGGTGGGGGGAAGGCTGGGTGGGCAGGAGAGCAGGATGGGGTAGATGGGGAGGGGGTCGGACACAGGCCAGGTGTGAAGGGGTGGGGGGAAGGCTGGGTGGGCAGGAGAGCAGGGTGGGAAAGATGGGGAGGGGGTCAGACACAGGCCAGGTGTGAAGGGGTGGGGGGAAGGCTGGGTGGGCAGGAGAGCAGGATGGGGTAGATGGGGAGGGGGTCGGACACAGGACAGGTGTGAAGGAGTGGGGGGAAGGCTGGGTGAGCAGGAGAGCAGGGTGGGATAGATGGGGAGGGGGGCAGACACAGGCCAGGTGTGAAGGGGTGGGGGGGAAGGCTGGGTGGGCAGGAGAGCAGGGTGGGGTAGATGGGGAGGGGGTCGGACACAGGCCATGTGTGAAGGGGTGGGGGGAAGGCTGGGTGAGCAGGAGAGCAGGGTGGGATAGATGGGGAGGGGGTCGGACACAGGCCAGGTGTGAAGGGGTGGGGGGAAGGCTGGGT
This sequence comes from Chrysemys picta bellii, assembly GCF_011386835.1. Lineage (NCBI taxonomy): Eukaryota > Metazoa > Chordata > Testudines > Emydidae > Chrysemys > Chrysemys picta. The sequence goes on from NC_088800.1 coordinate 878,479, forward strand.
GGGCAGGAGAGCAGGATGGGGTAGATGGGGAGGGGGTCGGACACAGGCCAGGTGTGAAGGGGTGGGGGGGAAGGCTGGGTGGGCAGGAGAGCTGGGTGGGGTAGATGGGGAGGGGGTCGGATACAGGCCAGGTGTGAAGGGGTGGGGGGGGAAGGCGGGGTGGGCAGGAGAGCTGGGTGGGGTAGATGGGGAGGGGGTCGGATACAGGCCAGGTGTGAAGGGGTGGGGGGGGAAGGCTGGGTGGGCAGGAGAGCAGGGTGGGGTAGATGGGGAGGGGGTCGGACACAGGCCAGGTGTGAAGGGGTGGGGGGGGGAAGGCTGGGTGGGCAGGAGAGCTGGGTGGGGTAGATGGGGAGGGGGTCGGATACAGGCCAGGTGTGAAGGGGTGGGGGGGGAAGGCTGGGTGGGCAGGAGAGCAGGGTGGGGTAGATGGGGAGGGGGTCGGACACAGGCCAGGTGTGAAGGGGTGGGGGGAACCTGGGTGGGAAGGAGAGCTGGGTGGGGTAGATGGGGAGGGGGTCAGACACAGGCCAGGTGTGAAGGGGTGGGGGGAAGGCTGGGTGGGCAGGGCAGCCACACTGACCTTCTGGGGGCTGAAGATAATCTTGTACTTCCGGCTCTTCCCCATCGCCTTGTCAGCATTGACAATATCTGCAGACACAAGACTCTGGTTAACTAGAGCCATTAAAAACCCTATGGTTAAACCAGTGCAATGTCTCTTGTGTAGACAAACCTGAGGCCCTGTGATCTCACAGGGCATGTGACACACCAGCCGGACAAGACAACAGACTTCAGGGTGTGCACTCAGCCTCTGGCCCTGAGCTCCAAGTCACCCTATGCCCGGATGCTAGCACTCGCCTCTGGGGATTGCCCAGCACTAACTTCACCCCTACCCAAGGATTACCCAGAGCACGACAATCCGGGACAGTAACTGCCCTCCTCACACACTCGCCAATATCCCCGGCACCAGACAGTGGAGTCTGCTAGCCAGCCCTACCCAGAAGCCACCCCATACTACGGGCCCTACATAAGTAATCATTGATATCTGCATGGCAAGCAACAGCTCCCACTCACCAGCAACGTACTTCATGTTCTTGATCCGTGGCCGGACTAAGAAGCACAACCTGGAGTGAGGCAGACAGAGACTCACCAACTGGGAGGTGGGGAGGGACACAAGACCGGCAGCAGAAATAGGACCCGACACTCCTGGAGCCCTCCCCTCCTCCCGCCCATGAATGCCATGCTGGGCCCCTCCCTGGTAAGCCAGAGACACAGCGAAAGCAGGCCCAGGGAGGCAGGCAGCTTCCTGAGCTGAAGGTAGGAGATGGGAACGCAGCCCCCAGACTAGCTGCCTGAGCTCCGCTTGTCACATCACCAAACCCCCAAGTGTATCCCTGCTCCCAAGTCCCACAGCAGCCTCTCAGCTCTCACTCCCCTGCAGTGCTGGCAGCCAGCACCAGGCCCACGCCCTTCAGCTTACTCAGAGCCATGGCCCAGGCTGAAAGGGCACAGAGGAGAGGGCATGCGCCTGACACGGCACTGCGGAAAGGCAGACCCCTGGGCACAGGGCAGTGCAGTGCGTCTGGTCAAGCCTGTGGAGGTGCAGAGTACAGCTGCAGCTGGGCAGGCTCCAGGTATGACCCACACAGAGCCATGGGGGTCAGGTAAGAGACTCACTGGTCGCTAGTGCTAACGATGGGTTTGTTCTCCACTTTGTACAGCTTGTCCACTTCATGTTGCTAGAGAAATAGGAGGGGAGGAGAGTGTTAACTCAAACCCTGCACAGACTGGAGTAGCTTTTGTAGCTGATTCCAGAAGCCCCTTCACAGGCCTCCGGCTGCTGCACAAAGCCAGATCCCCCTCCTGTGAGTCTGCGCCCCGCAGCTGCCTGCTCGACAGGTGATGCCGTGTGTGAAGTGATCACCACACATGGCACTGTAGACATGGAACAAGAGGTTTCCACTATGGGCTAATACAGGAAACTCCCTACACGCAGCTCTGTCAACCTCTCTCAGGCCTGACCTGCAGCCCCCAGAACTGCCATCGATCTAGTCCTGGGCCCCCCTGTGCAGAGAAATACAGTTCTGCGAACAGGGCCGCCCACATGGACGAATGTGGATGAGGTTGAACTCACTGTATTTGCAAAACCACTAGAGCAGCTGCCTGTGGCCCGCAGCCAGCCAGCCTGCCCAGTGCCCTAAAGCAAGGCCTTGGTTCAGTGCTGCTCTGGCCAGAGTGCACCTGTGGGTACCTTCAGAATGGAGACGTTGGCGATTCGGTCCAGGGGGCTCATCAGATCTGCCTCAATGAACAGGTCCTTCTTCCCGGGGAGCTGGGGAGGAACAAACAGAGCAGCATAGGTGCCAGGGCACCGCTCCCTGCCGGGAAAAGCCCAGACTGGCACAGGCTGTCCCAGAGGCATCTCTCCCCAGCTGGCTGTAAGTCCCCTGCCTGCCGGCTCCGCTCCCCGCTGCACCACACAAGCGCAGCTACCCGGGCAGGAGCGGCCAGGGCCCAGGATCTCCCGCTAGCAAAGGTCGCTGCAGTAACACCAGCTACCGGGCGCATCCAGCCGCCTTCCCACGGGACGTGCCTCGGGCTCAACGCCCTGCAGCTGTTCCGGGGCCGGGACCTGAGACCCCATCTACGGGCCGGGGGCTCCTCCGCCCGCCGGGACAGCGCGTCTGGCCAGGAAGCGGCGCTTCCTCTGGGACCGAACCGGGGCGGCGGGGACGGGCGCGGAGCGGAGCGGGCCCGGGGCAGCGGTGATGGGGACGGGCGCGGAGCGGAGCAGGCGCGGCGGGGACGGGCGCGGAGCGGGCCCGGGGCGGCGGTGATGGGGACGGGCGCGGAGCGGAGCGGGCCCGGGGCAGCGGTGATGGGGACGGGCGCGGAGCGGAGCAGGCGCGGCGGGGACGGGCGCGGAGCGGGCCCGGAGCAGGCCCGGGGCGGCGGTGATGGGGACGGGCCCGGGGCAGCGGTGATGGGGACGGGCGCGGAGCGGAGCAGGCGCGGCGGGGACGGGCGCGGAGCGGGCCCGGGGCGGCGGTGATGGGGACGGGCGCGGAGCGGAGCGGGCCCGGGGCAGCGGTGATGGGGACGGGCGCGGAGCGGAGCAGGCGCGGCGGGGACGGGCGCGGAGCGGGCCCGGAGCAGGCCCGGGGCGGCGGTGATGGGGACGGGCCCGGGGCAGCGGTGATGGGGACGGGCGCGGAGCGGAGCAGGCGCGGCGGGGACGGGCGCGGAGCGGGCCCGGGGCGGCGGTGATGGGGACGGGCGCGGAGCGGACCCGGAGCGGGCGCGGAGCAGGCCCGGGGCGGCGGTGATGGGGACGGGCCCGGGGCAGCGGTGATGGGGACGGGCGCGGAACGGAGCAGGCGCGGCGGGGACGGGCGCGGAGCGGGCCCGGGGCGGCGGTGATGGGGACGGGCGCGGAGCGGGCCCGGAGCGGGCGCGGAGCAGGCCCGGGGCGGCGGTGAGGGGCCCGGCCCGGCGCTCACCTGCTCCAGCAGGTAGATGAGCTGGTCTCGCGCCAGCCGCTTGAGCACGGTGAAGTCCGGCCCGTCGGGCGCGTCGCGGCGGCCGGCGAAGGCCATGCTGGGCCCGGCCCCTGCGGCGAGAGGGACCGGGCCGGCCGCCGCCACCCCCGGGGTCGCGCTGCGGGCGGCACCTGCCAGGAACGCACCCGGCACCGCGCCTCGCTCCCGGAGCCGTGCGCCCACTTCCGCTTCCGGCGGAACTGCCGGTACCGGAAGTGCCGGGAGCCATGGAGACCGGGCCCACCCCCCACTACAGCAGGGGCAGGTGCCGACCCCGCGGAGCGGCCGGGACCTGAGTGCGCCAGCCCCGGGGGGGGCAGAGGCTCTCCGGGGGGAGAGCGCGGGGAGGCGCGGGGGCCCAGAAGGCGCGGGGAGGGGCTCTCCAGGGGGAGGGGCGATGGGGCTCTCCGGGGGGGGGCCAGAAGGCGCGGGGAGGGGCTCTCCAGGGGGAGGGGCGATGGGGCTCTCCGGGGAGGGGGGGCCCAGAAGGCGCGGGGAGGGGCTCTCCAGGGGGAGGGGGGGCCCAGAAGGCGCGGGGAGGGGCTCTCCAGGGGGAGGGTGCAAGGAGGGGCTCTCCGGGGAGGGGGGGCCCAGAAGGCGCGGGGAGGGGCTCTCCAGGGGGAGGGGGGGCCCAGAAGGCGCGGGGAGGGGCTCTCCGGGGGGAGGGGCTCTCCGGGGAGGGGGGCCCAGAAGGCGCGGGGAGGGGCTCTCCAGGGGGAGGGGCGATGGGGCTCTCCGGGGGGGGGCCAGAAGGCGCGGGGAGGGGCTCTCCAGGGGGAGGGGCGATGGGGCTCTCCGGGGAGGGGGGGCCCAGAAGGCGCGGGGAGGGGCTCTCCAGGGGGAGGGGCTCTCCGGGGAGGGGGGGCCCAGAAGGCGCGGGGAGGGGCTCTCCAGGGGGAGGGGCTCTCCGGGGAGGGGGGCCCAGAAGGCGCGGGGAGGGGCTCTCCAGGGGGAGGGTGCAAGGAGGGGCTCTCCGGGGAGGGGGGCCCAGAAGGCGGTGGGAGGGGCTCTCCAGGGGGAGGATGTGGGGAGGGGAGGATGTGGGGAGGGGAGGCCCAGAAGGCGCGGGGAGGGGCTCTCCAGGGAAGGGGGCCCAGAAGGCGCGGGGAGGGGCTCTCCAGGGGGAGGGTGCAAGGAGGGGAGGCCCAGAAGGCGCGGGGAGGGGCTCTCCAGGGGGAGGGGCTCTCCGGGGAGGGGGGCCCAGAAGGCGGGGGGAGGGGTTCTCCGGGGAGGGGGGCCCAGAAGGCGCGGGGAGGGGCTCTCCAGGGGGAGGATGTGGGGAGGGGAGGCCCAGAAGGCGTGGGGAGGGACTCTCCGGGGAAGGGGGCCCAGAAGGCGCGGGGAGGGGCTTTCCAGGGGGAGGGTGCAAGGAGGGGCTCTCCGAGGAGGGGGGCCCAGAAGGCGGTGGGAGGGGCTCTCCAGGGGGAGGATGTGGGGAGGGGAGGCCCAGAAGGCGTGGGGAGGGGCTCTCCAGGGGGAGGGTGCAAGGAGGGGCTCTCCGGGGAGGGGGGCCCAGAAGGCGCGGGGAGGGGCTGTGCGCATCCACACCCAGGCCCTCCAGCCTCGGCCGCCCTCCCAGGTGACTCCACCCCGCACTGCTGCCAAGTGAAGCCTGCCGCAGTCCAGCTGCTCTGCCCATGGGCTTGGCAGCTCTGGTTCCCCCCAGCCCCTCAGAGCCCCAGGGCAGGAGGCCTACACTCTGCCCAGACCTCAGGGGCGAGGGACGCAGACACCAGGTTCATGGCACTCAGGGCTTTTATTTAGAGACAGTTACTGGGTTCGGTCCCCAAGCTGAGCAGGCTGCACTCAGAGCCCAGACCCTGACCCCCAGTTAGGGTGTGACCTCCCCAGAGCCTTAGGGCCCCCACCCCACCTGTACTAGGGACAGGAAACAAGCTGAGGGGAAGGGTCTGTCTACCCCCACTTCTCCTCAGCTGAGCCACAGGGCAAGGTTTATGGGAGTCTTTAGGAGGAGCGTATGTCCTGCTCCCTCTGGAGAGGGAAGTTCAGTGCTGGAGGCCAGAGGAGAAGGAGAGAAGCAGTGGAAATCAGTGCTGCCTCCCCCACCCCCCAGGAGAGTGTGGGTATTCTGTAGCCGGTGACTGCTTGGGCTTTAATCCCCTGTCCCATTCTGTGCTGCCCTTTATCTGGCCCCCATCTCTGTACCCTCCCTTGCCCAGGGGGCAGGAGTGCCCGAATAGGTGGGTTAGTAAGAGGCGTCCATGCAGCTATCACTGACTCGCTGGTCTGAGGGAGCTGGCCTGTGGAAGGCATGCTGCGGGAGTCAGTAATTAACATCACATGGCAGGCATCCCGCACAGTCGCTCCGGCAGCCCTCGCTCCCTGAACAGCTGCTGCAACTTCTCCTCCAGCGCAGGGCTTGTCTCACGCAGACCCTTCACCACCTGTGAGGCCCACAGGAAGTACTCCTGGACCCGCTGCTCAGACCAGCCTAGGGCAGAGAGCACCGTGTGTCAGAGACATACCGATACAAGTAGGCAGCACACACAGAGGGACAGGCTGTGACCCCAAGAGGCACATGCCAACTCGCAGCATAGGCTGCAAGAGCTAGGGCCCATAGGGGGTGGTGCCAGGCAAAGGAAAGGAAAGAGTCCCATTTACTTTGATGGACGCATTCTTACAATGAGGGCCAAAGCGCCGGCCGCTCTGCTCAGCTTCGGTAGGCAGATGGTAGCCGGCCAAAGACAGGGTACCTGACAGAGAGCTCTGCTCTCAGTGTACGTGTGGGCTCAGCACAGAGCTGTTCTCCACACGCTCAGTATGCAGAGACGCTGGAACTGTCCCTGGGCACGTGCAGACCCCGGGCCGGGTGCCAGGACTTTCAGCCCCCGATAATGCCCTGCCTCTCCTACTGCAGCTGGAGGAGGCTCCACGTTTGCTTTATGTAGCAATAGGGCACATTGCCTCTTTCCAGAGCTCCCAACACTGAGGCAGACGCCAAATGCATGAGCGGTGGTGCCGCTATGCAGCAGAGGGTAGCTCCAGCACTTCCCGTGCCCACGGCTAGCCCATCAGCGGCAGGGAGCCCCGGCGTGCCAACCTGCTGGCGTGCAGCGGGTCAGGTCCCGCAGGTTGTACAGCTTGTCTGCCAGTTTGACCAGCTTGGCTCCCCGGCTGCTGTGGGGCGCACGCTCTATCTGCAGGCGCTTCCGCTCCATCTTGGGCAACATCTTGTCATCCGTCACCTCCTCCACAATCCGCCTCACCTCCCGCCCAAACTGCTCCTCGATCTCCGAGAAGGTGGTGTCTGTGTCCTCCACTGTGTCGTGCAGCAGAGCAGCCTGCGGGAGAGGGGACAGGCTGAGCGGCAGTCGGGGGTCCATGAAAACGAGGGGCAGGCTGGCTCTCTAGGCTGGAGCCCAGCGGGAGTCCCCGGGGTGGGGGCTCACGGGCTTGTTACAGCCCCTCTCCTCCTGCCTGGAGCGTGGGATTTACCTGCAGCACCGCAATGTCGGTTACTCCAGCCTCCCGAGACAGGATCCTGGCCACACCTAGACACACCACACGGGGGTCACACAGGCAGCCGGGGCGGGGGGGACGGGAGCCGGTGCTGCCTGCGGCCCAGACGGGAGGGGCTGGAGCAGGCCCGGCTGCCGCACCCCCCCCCGCGGATAGCACCGCTCCGGGCCCGGGCATCTCCCAGGGGCGGCTGCTCTGCAGGGCGGGACCCTCGCTGCCGCTTTCCCGGCTGGGATCTGAGCCCCGAACCCCCCCCCCCCATCGGATCGCCCCCCCCGCCCCGAACCCCCCCCCCATCGGATCGCCCCCCCCCCGGCACACCACACCCCATCGGATCGCCCCCCCCGCCCCGGCACACCGCCCCCCCATCGGATCGCCCCCCCGCCCCGGCACACTGCCCCCCCATCGGATCGCCCCGGCACACCACACCCCATCGGATCGCCCCCCGCCCCGGCACACCACACCCCCATCGGATCGCCCCCCCCCCGCCACACCACACCCCATCGGATCGCCCCCCCGCCCCGGCACACCGCCCCCCATCGGATCGCCCCCCCCCCCCGGCACACCACACCCCCATCGGATCCCCCCCCCCCCGGCACACACCCCTACCAGCACACCGCCCCCCCCCGATCACCCCCCCAGGAACACGCCCCCCCGAACACCGTCCCATCGGCTCGGCCCCCCCCCACCGATGGGGTGGTTGATGTACGGGGTCCCCTCGGGGTCCTTCCGCCGCTGCTGCTTGTGCTTCGGGCTGCGAAGTCGGCGGCCTCCAGCAGCCGGGCCGCCTCGGAGCCCATGGCGGGGGGGGGGCGGGACTCCCGGCACCGCAGAGCATGCCGGGAACGGCCTGCCCCTAGCCCCGCCCCCGCTGCAGTGTCCCGGGCCGTGGCAAGCCCTGCAGACCCGGCCGCTGCAGTCCCGGGCCCCCCCAGCGCCGGGGCTCCAGCCCCCTCCAGCGGAGCCGGGGACCTGGAGCCTGGCCACACCTGGGACCTCCTGGCCTGTGTGAACGGCCCTTCCCAGGGACCAGAGCCGGGCCGCTGCAGGCCAGGCTGCCAGAGGCTGCAAGAGCCTGAAACACTTGCTCCAAAGGGTACAGGAGGGTAGTGTCTGAAACCCCCTGTCCCACAGCCACCACCCCACTCGGCTCCCCGAGCCCAGGAACGCTCAGCACCCCAGGGGGGAACACGCCCGCTGCACAGCCAGCGGTGCTGCTCCTTGGGGTGGCATTGCGGGAGGGGACGCACCTTGGGCAGGAGGGTGCCAGGGGCCTCCTCAGCAAAGGGACCGCAGCAGCACACACACAGTGTGACCAAGTCCAGGACAGGGTCCCGCGAGGCAGCAGGCACTTGGTAATATTTTATTTTTCCCTGGGTGGAAAGGACAGCAACATGAGCCAACCCCACGCCCTGGGCAGGCCGACAGCAAGAGAAGCCCACCCACCCCCTACCCACTCTTTTCACCACCAGACTGGGGGAAGGGCTGCATGTTGTTCTCCCCCTCCCCAGGGGCTACTCTAGCTGGGATCCTATACAAGAAATTCCCACTGCTGTCAAAATAGTCCTGTCCTCTCTGCATCACTTTGGTGCCGGCGCCCCAGCCTTCTGCGGCCAGCTCCTCCAGCTCCTCCTCACTCAGGACCTCGCCATCCCACTCTTCAGCGTCTCCTCCTGCCCAAGAGTTTCTCATGAGGGTGGCTTCCATCCCAGCCACAGGCTTGGTTCCATCCTCCTGAAGAGGCTCCAGTTGGCCGTTCCTTCTGTTTTGCCTCGCCCCAGCTCTCCAAAGCTGCGGAGTTCTCTGGGGTTTTGGGCCCCCAGGCGCGAGAAGGGCTCCAGACTGCGCGGCTTCTCCTGCAGAGATGGCCACCAGCTCAGCTCTCCGCTCTGGGCCAGGCTGCTGCTCCCGGCTCCCCTGTTTACCCAACACCTTGGCATCCTGCTTCATCCTTCGCTCCAGCGGGGGAGAGAACTTGCTCCTCAGCACCCTCTGGATGACATCCGTGCTGACGCAGAAACCTTGGGCCAGACGGGCCACGGGCCATTCCTCGGGGAAGGCCTGCCTGAGGTACCTGCAACAGAGGCAGTCACTGCCAGCCCAGAGCCTGGCAAGCACAGCGGTGCCCTAGTCCCACCTGCTGCTCCAGCAGCCCACACCGGGGGCACTGGCCAGACCTGCCCGGCCCACGCTCCAGTGCGGGGCTGCCAGCAGCACCACCTCCCGCCCCGCTCACCGGATCTGCTCCATGGCCTGCCAGCTCAGGCTGCGCTGGGGGGGCCCCGCGGGCTCCAGCTCCCTCCGTAGCCTCCGCAGCCTCACCGCCTTCCTCTGCTGCTGCAGCGCCCTGGGGAGGGAGGAAGAAGGAAGTGAGGGGCTGAGTGCACTCAGGGCCCCCATCCTGCCCAGGCCCCTCCGCCTGCCCACTCTGCCCCCTCATCCTGCCCCGGCCACTCTGCCCCCCCATCCTGCCCCCGCCCCAGCCACTCTGCTCCCCCCATCCTGCCCCCGCCCCAGCCACTCTGCTCCCCCCCCCCATCCTGCCCCCGCCCCAGCCACTCTGCTCCCCCCATCCTGCCCAGGACCCTCCCCCCGCCCACTCTGCCCCCCCATCCTGCCCCCGCCCCGGCCACTCTGCTCCCCCATCCTGCCCCCGCCCCGGCCACTCTGCCCCCTCATCCTGCCCAGGCCCCCGCCCCCAGCCCTGCCACTCTGCCCCCCCATCCTGCCCCCGCCCCAGCCACTCTGCTCACCCCACTCTGCCCCCCCCATCCTGCCCAGGCCCCCGCCTTAGCCCAGCCGCCCTCCCGTCACCTCTCCGCCTCCTGCAGCGCCGGGTCCACCGGCCCCGCCCCCCGGGCCAGCAGGCGGCTCAGCCCCGCAGCCCGCAGCGCCCGAGGCAGCAGCGGCCCCGCCATGGCCGGCGCAGACACCGCGTGAGACTGGGGGCGGGGCGGGGCGGGGCTGGGCTGAGAACGAGGCCCGGGGGCGGGGCTGAGAACGAGGCTCGGGGGCGGGGCGGGGTCTGGGGAGCTAGGGCCGCCCCTGAGGCTGAGGCCCAGGGACCCGGAGGCAGGGCGCTGCAGGGGAGATGTGGGGGTGCAGGGGAGATGTGGGGGCGCTGCAGGGGAGATCTGGGGGTACTGGGGCAGGGCATTGTAGGGGAGATGTGGGGGTGCAGGGGAGATGTGGGGGTACTGGGGCAGGGCATTGTAGGGGAGATGTGGGGGTGCAGGGGAGATGTGGGGGCGCTGCAGGGGAGATCTGGGGGTACTGGGGCAGGGCATTGTAGGGGAGATGTGGGGGTGCTAGGGGAGATCTGGGGGTGCTAGGGCAGGGTGCTGCAAGGGAGATGTGGGGCCCTATGAGAGATCTGGGGGTGCTAGGGGGAGATGTGGTGGGGGATATGGGGCAGGGCACTGCAGGGGAGATGTGGGTACGGTGACCAGATGTCCTGATTTTTGGGTCTTTTTCTTATATAGGCTCCTGTTACCCCCCACTCCCTGTCCTGATTTTTCACATTTGCTGTCTGGTCACCCTGGCTCTGGGGGAGGTGGGGCAGGGCGCTGCAGGGGAGATCGGGGTGGGGGTGCTGGGGCAGGGCGCTGCAGGGGAGATGTGGGGGTGCTGCAGGGGAGATCTGGGGGTGTTAGGGGAGATCTGGGGGCGCTGCAGGGGAGATGTGGGCGTGCTGGGGGAGATCTGGGGGCACTGCAGGGGAGATCTGGGGGTGTTAGGGGAGATCTGGGGGCGCTGCAGGGGAGATCTGGGGGCGCTGCAGGGGAGATGTGGGGGTACTGGGGCAGGGCATTGCAGCGGAGATGTGGGGTTGCTGGGGGAGATCTGGGGGCACTGCAGGGGAGATCTGGGGGTGTTAGGGGAGATCTGGGGGCGCTGCAGGGGAGATGTGGGGGTGTTAGGGGAGATCTGGGGGCGCTGCAGGGGAGATGTGGGGGTGCTGGGGGAGATCTGGGGGTACTGGGGCAGGGCATTGCAGCGGAGATGTGGGGTTGCTGGGGGAGATCTGGGGGCACTGCAGGGGAGATGTGGGGGTGTTAGGGGAGATCTGGGGGCGCTGCAGGGGAGATGTGGGGGTGCTGGGGGAGATCTGGGGGGCTGGGGCAGGGCACTGCAGGGGAGATGTGGGGTTGCTGGGGGAGATCTGGCGGTGCAGGGGAGATGTGGGGGTGCTGGGGGAGATCAGGGCGGGGGGCTGGGGCAGGGCACTGCAGGGGAGATCAGGGCGGGGGGCTGGGGCAGGGCACTGCAGTGGAGATGTGGGGGTGCTAGGGGAGATCTGGGGGTGCAGGGGAGATCTGGGGGTGCTAGGGGAGATCAGGGCGGGGGGCTGGGGGCTGGGGCAGGGCACTGCAGTGGAGATGTGGGGGTGTTAGGGGAGATCTGGGGGTGCAGGGGAGATGTGGGGGTACTGGGGCAGGGCACTGCAGCGGAGATGTGGGGTTGCTGGGGCAGGGCACTGCAGCGGAGATGTGGGGTTGCTGGGGGAGATGTGGGGGTGCAGGGGAGATGTGGGGGTGCTGGGGGAGATCGGGGTGGGGGGGCTCGGGCAGGGCACTGCAGTGGAGATGTGGGGGTGTTAGGGGAGATCTGGGGGTGCAGGGGAGATCTGGGGGGCTGGGGCAGGGCACTGCAGCGGAGATGTGGGATTGCTGGGGCAGAGCGCTGCAGGGGAGATGGAGGGTTCTATGAGAGGGGGCAGGGTGTTGCGAGCGAGGGGAAATACCATGAAGGTGGCCTATGGGGAAGGGGACCCAGGCGTCACTGTGGACAGCTGGGCTCAGTGTGCAGGTGCAGGCAAAGAGCATACGAAATATGAGGTGCCATTGTACAGACTAACAGGGCAGCCTCACTTGGATCCTGTGCCAGCAGGGGGGGGCCCCACCCCGTCAGCACGGAGCTAGCAGAACTAGCGGGGCTCCCAGCAGTGTCACAGGAGCAGTTAGGGGCCTGGAGAAACTCTCCTGTGAAGACAGATTCTTGCCCTAGAGAGGAGACCGATAAAAGGGGACGTGATAAAAGTCTCTAAAGTAGGGACTGGTTTAGAGCAGGAAGATCAAGAGCATGTGGTCTCCCCATCTCACAACACGTGGTGACATTGCAGGTGGGCAGTTCAAACCCAATCAAAGGAAACACTTTTCATACAACCAGAATATCCCATTATCAGTAACAAGTATTTTGGCAGGGAAATTAAACCTTGTGCTTCGTAGTTTAAAAAAACCTATAATGACCAGGGATTAGACTAAGACCTAGATGGGGCAGATTACCCTCCATCTGCCTCCTGTGGGGTTCTTCATCTTCTCAGGCATCTGGTACTAGTCCCTCTTGGAAACAGGATCCTGGACTAGCTGGATTGTGGGTCTGAGCCAGTCTGATATTTGTCAGTCCCTGTGAACGCATTGAGGGGCCGTTGCTTTGTCTCACTCAGCCCCTCGGCCCAGGGAGGGAATGAAAGGGGCGAGGAGAACAAGCAACTACTTCGTTTTGATCCTCATACGCTACTTCCTGCAGCTAGGCACCACAAAGAGCCCTGAACAGCCTCTAGGCCAGCAGGTCCCTTTGCTAAGGTGTGTGGAGGGCAGCCCGGCCAGGGGGGTCTAGCCCCATGAAGGAGGAATCCGAGCCAGGGCTTCCTAGGGAAAACCAGTCCCCATCTGCTGCAATGCTGAAGGACAGACGGACGGGGAATTGTAAAACCGTATAAAACTTTAATAAGACAGATACAAAAGAACAAACTCTTGCAGCCCTGAAGGAAACAAGCCCTGCCCTGTTGTTGCAGTGCTGGTCAGCAGGTGTGGGGGAGAGGCTGCAGTTACAGGCTGGGGATCCCAGCTACAGGACGAAGTCGGCTGGAGAGGATGGTGCCGAATACTATTAACAAAATCCCTTGCACAGCATTGTTTGAAAACAGCTCTGTCCAGTGGAGACATGACTCTGGAGTGCTCACTAAATGGTTTCTCAAGTGCTCAGCCCTCACTGAGAGGGCTCCTCATCTGCAGCGGACGCCGGCGTCCTCATCGCTAGCCGCCAGGTCACCGCAGCAGGCCTGGGTCACTGTCTCCCTTGTCTCCCCCTCATCTGCCTGGCCCCTTGGAGGTTTTTCTCCCTTCCACGCAGAAGAAAGCAAGTCTTTTGGCATAGCCATCACCTTTGGCTGCAGGATTCCCAAGGCCGTTGGTCCCTTTCTTCCCCAGAGACTGTTTGGCCAAGGTTCAGGTCCATTTCCTGTGGGATAAGCAAGCGATCACTGATGAGAGAAGGTCTGGGTTTGCTTGGGGGACACAAACAGATCAGATTGGAGAAGCCAGAGAGCTGGAGAGCAAAGGATCAATATGCTTCTCCCCCTCCACAGCTCAGGTGAACCAGGCTGGGGAGAGAGGAAACTACAGAGCAAAAACAGGTTCCAGCAGCTACGCCTATGGCCCTCTGCAAGCGTATTGGTGCAGTCCCATTGGTGCAGCGCTGCAGGCAGAGGGGATGCTGGGATTCTGTTCATACCTGAATGCAGACAAATTGTGGTGGAGAATGCTCCCGTGTGGCTTGTAGTGGGAGCAAAGGGCAGGATACCCACCAATTACCCAAACCTGGGGCACTCTCACAAAATCCATTTGTTCAGCCCTAGTTTCTGAACATTCGCCAGACCCTTTGGCAAATGCTTCCCCCATCCAGCTTCACGGGAAACCCCAAGAGATGGAAACCTTCTTCTTTCAAATGGTAAATAAGGGTTAAACTGAGACATTCTGGGTCTGGGACTGACAGAATTCTATCCCAGCTCCTGAGGGCAGGGCCCATGGGCAACGGTGAGCAGCAATTCACCTCTCGTTTCATATCGATTTAGCCCTAGCTGGTGTCCTCACTCCCGCAGGTTGCATGGTGACCCCACGTTAGCTTCCTTTGTACAGTCAGATATGAACAAGCAAAACTGGGTTTAGCCATGTGGCTTGACCTCCCACTCATCAAGCCAGTCAAATCCCATGGGCAGTCCCTTCCAATGCAAACTGCCTCGAGACAGCAGCTCTGGCATAGAATCATAGAATATCAGGGTTGTAAGGGACCTCAAGAGGTCATCTAGTCCAACCCCCTGCTCAAAGCAGGACCAATCCCCAGACAATTTTTTACCCCACTACCCTAAATGGCCCCCTCAGGGATTGAACTCACAACCCTGGGTTTAGCAGGCCAAAGCTCAAACCACTGAGCTATCCCTCCCCCTGTAATGCTGCTGTAGGCCAGCAGCATTACGGGAGCGTGGATTACCATTATTTACCAGTGCCTAGAGGCCAGCCCCCTGTGATGCTGGGCACCGCACAAACATAGTGACAGCCCCCACCCTAGAGAGTTTACAATCTAGTAAGGCCAAGGTATAGCCCATTTGGGAAGAGCTTGGTAAAGGAGTCTGTGGAGTTGCTCCTGCATGGCAGCAGACCTGCATTGCAAAGAGGGATGTTCCAAGGTGACAGAGGGGTAAGGAGCTTTTCTCTGCTGAATCAGGAATGGGACTATGGGGAAGAGCTCTCGGCAGATTTACAGCATTGCTCATTGCAAGTAATGCAACCCATGGAGAACAAAGCAAGGGCCTGGCGAGATGCCTCCAATGGGCGAAAATACCAGCTGTTCATTTAGATTTCATTCCCGATGGTCTCCAGCCATTTTACAGTGTTTATACAGGGCTGGCCTAAGCTCCCGTGGCTCTGAAATGCAGCCATCCCTGGGGTGGGACATATCTGCTGTTAACAGAACACACTACTCCACAAGAGGAGTTTGTTAGGAGGGGTGGGGAGGTGAAGAATAAGTACTCCAGCTGGAATCTGGCCAGGATAACAGGGCAAACATCCTCCTCTGGGGACAAGAGCTCCTCAGTGAGCACTAGTGGTGAGGAGCTCGCGAAGCCAGTTGAAGGCAGGGCTGTTACCTGTGGTGGTTGAAGTGGAGAATGGACATGGCATTGGCGCGGTGTGAGGTGTCTGAGCGCTGGACGATGGGAGCAGAGGCAGAGTTGATGGCTAGCTCATGGACTGCAGCACGGTTGAGGGAGTCTGTCACTGAGGGGAAGGTGCAGTCGCTATACGTGTGATTTGGAGCCTTGCCAGCATGAGCCAGGTATGTCAGAGAGTCGGCGTAACCACTGGCCATATGGAGGGACCGCCTGGGGACATGGGCATCTGAAACGAGAGCACAGGAGGGACACAATGCAGGGCTGGAGCATCCAAGGAGGAACACCAAAGATGTCCCTTGGTGTTTGCCTTGAGCATGCCTGGCTACATGGCCACATGTTAAGGCACTGGCTGGAAGCTGGGGCAGTGCTCCAAAGACTGAGGGGATAAATACCCTGCCCCTCAACTCCTCTTTTCTGCCAAAAGCCCTGACCGCAGCAGGGCGCAGGAAGGGCACTGTGGCTCTAGGGAGGGGACAGTGAGAGAACTAGAGTTACTGTTGGTGAGTTTGTCCCCCTGCAGGTGACAGTGTCTGTGCAACCCCCTCCTAGGGCGCAGGGCCCACAGTAGTGGCACTCCTTCAGGAGCGTGGTTGGGAATACACAGGGTTATTGACTGATATCCTGGAGCCATGTCACTCACTGGGACCCCCTAAGACACTCTTGGGCCATAGCTGTCTAAAGGGACATTATGGCACCCCCAGTCCACTCCCATTTCTAAAACAACTGCTCTCCTCAGACATTAGTGCAGCCACTCCCTGCTCCTGCCCCACCTCCCAAGCACTATTGAACTTACACCCTGCTCATCTTGCCTTAGCTCCAGCATGCCCAATGCAGCAGCTGGTCCCATGTGCAGGTGCAGGGGAGGAGAACACATCTCCCCAGGGACAGAGATCTCCACTGGCTTCCAGCCCTTAGAGTCCAGCACAGACTCACCCTCTACGGGTCTCCATTGATTCTGAGCTTGATTTCCCTGCCTACTCCCTGACTATGAGACTAGAGACTGATGGCGTCCCAGGGCTCTGAGAGTCTCCGCGCTGGATCGAGGAAGATGGAACACTTCTACCATGTCACCAGCTGTGCCAGAGGAGAATGCCCTGGGAATCCAGTCAAGCGAGGGAAGGTCGCCTGCTAACCAAACCATACCAATGGGGGGAACAGGAGAGCCATAGATGCCTGGAAGGCAACTCAGAGCTGGGTTATGTCTCCCAAAAGAGAGGATGCTTTAGAATTGACACCAGCAGTATGCCAGGCCCCGATTCTGTACTCACGGCTTTCGACCTTGTTTCTGGCGCTGGAGAATCTCCGGCCTCCCTCGTTCAGTATCTTTGCCAGAGGACAGGGCTCGGTGACCACTGGTGTCCCCAGAGTGTGGCTTCCTAACCAGCTCATGTTCTTCTGCGGCTGCAGGCCATGCTGTGGCTTATACTGTGCGCGGTAGGGGATGCTCTGGCCCACGCCTGACAGGGTACCCAGGAGGGTGGGAATGAAGCCCTGGTTGCCCAGCATCCGGGCCCTGGCCGCAGGCTGCTGCATGATCTGCTGTCCTAACTCCCGGACTGTGCCTCTCAGGAGTGAGAGGGGGACGAGGGTCATTAAACCCTGTGTCTCCCGCTTCCCAAACACGTCCTGAAGGAATCGCGGCTGGAAGAAAAGAAGAGCAGCGACGTATGTTTTAATTCCTGGGGGGCATGGTTAGGGAGTGGAGAAGGGCTGTCCTCCTCATAGACTTTAAGGTCAGAACACAAGGGACCACCCTGCCACCTGCACATCACAGGCCACAGAACCTCCCCCACACACTCTGGTAACAGACCCCGAACCTCTGGCTGAGCCACTGAATTCCTCAAATCATGAGTTCAAGTCACAGAGAATCCACCATTTCCACTAGTTTAAACCTGCAAGTGCCCCGTGCCCCATGCTGCAGAGGAAGATGAAAAACCTCCAAGGACTCTGCCAATCTGACCAGGGGGAAATTTCTTCCCAACCCCCCGATTTACCTGTTACTGTTACACCCCTGAGAATCCTCCCTGTGTTTTCACCCCATTTACACCCCACACTTGCAGTCAGAGATTCTGAGGCTAGAAGGGACCATTGTGATTCTCTGGTCTGACCTCCTGTACAACACAGACCAGAGAACCGTACCCAGCGATTGTTGCCTGCAGCCCACCACTTCTGGCTCAGCTAGAGTGGCTCTGTTACACAGTCACACCCACCCTGGATTTCAAGACACCAAAAGATGGAGAATCCACCATGTCCCTTGGTAATCTGCTCCAATGGTTAAACAGCCTGACTATTAAAAATTGTATCTTATTTCTAATCTGAATTTGTCTCACTTCAGCTTCCAGCCACTACAACTTGTTCTGCATTAGTCTGCAAGATTAAAAAGCTCTTTACTCAGAAATCTTTGTTCCACGTAGGTATTTCAAGACAGTGATCAACCTTCGATTGGTTACGCTAAACGGATTGCGCTTCTTTGGTCTCTCACCATAAGGCAGGTTTTCCAGACCTCACACTACCCTTGTTGCTCTTTTGTGAACCCTTTCTAATGTATCACCCTCCTTTCTGACATGTGTCCCTACCCTGCCAGCAAAGGACTGGACAGGATGCGCCTGTCAACGCCAGAGGAGGTGAGGCTGAGCCCCGAGAAATTTCTCACTCAGCACTGGCACAAGAACAGATGTCGAGTCTCCAGCATGGCAGGTAACAGCCAAGCCCCATGG
Organism: Chrysemys picta bellii; assembly: GCF_011386835.1. Classification (NCBI taxonomy): domain Eukaryota; kingdom Metazoa; phylum Chordata; order Testudines; family Emydidae; genus Chrysemys; species Chrysemys picta. The sequence continues at coordinate 896,166 of NC_088800.1, forward strand.
CCCTTTACAGCCATCATGACTAACGGAGACAGTGACGAGCAGACTACTGGCTTCACTCCCTCCTGGAGTTTGGACCAAGCATCTCTGCAGCTGCATAGCATGTTGCGTGTTCAGGAATTGACTAGGAAGCCACCAGCCGGCCCAAGAAAACCCAACAAGCCTCTCATCTCACTCGGATGTTCCCCAGTTCCGGATTCCACTGAAGCAGCCATTTGAAGTGCCCAGTGTTCTGCCCAGCACTGTCTGCTGGCACACGGGAGTCCAGGGAGTGCACTGGATATGGCAGCATAGCTCTGGGCTTGATACTGTGACACACCCATCCAAAGCTGGCACACCAGCTTTGCAGGCAGAAGCCCACACAACAAAAACACTAACCCAGGAACCTATTCTTGCAACAAAGCCCGATGCCAACTCTGTCCACATATCTATTCAGGGGACACCATCATAGGACCTAATCACATCAGCCACGCCATCCGGGGCTCGTTCACCTGCACATCTACCAATGTGATCTATGCCATCATGTGCCAGCAGTGCCCCTCTGCCATATACATTGGCCAAACCGGACAGTCTCTACGCAAAAGAATTAATGGACACAAATCAGACGTCAAAAATTATAACATTCAAAAACCAGATGGAGAACACTTCAACCTCCCTGGACACTCAATTACAGACCTAAAAGTCGCAATTCTTCAACAAAAAAACTTCAAAAACAGACTCCAGCGAGAAACTGCAGAACTGGAATTAATTTGCAAACTAGACATCATTAAATTAGGCTTGACTAAAGACTGGGAGTGGATGGGTCATTACACAAACTAAAACCTATTTCCCCATGCTAATTTTCCCCCTACTGTTACTCACACCTTCTTGTCAACTGTTGAAAATGGGCCATCCTGATTATCACTACAAAAGTTTTTTTTTCTCCCGCTGATAATAGCCCACCTTAATTGATTTGTCTCGTTAGAGTTGGTATGGCAACACACATTTTTTCATGTTCTCTGTATATATCTATCTTCCTACTGTATTTTCCACTCCATGCATCTGATGAAGTGGGTTTTAGCTCATGAAAGCTTATGCCCAAATAAATGTGTTAGTCTCTAAGGTGCCACAAGGATTCCTCATTCTTTCAGCCCCAAGTGACTTGCTTTACGCTGAGAACAGGGCCTTACTAATTATCCTTAGCACAGTGCGTGTTTCTAAAGCACTCAAGCTACGTGACACGCACTGTGTGTGCCATTAGTATCCGTGCTACAGACGGCTGTCACGTTCCCTGGGAGAGGCAGCCCCAAAGAATGCCAGGAGATCAGGGATGGGCATTTGTCAGGGTGCAATTTTTAGACAAGTCTTTGTTGCTCCTTTCAGCCCCACTTTGTCAAAGGGCTAGTGGCTCCCTTTGCATAGGTCTCCCAGCTGCTAGACAGCTACTCCAGAGTTCACTTTCTTCAGCTATAAACTTGTCACTGACCAGGAGAAATAGCCCCTGTATCTAAAGGTGATCTGATCTCTATGGGATGTCTAATGGCCCAGCACTGTAGGTCCCCATTCTCTTGTGGCTGCTCGTTGGTGTATGAATATTGGCACTAGGACAGGGAGTGCAGCAGAAAATCATGCTAATTTCCCTGACAAAGAATCTGGCTTCCCCAGACTTGTTTTTTTCCCGACAGATTAAAGTAATTGTGTTCACTGCAGAGGAAGGGGCATTCCAGGCATTTCCAGGGCCTGCAGGAGCTCACGTGGGCAGTGATGGTAGCCACCCTGCGGACTGTGAATGGAACCCTCTCGTCACATCTGCGCTTGGTCACTGGAATATAGCACAAGGGCAGGGCAGGTCTGACGAGTGACTGTATGGGCTAGTCGACACGACACAGCCCATCTCTGCCCATGCAGCCATGCCCGCTGAGCTATGCCAACAGGAGGAATTTTTTGGCCTCTGTAGAAAGGCCACCTCCCCAAATGATGCTAGCTAAGCCAGCAGGAGAGCTCGTCTGTGGGCACAGCTGTGGCTACACTGGGGTTTTGCCAGCAGAGCCTGTGGGCTGTGTGTGTTTTCACATCCCTCACCAACACAGCTGTGCTGACAAAACTCTGTAGTGTAGAGCTGGCCGAGAACAACAGCCCCTTCTTCTCCAGCAGGGCAGCTCCTCTTCTTCACAAGGCTTTCACTCCTGTTAGCTAACTCAAGTGAAGAACACACCTGGGTTCCCTAGTGAAGACAAGGCCACTGAGACCAGACGTTCCAGTATGCACAGCTCAACCTTGAGCCAGGACACCAGGCTGTAATGCACACTGGGACTTGTGGGGACTTCCATATTAAGAGAGCGGTCCCCTCTGTTCTGTTCCATGGGATGCCGGTAAGATGAGTGCCTCCAGGACCCTCCTCTGGACTGTTGAGGTGCCCCTGAGGAATCACTTTTTGACCCTTTTGAACACAGGAAAAATTAACATAAAAACAGGCCAACCCAAGGACCCAGCCCCAACCCTCATTCTCATTTAACCCAGCCAGAGGAACTTCTCCAGGCCAGCAGTGCCCAGCGTCCTCAGTTCCTCCAGCTCCTGTCTGTGCAGGACCACCAAGAACACCACCTACGCACTAGCCCTGGGAGGTGCCTCGGCACAGCCCACCTTTACCTGGCTCTCAGAGATATTGATGTGGGGCCTGTGGACATCCACAGGCCTGGGCTCAGTTGTGTGGAGCAGTCGAGAGAGGTGATCCACGATGCCCAGACCCCGGATGAGGTTTTCGCGCTGCAGAAGAGCCTTGATCCTCTCTACTTCCTCATCTTCCACTATCTCCTGGGGCCGCATGGAGTCAAACACCATCTGCTGCATCTTAGGACAGAAATACACCTTGAATTACAGCATGGTCTGGGGGGCTGGGCCACAGACTAACAGAGGGGGGAGAGTGACTATGGCCACAAACTATGCTGGGGTCAGGAACAGGGCTTGGGCCACAAGTTCCAGTGTGGAGCAGGAAGGAGACCCCGGCCGCAGACTCCAGTCGGGGGTAAGAGGGGTGGGGGGCCATAGACTTCCATGGGCTGGCTGTTCACAGCACTCCCAGCACAGGTCAGCAGCTATCCAAACCAGCTCAATCCTTGGCTGGTGTGGGAGATGTCAGTGCCCCCAGCTCTCCTCCTGGTGCCAGGTGGCTCCATTTGACCCACCCCATGGAGCTGCACGCTGGATGGAGCAGTGGTACCTTCCTGTCGCAGGTCCTGGCGCTGTTGTAGGTGAGGCGAGTGGGAGGAGCCTTGGCCTTGCTGCGGATGCGGGATTTCTCCCCAGCTGACTCTCCCTGCAGGTTCTCCTTTCGCTCCTTTTTCTTCTTCCCAGTAGTAGCCTCTCGTTGCTCTTGCTTCAAGCGAATTTCCTCCAGCTGCTGCCTGGCAAGAACCAACAGTCTTGGTCACTGCTGCTCAGTGTGAGATCTTGTGCCAAGCTGTGCTGACCCCAATGGAGGGGACATACAGCACAGCCAAGGGTTGCTATCAGGAGCAGGGTCTGTGATGGCGAATGTGCTGGGAAATGGCCCTGGGCCTTTAAAAGCTGTTACCATCCCCGAAAGGAAATGCCCTTTGCACCAGGTTGTGCCACCTAGATGGGGTGGAGACGGGCCTACTCAGATGCACCAGGATGCATTCTATAAACCACCTCCAGAATCCATAAACAATGGACTCTGGCCTGTCTCCCTCTCAGATCCAGAGGCAGGGCACAGAGGTTATGTGGAGGACGCGGTGCCTTCCCCATCCCCTGGCAATGGAGCCAGGGCTCCTCTCCTAGGCGCTCACCCCCACCCCAGGCAGCAGCAGGTGTTCCCAGCGGAGAGACTCTCTGCCCCATGGCAGTCAATGAGGAGGGCTTTTCCACAGGAGCAATGTACCTGGCACACTCCTCTCTGGCCTTGGAAGCCACTGTCTCCTGGAAGAGGGAGCCACTGTGCTTGAAGAATGGCTCATACTTGTCTGTCTCCCGCGCGGGGTAAATGCGCCGGTACCCTCCCAGGTGCGTGTTCTCATACTTCTCCGCTTGGGTCAGCCAGGCCGCCTGGCTGTTCTCTAACTGCTCACGTCTGCCATCAGAAAACAAAGATGAAAGCAGGAGCCATGGCAGACACATCCCTAGAGATGGTTGTACAGGCAGCAGGGTGGGACAAGTTCCAGATGCTGCCTGTCCAGGAGTCTAGCTGGCCTTTCTCCCCTTCCCCATCCCATCTGGGAACCCCAGCATGCATTCACTGCACCAAGCCAATGCACCCTCCCGGTCGGTATCTCCTCCAGCTGGGCAGTACAGGCAAAGCAGGGAGGCTCAGAGCTCCTCTCACCGTCCCCACCCTTCTCAGCCAAGAGTACCAGTTCACAAGAGCTCGGGTGTCTCAGCTGGGCCTGCCACCTTTCATCCAGCTGTGAACACTCCAGCCTGGGAGAGGGGGCAGCCCAGCCCCACGCAGCGGGGCTGGAACAGTTTTTATAGTGGGGGGGCGGAGAGCCTTTGAACCTAACTGTAACCCCTGGATATGATGGAAACCACTTCAAGCCAGGGGTGCGGCAGCTCCCCCAGCCCCCTAGTTCTAGCACCTCTGGACCCAGGGGCAGCAGAGCACAGCACGGGTCCAAGCTCTAGTTACCTGATGTAATTAATTGAAACTGGTGCGTGGGAGGGAGCTCCTGCCCACCCTGCCTCGAGAGGCGGCCAATCCAAACTGGCCTCAACAGTTGGGCATTGGCTTTAGCCGTGAGTAGACATGTCTGTATGAGTGGGCAGGGAAGCAATGCTGCTTTGTGGAGAAGTAGGGTTGCCAACCCTCCAGGATTGGCCGGGAGTCTCCCGAAATCGGCATCAATCTCCCGGTGACTAGTGAAAGCAATCCGGGAGATTTTAATAGGATATTTTAAGAAAATGACATTACATCATGTTGGGGGGGAAATATCTCCCGGAATAGCTTCAGTCAGAGTTGGCAACCCTATGGAGAAGCTGGAGTCTCAAAGCTTCTGTGGGAAAAAGGCCACGTGTCACCGGGTACAGTGCCCCAGGATGGCCAGGGAGGGCCCTGTGACCAAAGCAGGCACAACTGAATGGGAGAGGTAGTAAGCAGCCTGAGACGGGGCTGAGTCTAAAGTACCAGGAATCAAACACGTCCCAGAGGCTGGGAGCCTCAATCATGGGTCTCCTCTGGGATGCTGAAAGCCTGGGCCCTCTCCCCTTACAGGTGACAATGTTCTCAACAGTGCCACAGCCTCAGAGGGATTTCAAACGGCCACAAAGCAGCCTTTGGCCTCGCATGCTTGTTACTCTGTTCTCCCCAAAGGCCTGCAGCACTCCTCCTTGGGGGGAGCAGCACCTGGCTTCACGAGGTGGCTGGTGGGCCTGGAAGAGTCGCTCCTTCACCCGTCGCTTGTCCTCTTCCAGCACCTTCCTCTTGTCACATGCTCGCAGGTTTATCAGGTTGATGGCGTCACAGAGCAAAGCGTCCTTCACCTCTCGGTCCAAGTGTGAGTCCGTGGTGAAACTGGGAGAGTGATTCACCTGCCAAGACAAATGGCTAGTCCAACATACACATGTGCAACTCTAGCAATCTGCTGCTGGCCTCAGATCCTTCCCCACCTCGTGTTCCTTCATTCCCCTCAGGCAGCCCCGTCCTACAGCTGCCCTCTTTCCTATCCCGGCCATAACAGTAAGCATCCCGCTGCTGCGTGGGGCTGACGTTTGCTGTTGCTGCTTTCCTGGCACAAAGTGCCATCTAAAGATCAGCCAGGCTGCAGGTATCACTTCCTGGCCCCTCACTGGCCGCCCAGGGACACTGAGGAGGCCAGCCCAGGTTCTGAATGGTGCTGCAGAGATCCACGCAGCCCTGTGACTCAGGGGAGTCCCCGTTATTACCCCAGGAACTTGGGGAAGACATTTCCTTGTGGAGTGTAGATTACTTGTCTATTTGCCTCCAGAGCTCCTCATTTAATGGAGTGCTGCAGAGATTGCAGGTGGCAGCATCAATCAAACTAAAACCCTCTGCAACTTGCCCCAGGCTTTAGTTCTACTTCTCTCCTTGGGCGACAAAAGCCCTCAACAATCTGCTGTGCAGAGGGGGAGAGTTCCAGGCCACCGGCGGGGTTTTCACTCACCTCCAGCAGCCAGGGCTTCAGCTTTCTGTCTAGCAGGATGTCAAAGCCCAGAATCTCAAAGCAGGCACAGCCGGTGATGTGGTTGGGGAAGCAGGTGCGGTAGTTGTGCTTCAGAACAGGGTGGGCTGAGATAAGGGTCTTTATAATGATGTCCTCAATGTCTTCCCAGAGTTCTGTCGTGTCGTAGCTGTTGTCCATCATCCACGCATTCAAGGTAGACAGTTTCCTGTTTGGGGAACAAGGCGGTGATCAGAGCTGTCCAAGTCAAAGTGGTTCTGCAGCAGTAGCAAGCAATGTCACCACACTGGCTCCATGGGTCAGAAAGGCGTGGGGAACTCAGGGGACTGAGCCCCGGTGCTGCTTCTTACAAAGCCAGCAAGCCCCAGAGGCACCCCAGATACAGGACCCACTGAGGGGACAGTTCTGTGCTCAGAATTAACAAGCAAAGAGACAGTTGGACCAGGAACCCAAGACACTGAAGTGGGTGACCTCCACCTAAGTGACTTTAAAAGAGAACGTTCACACGGGGTGAGCTGCTATGGCATGCTGCCCAATGAAGGAAGCATGCCAGCCCCATCAATATGGCCTCCCAGCAGGAAGTGAACGAGGGGCTCTGGTGGCATAGGCAGGATGGTACCTCTTACTGCCCATCATGTCGTCTCGGATGAAGTTTTCATTATGTTTGTTGATAGCATAGTTGGTCAGGTGCATGCAGATATCGTCCTGAGGGAGGGACAGCAAGAGACCTTCACACTCAATCTCCGAGTGCCAGTGAGAGACAAGAGGCCCCAGATGTCCAGCAATGCTTAGCCTTCTATCCGGCAACTGCCGCTCACCTCTGCCCCAGCACCACCACCTCCTCCCCTCCCCAAAGCCATTCCTTCACCCCAGGCCGAAACTCTTCGCCCCTCCACTCTGAGATGCCTGATTTCAGGTCAGCCTCAAAACCGCACAAACCTATGAACACGTGGCCAGAGCCTGCTGTGGCTGAAATCTGCTTGGTGCAGCAGCAGCCAGTTGGTCCTGGACGCATCGCTCAGATTGTCCCCCCAGCACAAATTAGAGCTGCGTGGGGACTGGTGGCAATGGCTTCTGAGGAACCATCTGCCACCTGGAGATAGCCAGAGCCATGTCCCCCGTCCTCTGCATACCCCATGTCAGTGCTGAGGAGTGGGCTACACTGGATCTATGCCCACTGGGGTCTGTCCCATGCTGCCCCCCCAGCACAGGAGGTGCAGGCAATTTCTGCAAGTGGAGCAGAGAAGAGAATCTGCCCCTTTTCTTTATTCATCCCAAAACAGAGCACCCCCCGAGACACTCAGCTACTAGAGGGAGCGGGCTGTGTCTGTAGGTAGGCATGTGCCTAGCCCTGCAAATCTGCGGATATCCACTTTATATCTACGGCTATCCACATCCATGGATGCAGACATCCACAGACCATGTTTGCGGTGGATGCGGATACAAATTTTGCATCGCGCAGGGCTCTAGGTATGCGGCACAGATTAGCTGGAGTTCTTCCCAGCCGAGGCAACAGCTTGGGATGAGCGCTTGCCAGTGGCGTTTGGATGGACTCCACCTCTGGGTGCTGCTGTGTAAGGTACAAAGCCCAACGAGGCGGGAGGGATAGCTCAGTGGTTTGAGCATTGGCCTGCTAAGCCCAGGGTTGTGAGTTCAATCCTTGACGGGGCAATTTAGGAATTTGGGGCAAAATCAGTACTTGGTCCTGCTAGTGAAGGAGGAGGCTGGACTCGATGACCTTCCAGCTCTATGAGATAGGGATATCTCCATATAGTACTTCTCCATTTCCCTTCCCTTCTCCATCTTGCCTCCTGCCATCGGGATAATCACCCTGTTCAGCCCCTGTAGCCTGGGCAGAGCAGACCGCAGGGAATGGGGGCTGCGCACCTGGAGCTCCTGAAATAACCATCCTGACATGGAGCAAAAGGAATGGGGGAAAAGGCAGAACAGAGGAGGGAGAAGAAGAGAACGAGGCCCTGACTTCCCAGTGGTTTGTGTGCCCTTAGGACGAGTGTGTGTTAATCCTATTGACGCTACGCAGTTGTTGGAAACGTCCCTTCTTTACCAGGTTGCCGCTGCTGGGCTCGATGTACCTCATGGTGGCAAACCGGGCCAGCCCTTCCTCATAGACAAAAATCTTCAGGGGGTCACAGGATGTGACCAGGACGTAGATACGCAGGTCAAATTTGAAGCCATCGATAAGGAAGGGCTGTGAGAGAAAAGGGGGGAGTGCCCGTGAGATACAGTAGTATTGCTGGCTGCATGGCTCAGGCTCTGCATTCTCAGCTGGGAAGGAGAAATGCTGAGGACAGCCTGGCGATGGCCCTGCTGGGAGGTGGCAACCCCGATGCTGCTGGCTGAGCTTTCACAGTGGAAGGCTGGCAGTAGTGGGGCACGGGACACGGGAAGGACATGGGAGGCCAGAAGCTCACACCTTTTTTCCAGGACAGTGGGGGCCCCGTTACCTTGGATATGTACTGCTGGCAGATCAGGTGCTCCCCGTGTTTAATCTCCTTTGGGTTGCGGGTTATGAAGATGCCCCTCCCTTGGCAGCCACTGTCTGGCTTGCAGATGTATGTCCTGTTTTTCCTCATGCGCCCGTAGGCCTGGAAATCCCCATAGCTATGTAATGAAGAAGTAGTGACTGTTAGAGCTGCAGGACTCTCCGGTGGCTGTTTGGAGCACTGCATGCTGGGCCAGGTAGGGCTCAGCATTGGTGGGGCAGCGAGAAGAGCAGTACTGCACCGCACTGCGCTACTCCTGAAGAACATTATTTATCACTGTCTCATCACAGCCTGGGGGAGAAAGCCCTTATGGCTCTAAGCACTGCTGGGTTAATATCTCCGCCTCCGCCACAGAGAAAGGGTAACGAAACGGCAGCTGCTGCCTAGTCAGGACCCAGCAAGGTTTTAGCTCTATTACTGTGGAGGGAGCAGGGGAAAACTAACCAACCCTTGGCCACAAAGGAGAATGAAACAAGAAACTACAATGGCGGCTTTCCTGCGGGCTCTCCTGAAAACACATTTGCCAAACTGGACAGAGATGGATGTGAGAGGAGGCCAGAGGCCCAGGCCAGGGTGCTCTGACCTGGGGCATAGTCAGGACAGGGATGGATGTGAGAGGAGGCCGGAGGCCTAGGCCAGGGTGCTCTGACCCGGGGCATAGTCAGGACAGGGATGGATGTGAGAGGAGGCCGGAGGCCCAAGCCAGGGTGCTCTGACCTGGGGCATAGTCAGGACAGGGATGGATGTGAGAGGAGGCCGGAGGCCCAGGCCAGGGTGCTCTGACCTGGGGCATAGTCAGGACAGGGATGGATGTGAGAGGAGGCCGGAGGCCCAGGCCAGGGTGCTCTGACCTGGGGCATAGTCAGGACAGGGATGGATGTGAGAGGAGGCCGGAGGCCCAGGCCAGGGTGCTCTGACCTGGGGCATAGTCAGGACAGGGATGGACGTGAGAGGAGGCCGGAGGCCCAAGCCAGGGTGCTCTGACCCGGGGCATAGTCAGGACAGGGATGGATGTGAGAGGAGGCCGGAGGCCCAAGCCAGGGTGCTCTGACCCGGGGCATAGTCAGGACAGGGATGGACGTGAGAGGAGGCCGGAGGCCCAAGCCAGGGTGCTCTGACCCGGGGCATAGTCAGGACAGGGATGGATGTGAGAGGAGGCCGGAGGCCCAGGCCAGGGTGCTCTGACCTGGGGCATAGTCAGGACAGGGATGGACGTGAGAGGAGGCCGGAGGCCCAAGCCAGGGTGCTCTGACCCGGGGCATAGTCAGGACAGGGATGGATGTGAGAGGAGGCCGGAGGCCCAAGCCAGGGTGCTCTGACCCGGGGCATAGTCAGGACAGGGATGGACGTGAGAGGAGGCCGGAGGCCCAAGCAAGAGTGCTCTGACCCGGGGCATAGTCAGGACAGGGATGGATGTGAGAGGAGGCCGGAGGCCCAGGCCAGGGTGCTCTGACCTGGGGCATAGTCAGGACAGGGATGGACGTGAGAGGAGGCCAGAGATTGCCGCACACTGATTGGCTCCAATGCCAGCTGCTGGGCGCCTCAATTTTGAAAGTCAGGCCACTTATTTAGATGCCTAAATATGAAGCTGGAGCTGCTTCAGGCCCCAGTTTGAATACCCTGTCCACAGATTATTGATCCATCTGCCTGTGAACTGACGCCTCACCACACGCTGCTGTGATCCCTTCCAGCGCTCTTCTGGCTTGTGTGCTGAAAGCCCCCCACCCCCGCCCGCCCCAGCAAAGGGCAAGGCCAGGGGTGCTTGTGTGCTGGGAGGCAGGCAGCCGAGTCCACGGCACCACTGCAGACACATGGCCAGTCCGTCCCTCCTAGGCCAGCACTGAGCCTCGCGCTCCGCCTGGGGACGGCCAGGTCCTGCACACCACCCTGAAGGACCCCTCCAGCTGACCAAGGAGGGGTGCGCATGGACTGTCAGGGGAAATCCCACAGAATCACAGAAGTCAGAGGCAAAAATGACCTTTTAGGCTCATCCCTCTGCCCACTGAGGGGCAGGGCAGGATTCCTTTGCAGTCTATTTCCCGGGGCTTAGTCCAATTCAGATTTAAATCCCTCCAGGGATGGGGCTCCTACCCCTTCCCTGAGGAGAACGATTCCACAACCTAATACAACGCGATTACATTCCGAGATCTGGGACTCTCTAAATACAGAGCCACATCTTCTTACATCCCAAGGAAGGCTACTGAGGCCCAGAGTCAGCAGCGGATGCTCCAGAAAGCATTTTCCCCATGGAAGCTAAGTTCAGTGGTTCCCACTACCCTGACCTCCCTTCCCTGCAGACAGCGTCCACCTGTCCTGCTGCTGGCTGGCCTGGCAGTGCTGGTCACTCACTCAGCAGGCAGGCACCAGGTGCGGGGGAAGATGCTGTACTCCTTGGGGAAGAGTTTGAGCATGCGGTTGAGGTTGCGGGCCAGCAGGTCCTTCCGGCAGATCTCTGTCATCCCCGGGAAATGGTTGATTTTCTGAAACAATGTGCAGCGGAAAGGACAAGTCAGCAAAAGGAGCAGAAGTGATAACCCTTCAGAGCCAATGTGAGTCGGTTCAGGGAAGAACAGGACAGGAAGACAGCTGCCCTGCTAGGTGTGCTTACTCTGAGCCCCAGCAGCGTGAGATGTGTTCCCTCTTCTCTCAAACCTGTGGCTTCCGCTCTCCAAGAACAGCATGATTCATGGAGCGGAGCAGCTGATCAACAAGAACCATGAGCTGAACAAGGACTCAGCAACAGAGGATGGCAGCTCTCCAGCTGTCCTTCAACCTGTGGCTGATGGCACCACCTCAGGGGTACTAACGGGGCAAAGGCTCGGGGTGCTGCCGGGATCCTGCTCTCCCTGGTACAGACATGGATAGGCTGTGGGGATTGTCCCATAGGTAATAGAAGGGTAGCACCGATGCTGACCTTGGATACTCTACTTCACTGAACCACATGACATCCAACCAACTCCTCCCTCGTCCTCCTTGCCTGAGCTCCTCCCACTCGTGGTCTGTCCACGGAGGGGTCTTTACCTGAAACCTCTTCATGTCCATGACGCGCTCCAGAGAGACCGAGCAGTCAGTCCAGTACACCGTCCACTCCTCATCCTCCCCCACTTCTTTTAGGCCACAGTGTCGGGCCGCACGCCGCACTGTAGCAAAACAAGCACATGGCAAGAGGCATCTCCAAGTGGGGCATGGGAGATGGGCCCCAAGAGTTCACACATCTCTCAGCTGAAGTAGATGGGAAGAGGCAGGCAAAGGAAGGAACGCCCCAGGACTTCCACCCACACCTCCAAAGGGGAGAAAGACACGGTGGGACCCTGGGGAAAGCAGAAGGAACATACCCCTCCCTTAGCTGAACTGTCCACTGGATCTCACTCCTGGACTAATGAAATATGTCAACCCTGGAAGCGCATTTGTCTGGTGGTCCCAGGAAGGGGGCAGAGGCCTGATCCCAGATCTTTGGAGGTGCCCAGTTCACCTCAGCTTCTTAGAAGGTGCCCATCATCATAGTATCTGGCACCTCCCAGAGGGGAGGCATCCAGTGCCCACCATTCCATCTAGAAACTCTGTGTTCTCTCCACAGCAGATGAGACTGTAACTTTCAGTACAGCGATTGTGCTCCATAATACGGAACTTGTGTATAATTGGCATTAACCAATAACTGCCAATAGCCACCTGGACAGAGATGCTGTCATATGTATTCTAACACCATTCCCTCCCACAGAGAGGTTTAAGGTGAGAATCCTAAACCACCTGCCCAAAGTTCATTCCTGGAGGCACTGGCTGGAGGGGAGGGGAGGGGTCTCCTGCACAGATCCAGCTCAGGCCAGTCATATATGCAAATCACTGCCATCCCAGGCTGCTCAGTGTTCTACTGTAAGTGAAAGGAGTGCATAGTTTTCAATGCACGAGTGTCAACACTGCAAACATCTGCCTCACAATTGGCACTACCTGAGCCCCTGTTGGCAATCTCGGTAGAGAATGTGCTATGGAGACTAAACTCCCCAGGCATCCCTAGAGGGGTAGGGCTCTCCAGACCAGGGGTGAGACGCACTGTCAGAGCCAGTGTGGGTGGGAAGCTCCCAGTGCTGTGACCAGAGCTGTACCCACTAAATGCAGAGAGAGCTTCAGCCCGAAGTCTGGTCAAGCTGGCATTTTTCACCAGGGCAAAAGTCACTTCCAAAACAGCAATGAATCCATTAAAGCCATTGCGCAGCCCAAACCCAGTGCTACCAGCCTTCTCCAGCCGGGGGGGGGGTGGGGGTGTCCCACAGCACTTGCCACAGTGAGATATGGTCTGAACAGGAGCGCTGGCTTGCCTTCCACTCACCGCTCTCATACTTGCAGTTGGTCAGGTTGATAGACAGCAGCCTGGAATGGAGAGAGAGGAGAAAGCAATGGCTTAGTGCAGACATGCCCCAGTCACCAGAGTGGGCAGGCTCTAGGGAGCTATTCCTAGCCAGCTTTCCTGAAGGACCCCACCCTTTGTCCTCCTAGTCTGAGCAGCCCTTGTGCTGCCGTTAGATGGCAGCTCCCAGGCCAGCTAGGATGACAGAACTAAAGAAACATTTTGCAGATTTTGTTTTGTGAATTCTAGATCCCAGAGACATGATGTCATCACAGCCCAAACTTCTCTTTTATGTGCATTTGGTTTCCCATACACAGCAACTTGTGCAACCATGGTGATTTAACGATGTCTATCTGCACAGAAGCACTTAGCAAACCTGCTCTGGTCCCAGCACAGGGCAGACAGGCCTGGAGCAAGGAATGGAAGGTGGGTTCCCATTCAGAATTCCACATTGGGGGAATTTGAGTGACTCGAGATTCCTTCTCTGATTTTGAACATCCCCCAAAGACCCCAATAGGTTCCAGGCCCCAAAATTCAGAGCTGCCCATTATTCATTCTACTTTTGTCTGCTGTTTTTTGAAGGGTGTTTGATGGTAAGTGGCTGAGGCCTGGCACACATGTTCTCCCTGGCCACTACTCACCAAATGCTTGTTTTTCATATGAATAAACAAGCTAACTGAACATTTCTTACAGGGGATAATATCCGTTTCTCCCTTTGCATTTGAGGACAGGTCTAGAATAAATTAGGTAAAAAGTGTTCCCTGATGCCCCAGTGGTAATGCTCAAACTTTGCCCACTTCAGGCTCAGATTTTCAGAACTGCATGTGCAAAAACCCATCGGCATAATTCATGCATACCAATTGTCAGTCAAGCAGGTAACTGGTTAGTTGTTCATACACTTCCTGCAATTGTGCACACGGCTGTATTTGCACATAGAAACTGTGCACAATTTTTGCAATCTGGCCTTTGATGTGCATAAAATAGAGCAGATTGCAACTGACCTCATCTTCAGCATAGAGGTGGCAGCTAGAGCCTTGACAGGTCACAACATGCATGCAATGGTCCATCCAGAGCTGACTGGATGCAGATCCATCACACAGGCTTCCCAAAGAAGGAAACAACAATTCCCATCAGCCCCATCCCACTGCATTTCCCTTTCCCCTAGGCAGGTCCTGAACTAAGATGTGGCCAGGTTCTGTTTTGGGAATGGGAGCTGCACAGCAGCAGGAGAGAAGCCCCAGACTCTGTGGACAGAGACACATGCGGAACAGGCTGAGACTGCCAGATGATACAGCTGTGTGCAGGTCTGTATGGTACTCATGGAGGAACAGTAGCTGGGCAGGAAGCCAGGGCACCGGGGCCCCAATAAGAGCCACTAACTGAGCGTGGCTTGGAACCCTGCAAGCACTTATTGGCTGGAACAGAGACTAGATTCTAGGGGGCACCCCGCAGGGACTAAGTTGGGGTCATGGATCAGCATTCATGACGCACTCCCCGTCAGTACCCAGCCCAAGCCGGGAAGCTAATGATCCAATCAGTGGACCAAACTGATGATGAATGCTGGTCACGGGCCACCTGAGGCATGTTGTGCATATGCTAAGAAGATAAAAATGGGGGGCTGGAGACAACCTCAAACAGTCCAGTCCTCTGCGCTGAGGCAGGACCAAGTGAACCTAGATCACCCCTGACAGGTGTTTGTCCAACCTGCTCTTCAAAACCTCCAATGATGGGGATTCTACAACCTCCCTTGGAAGCCTAATCTGGAGTTTATCTCCCTGGCTGCAGATTAAGCCCATTATTTCTTGTCCTATCTCCAGTGAACATGGAGAACAATTGATCACCAGCCTCTTTATAACAGCTCTTAACATAATTGAAGCCTGTGATCAGATCCCCCACCACACACACACACACACACACACACACACACAGTCTTCTTTTCTCAGGACTAAACATACATTGTTTAACCTTTCCCCATGGGTCAGTTTTTCTAAACCTTTTATCACTTTTTTGCTCTCCTGTGGAGTCACTCCAACTTGTCCACTTCTTTCCCAATGTTTGGTGCCCAGAATTGGACACAGTGCTCCAGCTGAGGCCTCAATAGTGCTGAGCAGAGAAGGTGAACTAACATCAACTAACTGCTGCACACAATTACCTCCTGTGTCTTACTGTCATACTGATGAGTCTTGACGCCTGACTGGACAGCCCCAGGGCCCAAACCAGAACCGCTACCAGACACTTTGCATTCTAACTGCCCAAGTCTCTATAGCTAATGTATCTGCAAACTTTCCTGCCAGCCCTAGAAAAATACCCTTTCACATTAGCCATGTTTCTGAGTGGTTTCAGAGTAGCAGCCGTGAAGTGGGCTGTAGTCCACGAAAGCTTATGCTCTAATAAATTTGTTAGTCTCTAAGGTGCCACAAGTACTCCTGTTCTTCATGTTTCTGAGTGGTTATCGGGACCACCAGGGCTAGTGCCTACAAGGCCCAGATGCTGAAGCATCTCCAGTGTTTGCTTCTGAGTTGTGGTACACCTGGCACATGACTGGAAGCCTGCGGGTGTGGGGTAGTGGGCAGCCACAATAATTACACCTGAAATGTAATTTCATCCTGAGATAAGTGGCCTTTGAGTGCCCCTGAAACAGGCAGTAAATAAAAACGCAGTGGGCAGCTGGCCACACAGACTGCTGGCTCCTCTTTGGGTCTAGCGGGACAGTGAGGTCCGGTGGGCCTAGGTGACAGCCTGAGGAACACATGGAAGTAGAAGGCAGAGGAAGGCAATGAGGAAACTCACCTGTGTTTTCTCTTTTTCTTTCTTGGAGTGGTCTCTGCTTCACAGTCTTCTGGCATTTGTTCTTCCAGATGGATCAGTGAGACAGTCAGCAGATCACTTTTCCCATCTGAACTCTTGTGCCCTAGGCATGTGTCCTCTGTCTCAAAAGCTCCCTCCTGAGGAGTGCCATCCTGCTGCATATCTTTACTTCCTCCACCCAGTCTCTTAATGTGTTCATTTGCAAACTCTTCTTCTTCCTCCTCTTCCTCAGTATCATTCTCTGATTTGCTGCTGTCACTGGAGTTCATCTTCATTCCGTTAGCTACTCTTACAAGTTGCATATGAAGGAACTAGTCAGTATGTCATGTGCAAGATAACCTGAACTACAGCTTGTACCAGCTTAAACTACCAGCACCAGGTAATATCAGAGTGTCCCAACCCCAGCCAAGGCCCAGGCATAGGCAAGTTCTAGCAAGTCCTTTCTCTTATACCTGTCTGCCCTTTTCTCCTGGCCTACCCCAGCAATGACCCAGGGAGTCAGCCTTGCCTCTCTCTGCCCTTGTTCCCCAGCAAGCCTTCCACCCACAGAAGCTGTTCCTTTTTCCTTTCCTTTCCCTCTATGCCAGGTTACAGAGATCACATGAACTCACTAGTGCACACTGAAGATCAGATTAGACTCTTGAAGAAATGATTTCAGGAGCTCTGCCTGGGGCTATTTCTAGGGAAGACCCACCTGTGTGATAATCGAATAAGCAGCAGCTCCTGTACCTCCAAAATACCTAAGAGGCTTGACCGTGATGTCCCTCTCTGTAGAAACTACTGCATGTAGGCAGCGTACAGGGCAAAGGGTGACCCTTTATACTGTGTCACTAATCACTTTTATACACTGTTGGATTGCCACACACAAACTGACAGGCTTAGAGTCATGTCACCTAACGTTTGGCCCCCATTGCCCTCCCAGTTAACAGGTTTTGGCACAATAGCTTTCCAGTGCAAACATCTGCGCCAGTCACTGTCCATTCTTCTACACTTGCACTCACTCCCTTGGATGAGGGATGTGTCTACCCACACCCACCTGCTCCTTACTTCCCCCTTTTCTAAGATCCCAAGAATACATCTGAATGCTTAGCCAGATGCATTGTCGGATGGGTCAGTGAGCTGCTGCTTGGACAAGCCACACATGCAAGTCCCAGCCCCACCCTCCATTCAGGTCCAAGGTCATTGGAATGATTTATGTGGAAATAAATGACCTTTATATAATAACCAGCAATGCCTATGAGGCCAGTCTGGCATGGTGCGATATGGGGCTCCGAGTTCAGGTTATGTTTACACATAAGCATCTTTAACATATACGCCATCTAGGAGCGCAGTGGTGCACACAAGCCAGCTTACTGCACTGTTCACTGGCAGAAAGTCAGAGGGGATTTAGGACAAGGCTGACTGCTTGCAGCTCCTTAGACTTAGAATGCCAGCATGTGCTGGCTGACAGGCAGCAATGTCAGTGACGGGCAAGGAAAATCTGCCCTTACAATAGCCTGGGCAAGCACAGAGGAAACAATGTAACATGGGGTTCTGAGGCCTATGCTGTCACTTGAACACGGTTCGTAGGTACGACAGCAATGGGCACCCTGGAAATATAACAGAAAGACAGACTGGCTTCCCATTGCAGCACACTGGAGCTATGCAGTAACTTTCCCTGTGATAAGAAGAACAGCAGTACTTGTGGCACCTTAGAGACTAACAAATTTATTAGAGCATAAGCTTTCGTGGACTACAGCCCACTTCTTCGGATGCATATAGAATGGAACATATAATGAGGAGATATATATACACACATACAGAGAGCATAAACAGGTGGAAGTTGTCTTACCAACTCTGAGAGGCCAATTAATTAAGAGAAAAAAAACTTTTGAAGTGATAATCAAGCTAGCCGAGTACAGACAGTGTGATAAGAAGTGTGAGAGTACTTACAAGGGGAGATAGAGTCAATGTTTGTAATGGCTCAGCCATTCCCAGTCCTTATTAATAAATCACAACAACATTTCTAGTACCTTTAGGGCTCAGAACATACTCATAGGATATCAGGGTTGGAAGGGACCTCAGGAGATCATCTAATCCAACCCCCCTGCTCAAAGCAGGACCAATCCCCAGACAGATTTTTACCCCAGTTCCCTAAATGGCCCCCTCAAGGACTGAACTCACAACCCTGGGTTTAGCAGGCCAATGCTCAAACCACTGAGCTATTATCACTTCAAAAGTTTTTTTTCTCTTAATTAATTGGCCTCTCAGAGTTGGTAAGACAACTCCCACCTGTTTATGCTCTCTGTATGTGTGTATATATATCTCCTCATTATATGTTCCATTCTATATGCATCCGAAGAAGTGGGCTGTAGTCCACGAAAGCTTATGCTCTAATAAATTTGTTAGTCTCTAAGGTGCCACAAGTACTCCTGTTCTTCTTTTTGCGGATACAGACTAACACGGCTGTTACTCTGAAACTTTTCCCTGTGATGTGATGGGCCAGCAGCCAGTCCTAATGCAACCCAGGCCTTGCCTGTCATACGGAAGGTAACTGCACAGCCCCAGTGTGCTTCCTAGAACTATCTGCCAGAGCCACAGGGGGGCGCCCCAGCCTCCTGGGCGAGGCAGATGGGTGTGCCAGGTGTATGGGTAAGGCCTAACATCAGTGACGGGCAGCATCACAGGAGGCCGACTGCTAGGACAGCCCAGAGTGCGGGTTCCGGCTCGGGGGTGGGCCAGGGAAGCAGGGGCCTGGTCCCCTCATCAAGGCTCATCACCACCCCCACGCCTCCCTGAGATGATCCACCTCACCCAGAAGGGAGATCTAACTCCTGCAATGCCCATCCCCTGCTCCCCCAGGATGGGGTCCTCCCCCCCAGGGGGCCCTGCCCCTCCTCCCCCAGGATGGGATCCTCCCCCCCCAGTGGGTCCTGCCCCTCCTCCCCCAGGATGGGGTCCTCCCCCCCAGGGGGCCCTGCCCCTGCTCCCCCAGGATGGGGTCCTCCCCCCCCAGGGGGCCCTGCCCCTGCTCCCCCAGGATGGGGTCCTCCCCCCCCAGGGGGCCCTGCCCCTCCTCCCCCAGGATGGGATCCTCCCCCCCCCAGTGGGTCCTGCCCCTTCTCCCCCAGGATGGGATCCCCCCCCAAGTGGGTCCTGTCCCTCCTCCCCCAGGATGGGATCCCCCCCCCCAAGTGGGTCCTGTCCCTCCTCCCCCAGAATGGGATCCTCCCCCCCCAGGGGACCCTGCCCCTCCTCCCCCAGGATGGGATCCTCCCCCCCCAGTGGGTCCTGTCCCTCCTCCCCCAGGATGGGATCCCCCCCAGGGGGCCCTGCCACATCCCCTGCTCCACCAGGATGGGATCCTCCCCCCCAGGGGGCCCTGCCCCTGCTCCCCCAGGATGGGGTCCTCCCCCCCCAGGGGGCCCTGCCCCTCCTCCCCCAGGATGGGATCCTCCCCCCCCAGTGGGTCCTGCCCCTTCTCCCCCAGGATGGGATCCCCCCCCCAAGTGGGTCCTGTCCCTCCTCCCCCAGGATGGGGTCCTGCCCCCCCAGGGGACCCTGCCCCTCCTCCCCCAGGATGGGGTCCTCCCCCCCCCCAGTGGGTCCTGCCCCTCCTCCCCCAGGATGGGATCCTCCCCCCCCAGGGGGCCCTGCCCCTCCTCCCCCAGGATGGGGTCCTGCCCCCCAGGGGGCCCTGCCCCTCCTCCCCCAGGATGGGATCCTCCCCCCCCCAGGGGGCCCTGCCCCATCCCCTGCTCTCCCCAAGGAGGGCTGCTCCGCCCCGCCCCCTCCGTCTCCCAAGGGTGGGACCTGCCCAAGGCTCCGTCCCTGTTCGGCCCGGCGGCTGGGCCCCGCCCCGGTTACCAGGCCGCCCTGCCCCGCATCCGGGCGGGGCAAGGGCCCCCTGGGGCAACAGCGGCAGCCGCGCCTCCTCCGGCTCCCGCAGGCCCTGACGCTGTCTCCATGGCGACGAGACACCACCCCCATTGGGAAACCAAGCGCTGGGGGCGGGGTCAGAACACAGCCCGCCCCCGCCACGCGACGCCATAGAGACGGAGCCGCCGGCTAGAGCAGCCCAGAGGGCGTCGCCGGACCGAAGAAGCGTGCCAGCGGATGGTCACGTGATCGGTCGGCTGTCCTGGCTCCGATAGGCTCCCGGGGAGTGTGAACTGGCCTTTGATTGGCTGAGGTCAGGGCGGAAATAATAACTCCCAGCATGCCTTGCAGCAAGGCATGGGCTGGTTTCACAATGGAGACAGGTGACTAGTGGGGTGCCCCCAAGGTCTGTCCTGGGCCCGGTGCTGTTCAGCCTATGCATCAATAACCTGGGGAAGGGGGCAAACAGGGAGGTGACAGCGTTTGCAGATGCTACAAAATCACTCAGGCTAGTAAAGCCCCATGCAGAGGGTCTCACAAAACTGGGTGAGTAGCAAGAAAATGGCAGAGGAAATTCAGTGTCGATAAATGCAAAGTAATGTACGTTGGAAAACATCATCCCAACGAGACAGATAAAATGATGGAGTCTCAATGAGCTGTCACCACTCTGTAACGAGAGGCCTGGATTTGACATAATTTACAGCTTTCTTGTGTATGGACTTAGCACAATAACTCAAGAGAGAGATCTTGGAGTCATTGTGGATAGTACCCTGACAACATCCACTCAATGTGCAGCGGCCGTCAAAAAAGCGAACAGAATGTTGGGAATCGTTAGGAAAGGAATCTATCTATCTAAATCCATGGTATGCCCACACTTTGAATAGTGTGTGCAGTTCCGGTCACCCCATCTCAAAAAAAAGATACATTGGAATTGGAAAAGGTTCAGAGAAGGGCAACAAAAATGATTAGGGGGATGGAACAGCTTCTGTATGAGGAGAGATTGAAAAGACTGGGACTATTTGCCTTCTAAAAGAGACGGCTAATGGGGCATATGACAGACTTCCACCACCCCCTGCAACACACCTGCAGCCTCTTGGAGCCTCGGCCCCTGCCAACACCTCCAACATGCCACCAGCCACTGGCAGCCCTGACCCCCACAACGCCCCCCCCCCCCCGCAAAATGTCCCCAGTTGCCCATCCTGCTGGGAGCCCCGACCCCACCACCGCCCCCCGACCACCACCCATCACTGGGAGCCCCGACCCCACCACTGCCCTTCACTGGGAGCCCTGACCGCCGCCCCTCATTGGAAGCCCCGACCCCACCAGTGCCCCCCGACCACCACCCCTAACTGGGAGCTCTGACCCCACCACCGACCACCGCCCCTCACTGGGAGCCCCAGCCCCGCCACCGCCCTCCGACCACCACCCCTCACTGGGAGCCCCGAACCCACCAACGCCACTACAAAACTAAGTTGACTGAAGTTGCATCAACATACAGTAATTAAATCGGTTTGGCATGTCCACACTGGCTCCTTTTGTTGGTGTGCGCGTCCTCACCAGGAGCGCTTACACCAATTTAAATGTCAGTGGGGCACTGATAGCCTGAGCCCCACCACCCGGGGACCAACAGCCTGAGCCCTGCCACCCGGGACTGACAGCCAGAACAGTCTGATGTAAGCAGTGCAGTGTCTACACGGACACTGCATCAACCTAACTGCATTGGCTGAAGCGCTACATCTCATGGAGGTGGAGTTATTAGGTTGGTGTACTTGGCAACTCACGTGGGTGGGAGAACGGCTGTAGTGTGTAGACTCTGACAGAGCTAGGGTGGCCGTAAGCTGCCTTACTACAACCTAACTCTGCAGTATAGACCAGGCCTTAGCTTCCAAGTGAAAGGCTGATTCTACCAGCTGCTTGCCCCACACTTTCCCTGGGGCCCTGAGTGCTAGCATGGATTCCCGTGAACTCACTTCTGTCATAAAGATTCTGCAGTCAGATTAGCTGCCAGTTCTGCGGATGATGTACAAGCCAGAGTAGCCTCCTGTATCCAAACTGGGGGTCTCTGCAAGGTTAGGGTAGACTCAAGCCCCATCCCTCTGAGCTGGGGGGCCCTGCAGGGTTAGGGTAGATTTCAGCCCCATCTCTCTGAGCTGGGGGGCCCTGCAGGGCTACCTATCTATGGTGTTTTCAGGGTGCCTGTCATGGTGGCATCTAAGCACTTGAATAAAGTGATAAGCTATGACTGGTACATGCTGGGAGCTGCTCTGTGGAATAGAAAGAGGTCACTGGGACGCAGGCACATTCTGATCAAACTGGCCCTTTACCATGTGCTATTGGAAAGAGAGGGGACAGGAAGCTGCGTGATGCTGCGGTATTTCCAAGGGTGGGGTTTATTGGCTGATTCACCAGAAACAAGCCAACAGTTCAATCATTAACTAGATCAGGAACTTGGGGGGGTCACACCCCCGCTTTATCTCCCACTCCCAGCACACCGCAGAGCCCCACTTAAACTCACATGGGGCAAGTGAGATTAAGGATAAAGCCCACCATGGAGATCTTCCTTCGTTTGTTGCCAATGATGCTACAACAGGTCAGTCAGTGTCCCAGAGGGTCCAGTCTGCAGTGTCCACGGGGACAGTGGTTCAAACAGCAAGGTTGCCTCCATGCTGGATCCTGGAGGCAAATCCAGTCACGCCCTGCTCCCCGACTGCCCCAATGAACGATTCTACAGCAGTTACAAAATACGCAAGAGTGAGACTTGACCCCAGAAAGTGCGACGCCGTGTGCAATGCAGAGCCCGTGTGGTTACTCTGTGAGAAGTGTCACCAGCTGGCGTTGGAGCTGTGACAGCTGCGGCTCAGGGAGGAGGTATCTCTGGATGATGTGAATGGCTTCTGTCTCCGTAATGCTCTGGAAGTCCTCGGCAGTTTTGATGGGCAAGTGCCCAGCCAGCTCACAAAGTGCCACATTAAATGCAACTTCCCCTTTGGCCCCAAAGCAGGACCTCCTGGCCCAGAGGAGCACCCGGATTCCAGAGCGGGTCTCCGAGTGGGATGGCTCCCCAGGAGCAGTTCCCCGGGTCACAAACACGTTGTGTGCAATCTCTTTATCCACCAGGTAGTCAGTGACTTGGCAGACATTGTGCGCTAGGGCCCCCAGGTCCTCCCCTTCACTGTAGAACAGGAACCCTGGGGCTGGGACCCCCCGCAGGAAGTGGAAGTTGAGTGTGGGGCACAGGGGTTCGCCTGGGGCAGTCTCAGTCAGGAGCTCCCAATCCAGGTAAAACCCATGTAGGTGCAAGTGGTTGACCGAGGCGAAGCCTCCCAGGCTGTTAAACCCAACGCGGAAGCCTGGGTGGGCACTGAGAAGAACCGACTCCAGCCCGAACTGGAGCAGCTCCTGGGTGAGAATCTGAGGCAGGCAGAGAGTGGGGTCTGGAATAAAGAGCACATGTCCAAACTCCAAGGGGCTGACATTAATCACCACTAGGATGCGGTCAGGTATCCCTGGGAGTTTCGACTCCGGCAGGCCCCCTTGGAACTGAGAGCACCCCCTGCTGGGAGGGTGGGGACTTGGGTCCCTGACCATATGGAAGAGGATTTCCCCTGGTTTGATCTTATTGAAGTGGAATTGCTGGGGGTTGAATTTCTGCCTGACACTCTGGATGTCCTGTGGTTTCCTTCTCTCCAGACCTCTCTGGATGTTCAGCTGGGCCACAAACCGGACATTCCCTGGCAAGATACGGGTCTGCAGCTCCCCCAGGTGATACCTGAACAAACCCAGCTTCATCCTCTCCTCCCAACCGGACTGCAAAGCTCTGTCAAAGCGAGACATGGTGCGGCTTGCTGGCCCCTCTGACCTGCTTCTCCACCACCCAACCCCACACAGAACAAAATCCTCTTCCCCATAAACAAAGTCCTCCGAGCAGGACACAGCACGGCACTCTGGCTGCTCCTGGGATGGCAACCCCAATGTTTCATGGAGGGCTTGGCTGGCACCCAGGGACACTGCCATGTTAGATGAGCAGCAGCACCGGCTCAGGGCTCCCCTGCAGGCAGCATCTCCAGCCGATCTGAAACAGACAATGGAATAAGCAGGGGCTGTTATGGGGACATGGATAAAGCAAAGAGAAACAGCCCGTCTGTACAAAACGCCAAGGACTCCACTGACCGTGTGACTGCCGCAGAGCGGGGGAGTGCTGACAGTGCAGGTCTGGGACTCAGGCCGCTGGGTCCTAGTCCCCCATTGAGTGCGCTTCGGCAAGTCCCTTCCCCACCCATCACCTGGGGAGAATGCTGACCTCCCAGGGGCTGAGAGGGTTAGTTAGTGTTAGAAGGTGTGTGAGATCCTCTGGTGGAAGGCCAAAGTATTGCCAATGATTGTATCATTGCTACAGCGGGTACTAGGAAAGCGGAAAAACTCCAGCAGTGCAGGTCTCTGAGAGCAGAGCGCCACGGGCCTCTGTGCTCTTGGCAGTGGCACTGACCCCCCGTCCCATCGAATACAGCCTAGCACAAGAGCTCTGTCCTGCTGTCACAGCACTGCCTGGGATCATTCTAGCTACCCCAGAGATGGAGGGAGAGCTCAGTGGTTTGAGCATTAGCCTGCTAAACCCAGGGTTGTGAGTTCAGACCTTGAGGGGGCCACGTAGGGATCTGGGGCAAGAATCAGTACTTGGTCCTGCTAGTGAAGGCAGGGGGCTGGACTCAATGACCTTTTGGGGTCCCTTCCAGTTCTAGGAGATAGGTGTATCTCCATATTAAAAAAAAGAGATCACCCCTCCCTGCATGATTTCCCAAGACAGCTACATAGCACAGGGCCAAGGAAACAACTGGAAGGTTTGCGAGTGCAGGAGACAGAATCTTCATCAGAGATGGAGCTGGACAATGGAACTCACTGCCCCATGAGAGAAGAGGCTGTGGGCCTTACTGCACTCAGAACTAAACGCAAAACCTATTCCTTATCTTGCAGCCTGGCCCACTGTCTGGCTTCCTGCACTCCCCACACATGGACCCAGACAACAACCCTGTAGGCTGATCACCATGCTTCTCCTAAGGCCTGGGACATAACCCTGGAGACAATAAGGGGCTCACACACTGCAGGACAGGGGCTGCGAGACCCACGCAGAGAGAGACCATGCCCATGGTCGTGCAGGGGCCAGGGCAGTAGACTAGTGTAGGAGAGCCTGTCCCCAGTGATCCAGGAGCCCCGTGTATCGACTCAGGAAGTGCAGGCGATGTACAGGTCTGCGGGGTGTTCCCATGATCACACACGTGCTAACAGTTACAGACAGTCCCTCACTCAGACCCTGCCCACCAGCACCTCTCCCCCATGCCCAGCGCTCTGAACAAAGCCCCAGGCTGAACCTCACCGCCGGGCGGGTCTCCCGTCCCACCGCTTCGCCAGCAGCGGCTCAGGGTCCTCCTGTAGCCCCAGCTCCGGCCGCAGCCCGGTGTAGGGAAGGATGCGGCTCTGCTAGACATGGGCTACTGACGGGACTGAGCATGCTCGGTACATCTGCTGAAGCCACTGCCCTTCCCCCTGCCCTTACACCCGCAGGGTCCTGCTGGGGTTCAAAGGGGGCGAATCGGAGGAGGAGGGGGGCAGGGTCTGAGCGGGGGCGGGGGGCAGTTGACTGGTCTGGGGGGTCAAGCGGCTGGAGGCAGCAGTAGGAGGGGGGGCAAAGGGAAGATCAGGGCTGGGGGGGAGGTGGAGTTAAGCCAGGAGGGAGGCGCTGGCAGAGGGTGACCAAGGGCAAAACCCGGCCCAGGCAGGGCAGGGGGGGGGGCAGCAGTTACCCCAGTGGCACTGAGACACCACTGCCTGGCAAAATAGCTTGGGGGGGGGGGGCGAGAGGCTTTTTTATTTGAGCAAAGTGGCTTTTTTGTAGCGTCCCACGAACTGAGCATGCTCAGTAACATCTGCTGAAGCCACTGCCCTTCCCCCTGCCCTTGGTAGCGGTAAGAGTCTGGGGACTGCTATTGGCACGGGTTACAAAGGGATAAGGGGGCGAATCGGAGCAGGGAGTGCCCAGGGTCGGAGCAGGGGGCGGAAATTGACTGGCCAGGCCTGGGGGGAGGAGCAGGAGTTAAGCCCAGGAGGGAGGCGCTGGCAGAGGGTGACAGAGGGCAAAACCCAGCACAGGGGGTAGCAGTTACCCCAGTGTGACGGAGGGACCCGTGATGGCAAAAATGGTGGTGGGCAGAGCAGAGGGGCTTTTGTATTTCCCCTCTCACAGACAGCACCTCTCAGCATCGGAGTCCCAGGGCTGGGTTCTTAAAGGCACGGGCATGCCAATGCCTAGTCAATGCATCTCCTCTTTGTCTGATCTAACCTCCTGAGGCTATATCTACACTACACATTTCAAAGGGCTGTCCCGGTTCCAGTGCTCCTGGTAATCCTCCTCGATGAGGGGATTAGCTCCGAGCACTGGGACCCGAGCCTGTCCACACTAGCGCTTTCAAGCGCTCAAACTTGCTGCGCTCGGGGTATGTGTGTGATTTCTCACACCTCTGAGCCAGCGAGTTAGAGCACTTTAACTTGCCAGTGTAGATAATCCCTGAGACTTAATTCAGTGAAACATTTTACACATATCCCCTCGGAAACAAAGACTCCCTTATCACTGTATCTGAATGCACAGAGTCGCCGAGCACTTTCCCAAGTTGTCTTATCTGCTGCTGGGACACATTCCTACGAGGAGCAGTATCCTTCACTACACCGGCCCAGAGCCGCCACCCGCACAATGAAACTCATTTCCTGCTGCTCGGGCCCCGCAGCGCCGCCGACCGCCTGGGCTCTCCGGGCAGCGCCCACGCTCCCTCCCAGGCCAGGCTGCGGCGGGGCAGACACAGCCCGCACTTACCGGCCGGCCGCCTGTGGGAGCCGCTGGTGTCTCCCCGCCGGCCGGGCCCGGGTTTGTCTGCAAATCCCTCGGGACAGCGGCGGAGCAGCGCGGCGATCCCGCAGCCCGGCCCCGGGGGACAGCGGCGGAGCGGCTCCAGGAGGACGGGTGAGGTGTCTCCGCTGCCTCGCCGGGTTCCAAGGTTGGGGCCGGAGGAGGAGACGCTGGAGTTGGTTTCCGCAGCAGCAGGATTTGCTGGTGGAGTGACTCACCGTGCACCTGCAGGCCACACCCCGCTGCTGCCCCTGGGCTCGGCGTCCCATGGAGGCGAGAGAAGGCCGGGCCTGCCTGAGCAGCAGGGAGCTGGAGCGGGATGGCTCCTGGCCGCCCGACCACGAGGGTGCAGAAAGGCTGGGGTAGAAGTTGTGTTTAACCCCAGCGGTTTGCCTTAGGGCGCTGGTTTAGCTCCAGCATCTCCCTCCACCCTCCATGGCAGTGCCAGGCTCACCAACAACACCGCCACAGTGGTCCCGGCAGTACCCAGCACCCAAAGAACAGCGCCCGGCAGTACCCGGAGAACAGCGCCGGCAGCACCCAGAGAACAGCGCCCGGCAGCACCCAGAGAACAGCGCCCGGCAGCACCCAGAGAACAGCACCCAGCACCCGGAGAACAGCGCCGGCAGCACCGAGAGAACAGCACCCAGCAGCACCCAGAGAACAGCACCCAGAGAACAGCGCCTGGCACCCAGAGAACAGCACCCAGCACCCGGAGAACAGCGCCCGGCAGCACCCAGAGAACAGCACCCAGCACCCAGAGAACAGCGCCCGACAGCACCCAAAGAACAGCG
Source organism: Chrysemys picta bellii (assembly GCF_011386835.1). NCBI lineage: Eukaryota > Metazoa > Chordata > Testudines > Emydidae > Chrysemys > Chrysemys picta. The sequence continues at coordinate 923,498 of NC_088800.1, forward strand.
CCCGGCAGTACCCGGAGAACAGCGCAGGCAGCACCCATAGAACAGCGCCCGACAGCACCCAGAGAACAGCGCCCGACAGCACCCAAAGAACAGCGCCCGGCAGCACCCAGAGAACAGCGCCTGGCAGCACCCAGAGAACAGCACCCAGCACCCGGAGAACAGTGCCCGGGCAGCACCCAGCACCTGGGCAGCACCCAGCACCCGGAGAACAGCGCCCGACAGCACCCAAAGAACAGCGTCCGGCAGCACCCGGAGAACAGCGCCCGGCAGCACCCGGAGAACAGCATCCAGCAGCACCCAGCACCTGGAGAACAGTGCCCGGCAGCAGCCAGCACCCGGAGAACAGTGCCCGGCAGCACCCAGAGAACAGCGTCTGGCAGCCCCCAGCACCCAGAGAACAGTGGCCGGCAGCACCCAGAGAACAGCGGCCGGCAGCACCCAGCACCCAGAGAACCGCCCCGGCGCTGGAGGTCCCGGGCAGTGCTCAGCACACGGCACGCTCTGTGCTGGTATTATTTGTACTCTGACAGTGCTCACAACATGGCGGGTACCGGGTGTCCCAGCTCACCCTGCCCCTCGCACATGGTGTCGGGCTCCCGGGAGCAGAGCGATTGGCTGCAGCACCGAGAACAAGCCTGCGTTGGGAAGGGACCTAGAGGGCTTTGCCAACTTCACAGATGGCAGCGCGGGGTCACGTCACACACCACGGACAGCTGATGGGGCGGCGGGCAGCAGTGTTCAGTGGGAACGGGAACAGCTCCCAACATGCCCTGCTCGGGAGGGGGGACACAGACCCCAGCATGACTTAGGAGGAGAGGCTGAGGGAACTGGGATTGTTTAGTCTGCAGAAGAGAAGAATGAGGGGGGATTTGATAGCTGCTTTCAACTACCTGAGTGGGGTTGCAAAGAGGATGGATCTAGACTGTTCTCAGTGGTGGCAGATGACAGAACAAGGAGCAATGGTCTCAAGTTGCAGTGGGGGAGGTCTAGGTTGGATATTAGGAAACACTATTTCACTAGGAGGGTGGTGAAGCACTGGAATGCATTACCTAGGGAGGTGGTGGAATCTCCTTCCTTAGAGGTTTTTAAGGCCCGGCTTGACAAAGCCCTGGCTGGGATGATTTAGTTGGGGATTGGTCTTGCTTTGAGCAGGGGGTTGGACTAAAATGATGCTATGCCCCACTCTGAGGCAGGGCCGGCTCCAGGCACCAGCGTAGCAAGCCAGTGCCTGGGATGGCCAATGAAGAGGGGGGCGGCACGTCCGGCCATTTGGCGGCAATTTGGCGGCGGGGCCGTCACTCCCTCTCGGAGCGAAGGACTTGCTGCCATAGAATGAAGCGGCGCTAGAGCTGCCGCCGATCGCAATCGCCCCCCCGCGCTTGGGGCGGCAAAAACGGTAGAGCCGGCCCTGCTCCGAGGGGAGGGGGACACAGCTCCCAGCATGCCCCGCTCCGGGCACTGGGGGACGGGGGGCACAGCTCCCAGCATGCCCCGCTCCGGGCACTGGGGGACGGGGGGCACAGCTCCCAGCATGCCCCGCTCCGGGCACTGGGGGACGGGGGGCACAGCTCCCAGCATGCCCCGCTCCGGGCACTGGGGGACGGGGGACACAGCTCCCAGCATGCCCCACTCTGGGCACTGGGGGAGTTGGGGGGCACAGCTCCCAGCATGCCCCGCTCTGGGCACTGGGGGACGGGGGACACAGCTCCCAGCATGCCCCACTCTGGGCACTGGGGGAGTTGGGGGGCACAGCTCCCAGCATGCCCCGCTCCGGGCACTGGGGGGGTTGGGGGGCACAGCTCCCAGCATGCCCCGCTCCGGGCACTGTGGGTTGGGGGGCACAGCTCCCAGCATGCCCCGCTCCGGGCACTGGGGGGGTTGGGGGGCACAGCTCCCAGCATGCCCCGCTCCGGGCACTGTGGGTTGGGGGGCACAGCTCCCAGCATGCCCCGCTCTGGGCACTGGGGGGGTTGGGGGGCACAGCTCCCAGCATGCCCCGCTCCGGGCACTGTGGGTTGGGGGGCACAGCTCCCAGCATGCCCCGCTCCGGGCACTGTGGGTTGGGGGGCACAGCTCCCAGCATGCCCCGCTCCGGGCACTGGGGGGGGGGGTGGGGGGCACAGCTCCCAGCGTGCCCCGCTCCGGGCACTGGGGGGGTTGGGGGGCACAGCTCCCAGCGTGCCCCGCTCCGGGCACTGGGGGGCGGGGGGGGCACAGCTCCCAGCATGCCCCGCTCCGGGCAGTGGGGGGGCACAGCTCCCAGCATGCCCCGCTCCGTGGCCCTTTAAGCCGTGGGCGTTGCCATGGAGCGGTTTCCTGGAGACGGTGACGGGACGTCCCGGGCGGACGGAAAGTGACGGAGTTGCGGAAGTTGGGTCCGGGCCGCCATGGGGGGTTCGGCCAGTCAGCTGCCGCGGGACCTGCTCGGCGAGTACCAGGTACCGCCTCCCCCCAGCGTTCCCGTCCCCCTCCTGCCCCCCCCGTCCCCCTCCTGTCCCCCCTCCTGCCCCCCCGTCCCCCTCCCGGGCCCCCCCTTCTTCCCCCCCCCGGTCGGACTGCCCCCCCCCAGCGTCCCCTTCCCCCTCTTCTGCCCCCCCTCCCCGCCGGACTGCCCCTCCCCCCAGCGTCACCTTCCCCCTCCCGGCCCGGCCAGACTGCCCCCCCTTCTCTCCCCCCGGCCGGACTGGCTCCTTCCTGCCCCCCCTGCCCCCCGTCCAGCCTAGCCCGGTCCCCGTGCTCCCCCCCCCCCAGCGATTGCTCTGCCGGGTCTGCAGGCTGGGGTACCCCTCGCCTCCCTGCTGTGGCAGGCACTGCCTCGTCCCTCCAGTGCTCTGCGGCGGTGGGACCCGGGGGGGGGGGGTCCGGGCAGTGCTGGCGCTGAGAGCCCCCCTCAGCCGAGCTGCAGGGATAACTTTCCCCTTCTCTCTTTCCCAGGAGCTGACCTTCCTGACCAAGCAGGAGATCTTGCTGTAAGCACCCCTCGGGCTGGCTTTCTTCCGGCCCCACACACCGCTCAGCGCTGATGCTGAGCTGTGGGGCCAGGTCTATACATGAGGGGGCAGGTCAGATGCTGGCCCTCTGGGTAGCAGCCCCAGTCCCCATGGGGAGGGGGAGTCATTGCAGAGCTCCGTGGGGAGGGGTCTATGATAGGGTTACCATATTTAAAAAATAAAAAGAGAGGACACTCCAGGGGGGGGGGGGGCTGGCCCCGCCCCTTTCCCAACCGCGGCCCCGCCCCAACTCCTCACCCTCCTCCCTCCCAACCACGCAAAAAGGGCTGCCCGACCGCTACCGGCTTCCCGGTTTGCTGGGCAGCCCCCAGACCCTGCGCCCCCGGCCGGCGCTTCCCCAGCGCAGCTGGAGCCCAGGAGGGGAAGTGCCCAGCCGGGGGCGCAGGGTCTGGAGGCTGCCCAGCAAACCATGAAGCCGGTAGCGCTCGGGCTTCGGGCAGCCCCTATGCCTCCGGACCCTGCGGCCCCGGCCGGGCACTTCCCCTCCGGGGCTCCGGCTGCTCTGCTCCTCCCCGGACTCAGACTTCGGCTCTGTTTAAGAGCCAAGCTGCCTGACCTAGCGCTACCGGCTTCGGGCAGCCCCCTTGCCTCTGGACCCTGCGCCGCCGGAGCAGAGCAGCTGGAGCCGGGGAGGAGAAGTGCCCGGCCAGCGGCTGGGGTCCTGAGGCAAGGGGGGCTGCCCGAAGCCCGTAGCACTGGCTCGGGCAGCTTGGCTCTTAAACAGAGCCGAAGTCTGAGTCCGGGGAGGAGCAGAGCAGCCGCGGGAGAGGAAGTGCCCGTCCGGTATTTTTCCCGGACATGTTCGGCTTTTTGGCAATTCCCCCCGGACGGGGGTTTGATTGCCGAAAAGCCGGACATGTCCGGGAAAAACCGGACGTATGGTAACCCTAGTCTACGAGGAGCTGGGCCCAGACCTGACATTGCTGCTCCTGGACCGTGAAGGGCAGCAGCAGAGGCCCCAGAGCGCAGCTGGGCTCTAGGGCTGAGTACAAGCTAGACGGTCTCTGCTAGGTCACCTGTAGGCCCTGCCTGGCAGACAGTGAGACGGTTACACGAGAAACAGTCTTTATTCAAACAGTGCTGCCCTGATGCCCCCCAGCATGGGGGCTGCTGCCCCAGGGAAACCCAGGTGGTAGTATGGCCCTAGAGCCAGAGTCCCCTTACCCTGCTTGTACTCTGACCTGAATCCCCCCGCCCCCTGAGTGCAAGAGGCAGTGCAGGGGTACTTTGCTCCAAGTTGCTGGGGTGTTGGCATCTGTTGCACTGCACCCTGAGGTGGGTGCAGGTGGCTAGGGAGCATGGCCTAGGGGTCATGCAGCCCAGCCCCGGTGCTTGCAAAGGGGCGGGGGGGAAGTGTGGTGCAGCCGTGGGCAGTGGCCAGGGAGCGCTTCCCTTCTGAACTGGAGTCTCTTCCTGCTCTTGGTGTGTTCCCTGGCACAAGGGCACTTTGAACCCGGCACTCTGTGTGCTGGACTTTGCGTCAGGGAGTGGTGGCTTCTTGGTGTTTCTAGCCTGCTGCTGTCTGGTTTTACTGGCTGCGCTGATGGGCTGCTTGAGGCAAAGAAGGAAAAATAAGATCTCCAGGCTGGGCTGTGTCAGCGTCTGCCCTGCTGGTGCTGTGATGCTGTAGCTGCGAATGTCCGTGGGCTGTGCAGGGCCTTGCCGAATGCCGCTTTGCTGCGTTTGACGCTGTTGGTACACACCCAGCCTAGCCTGGTTGCCAGTGGCACCTTGGCTGAGAGCGAGTAATGGCCCAGGCAGCTGGTCCTGAAGTGTCCTGCACGGGAGTCCTGTGTGCAGCTGTCACTGCTGCTACCTGCTGTGTGTCCCAGCACTGTAACCTCTGCAGCCAGCCTGGCATAGGCTAGTGTCTGAGTGCCACCCCGTAACAGGACAGGGGTGGGGTAGGGGGATCACAGTGCGGTGTGTCTAGGAGCTGGCACAGGAGGCAGCTGCGGATGCTGTGGTGCCTGCAGAGGGCAGAGAAGAGGGCCGGCCGGGGACTGATTGGCTAACACTGTTCCTCCTCCCTCGCCCCTTGTTTGCGTCAGGGTGTTGTTTCTGGTGCAGCATGGGGGGTGTGCTCAGGGCTGGGGAATAGTCACCTCTCCAGGCAGCTCTGGGAAGAATTACCCCGGCAGACCCCTAGCTAAGCTCAGCAGCCTCTGTCCCAGACCGTTAGCAGCTCTGCCATGCGCTAATTGTTCTTGTCTCCCAAAGTGCCCACAAGAGATTCAGGGAGCTGCTGTCAAAGGAGGAGAGGGAGAGTATCCTGCAGAAAAGAGTCCCCAAGAGCAAGATCCTCACACTACCTGAACTGAAGGTATGGTGCACACCCCTTCTGCTTAGCCTCCCCCTCCCACCCAGCCCTAGGAGGAACCAGGTCAGTCCCACTGATCTCTTGGGTCTGGGCCAAGACTTGGATGCTGGCTGTGGGCAGCTGCCGTTCGTTTTGGGTGTGCTCTGCAATTGGGGAGGCGGTTCCAGTCATGGTGCGCTCGCTCCACTTCCCGTTCCCCGCTGCGCTGCCAGGGCTGTGGGAAGAGGTGTCGGTCAGCATGGTGCCCAGCTTCCCAGGCCACGCAGGTGCTGCAGGCACCTGATGGCAGGGGGCTAACCGGCAGCAAATGGAATTGGACAGGAAGTTCTGAGGGTCTCTGCACAGTCTGGAAGGGACCATTGTGATCATCTGCCTGACCCCTCTGGAACCGCCACTGAGCTAGAGCAGAACTGCCCTGCTGCTGCTGGGAAGTCCTGGTGCCTCAGTCCAGTGGTGATTCCCCATGTGTTGACAGGCAAACCCGTTCCGGGACCGGATCTGCCGGGTCTTCTCCACCTCAGAGGATGGGGATGGCAGCATGTCCTTCGAAGACTTCCTTGACATGCTGAGCGTCTTCAGCGACTCAGCCACTTCGGAGATCAAATCCCACTACGCCTTCCGCATCTTCGGTAGAGATCAGCCAGGCCCCGGGGTGAATGCTCTGCTTCGCGGGTCCCTCTGTGCAGAGCAGGGCTGGGGGGGGGAGTCACGTCAGGAACCTGCTGTCCATGGGTGACTTTGCCCAGCTGCAGTCTGAGGTGCTTGGAGCAGATTGTGGTGTTAGCCAGCCCTACCCCAGTGAAGGGCTCCAAGGGGGAGGCTGCGAGGCCCCCGGGGCAAGCCTGAGGCCCAGCCAAGAACCCCCTCGCTGGGAGCACTCCTGCTTGTGACTCTCCTGTGTTGCTAGGCCATAGCCATGGAAACGGGGGTCTCATGGGCAAGTGCCTCTGATGGTAACCTGGACGTTTCCCCCCAAAGATTTTGACGACGATGGGACCCTGGACAGGAAGGACCTGGAGAAGCTGGTGAACTGCCTGACAGGGGAAGGAGATGAGACTAGGCTGAGTGAGTCAGAGATGGACCAGCTCATCCGGAACGTGAGTCTGTGGGGCTTGGCCAGGAGGGCTTGCTGGACCTGCTGTGTGGGGCTGCTCAAGCAGGCTTTGAGGGCTGGTGTTTCCCTTTCCCTGACAGATCCTGGAGGAGTCCGATATTGACAAGGATGGGACCATTAACCTCTCTGAGTTCCAGCATGTCATTTCTCGATCACCAGACTTTGCCAGGTACCTCTGTCTCAACTGCTTGCTGCAGTGTCTGGCTGGAGAAAATCCAGTGCTTGCTAGGGAGGGAAAGCTAGCCAGTGGGTGGAATGGGGGTTTGCTTAACTCTCTGCGTAGAGTGGACACACATCTCCCAGCTGGTAGCAGGGCTAAAAGCGCAGACATGCTCTAAAAAGTCTCCTATAACAGTGAAGAAACCTTTGCCTATCTCTAGCCCTGTCCACTGAGGCCTTGCAATGCTCGGGGAACACTTCCTACGCACCTGAGTCCCAGTTCAATGAGGCTGCGGCTCCTGACCCCTTCCTAGCGAGCTGTATTGTGGCAGTGCCTAGATGCTGCACTCATTTGTCTGGTCTCCAGCGCCTTCTGCCGGGAGCTGTATGTAAGCACAGAGCCAGTGCCTGCCCGAGGAGCTCGCAGACAGAACGCAGCTGGCGGAGCGGGGGGAAGGGCTGTTCTGTCCATGCTGCAGGTGGGGCAGGGAGCGACTCGCCAGTTACACAGGGAGGCTGTAGCAGAGCTGGGAGTAGAATCCATGGCTCTAACTCCCAGGCCAGTCTCGTTACCACCGGCCCATCCTTCCTGCTTCCCAAACCGAACGAGCGCCGCCTGGCCGCAGCAGGGCCTTCTCCTTTCACGGGAGGATAGAGGGCACAGGCTTTGCTTGCCTACAGTCACACCATGGCAGCAGGAGAACCCAGCTCTCCCGTCTTCTAGTCCTGAGCCTCACGCACCAGACTGCCCTCCTGCCCCATTCCAGAGCTCACGCCCCCCCTTCCCTGGCCATTCGACTCCTCGAGCTTGATGGGGGCTGTCTGACCATGCGCAGGGTATCCAGGGCGCCCCCCCCCTCGAGCCATTGGCAGGAGACGTCCAGAATCATGTCTCAAACACCAGCTGCATTCTGCTTGGGTCTGCCATGTCCCCTCTGAGCTCCTTTCACGCCATGTTACATACAGCCCTTCCCGTGCCCAGCACTGGAGCCCCCAGCGAGTAGCTCCCCTGTGGCACAGCATGAGAATGGGCTGGTCACTGTGTCTCTTTCAGTTCCTTCAAGATCGTGCTGTGATGGCGCCACGTCCCTTCAATCGGAGGTGTCCTGTGGCTGGCTGTCCCTTCCTAGCCTGCTGTGCGGCTCTGCACCATCTCTGCGCAGTGGCTGGATCCTTCCCCTTCTGGCAAACACATGCAATAATATTGGTGACTCCAGGATCGTGCTAGGAGTCCAGTGTCTAGGAGCACTCCTTCCATAGTGCCTTATGCAGGGCTCCACGGGGCAAGGCCTCTCCTGCCCAGTATGCTGTGCCTTCTGTGCTCTTCTTGGTCTGCAGGCTCCTTAATGCAGCTGCCTTGTGCTTCCAACAAACGCCTGGCCCACGGAGACTACAGGTCCCAGCCTGTCAAGCCATACCTGGATCAGAGCAGAGGCTGCTGGGATCTCTAGTCTCCATGGGCTATATTTTCAGGGGCTTACTCCTATGCAAACCAGGTACAGTCCTCTTGGCCTGCCCTGGACATCCTGAGCTGGAGAAGGGAACTCCTGCTGGGGCCTGGTGATAATCCAGGGCTCACCCTCCCAAGCCTCTTTGTGCCTTCCACGAGCAAACGGGCAGCTAGGACTCCGGCAAGAGCCCCTGAGGATGCAGCAGGCCTGGCTGGCTCCCTGAGGGGTCAGGCAAAGGGATGCAGCACAAGGGGCTTGTTTGACTATGCAATAGTGTAAGGGGCACCTTACAATGCTGCAGCCCAGCAGCTCTGGCCAGCGTGTTTCTGTAACTTCCCAACTCCCTCTCGTAGGTCCACGCACAGCTTTCTACTCAGCCAGAGTCTGCGGGGGGAGGTCCTGGGGGGCCTGGCACAGGCCCCAGCATTCACAGGGCTGGCAGCGGGCAGGGCCACAGCTGAGAACTGACTTGTAAAGCGTCTGCCTGTGCTGCACCCAATCTGCCCCGCCCTGCGAGTCAGTGTCTGCTGGTGCTGTACCTCCCTTCCCGAAGCAGCCGCTGATTCCTGTTGTCAGGCCCCCTGGCCCTGGGTCCTTCCCCTGCTAGGCAGCTGCCGCAGGCCAGGGGAAGGCAATGGCCGTCAGGCAGAACGCTCCACTCTGCGGTCCCCCCCTGCCTGCTGCTGCTTGACACAGTGCTAGTGCCTGGCTGGGGAGCAAAGACTCAGGGTGTTTTTTCTTTTCTTTCTTTCTACCCTTTCTTACACGTGGTAAAGCAGCTGATGTCCCTGTGCCACTCTGCTGGGCGCTCCCCCACCGTGGGAGGGAGGGCCTGCAGTACTCTGCACGGGGCGGGGGGCTGCTCAGCCATGTATGGAGAATGAATAAAGAGTTGGAGTCTTACCCCTGTGTGTGTGTGTGCGCGTGCACGCAGAGAACTGATAGCTCTCTAGGGAGATGTGTGGGGTTGGTTTCCCCACCCACACAGGATGAACACCCCCTGGGCCATGGCTCTGGGCAACCTGCCATCACCTGGAACACTCTAGGGGGCAGTGCTGATTCCTGGGCTGAATGTGTCAGGCCAGAGCCTATAATCTCTCCTGCCCCATCATTAGGGGAGGGGGTTAATAAATAAATTAATGGAGATCTCCTATCTCCTGGAAGGGACCTTGAAAGGTCATCGAGTCCAGCCCCCTGCCTTCACTAGCAGGACCAAGTACTAGATTTTGCCCAGATCCTTAAGTGGCCCCCTCAAGGATTGAACTCACAACCCTGGGTTTAGCAGGCCAATGCTCAAACCACTGAGCTATCCCTACCCCCCTGCTGCTGCCCTCCCAGCTCCCTGGGGTTACTGAGCCCTGAGTTCTCTCCCTCTCTTCACTGTTTCTATTATATCTCCCTCCCCTTCTAGGAGCCCACTGACAGCTCGGTGATTCCCCTCACCAGCTAGGGGCCTTTTCAACATAGCAAAGGGAATGGGGGGCTCTTCGCTGTCCCGTGTGGTGCACGAGGCCATGGGATCCAGTTGGCCGCGGGGTGCTGGCGGAGAACAGTGCAGAGGTCCAGCCTGTGGTGTGATCCCGCACTGCCTCACAGGTCATGGGTCCCTCTCGCTAACAGCACCGCCACACACCTACGGCCTGTGGTGCCCCACAGCCGGCCAGCCCGCAGGATCTGTGCGCAGTGCTGCCAAGGGGGTGCGGCCGGGGGAGCTGGAGAGTTGTAAAAGCGCCAAATGCTGCTACCCTGGAGAGAAAAGGGTCCTGCCACGGAGCTGCAGCTCTGGGGCTGGCGTTAGGGGCAGCAGCCAGGCCCAGGCAAACCAAATGGGGGCATTTGGCTGAAAGAAGGTTTGAAACAGAACGTACAGCCTTTCGTTACCACGACATCACTACACATGAACGTTGCCACAGCCTTATAGGTCACACAAGGCTGGCCGGTCAGCTGTAGCCCGTACCTGACCCCTAACATTTCACAAGAGCTCATTTAAAATCAGCTTCTGGGAGCAGCTCCTGCCCCGCTTGCCGAGAGCCGCAGGCACTGTGCACAGCCCCTCACACTCTGCCTTGTCGCCGGAGCACTTGCAGCTTGGATGAGCAGGTTCTCAGCTCTGCCTGGGAGCCACCGACAGCTCCCTGGAGAACCCCCTGAGAGGTAGGCGGTTCTCAGCTGCTGGGGAGAAGAGACCACATCTGCCATCGTGTTTCCCAGCTGGTTACTGAGGCCAGGTCTACACTAACCCCCTAATTCGAACTAAGGTACGGAACTTCAGCTACATGAATAACGTAGCTGAAGTTCGAAGTACCTTAGTTCAAACTTACCTTGGTCCACACTCGGCAGGCGGGCTCCCCCGTCGACTCCGCGGTACTCCTCTCGCCGAGCTGGAGTACCGCAGTCGACGGCGAGCACTTCCGGGTTCGACTTATCGCGTCCAGACTAGACGCGATAAGTCGAACCCAGAAGTTCGATCGCTCGCCGCCGAACTACCGGGTAAGTGTAGCCAAGGCCTGAGAGCCAAGCACTGGGGAGACAGGACAGGAGTGTGGTCGAGCGACGACGGAGGGGCAGATGCTGAATGCTCCAAGGAGGTGAAGCCGTGTGAGCTTCTTGGCCTGAAGACTGTCTGTTCCAAGGGAGAGGAGGCTCCCCAAAGTCCTGACTGGCTTTGCGGGGAGCAGTTCCAGCGCATTGCCCCGGGACTCCGTGACAGAAGGCCCTGCACCCGGGAGGAGCAACTGCAGAGAAAGTCCCTCTGGCCTGGGCTGGGTCCCGCTCCGCGGGGACGGCCTGCAGTGGGAGCCGGGGGGGCTGGAGCATGCTCTTTGCACACCAATCTTCAGAGAATGGAGCAGGCTATTGTGCACGGCCCCGCTGGGAACCTTCCAGCCTTTGCCCCTGGCCAAGTTTTCATGGGAAAGTAAAAGGCAGCAGGGGGACCCTCCGCTCCAAAGCCTGCAAGCTCCAGTGGTTACAAGAAATGTTACAATGGATTGTCCCTGGGCTCTTGAACGGCTGAAACTTCCCCAAAGCCTTCAGGCCGAGGCCGCCCCAGCATGGGGAATTTCAGCCTGAGCGGTTACAATTCACCAAGCAGGGGCTTCTGCTGAGTACAGGTGCCTTGCGCAGGCCCAGCTCTGCTCACAGCCCCGTCATGCCCCATGCCCGCGTGGGCAGCACCCAGGAACCATGCACTCACCCCTCACCAAGACATGTGGACTTTATATAAAAAAAGACAGATACAACAACTCATTTCTGTGCAAGAACGTCCACAAACGGTGTGAGCCGGTACGGTGACAGCACCCCCACAGCGGCGCCTGCTGCTGCTCGGATGTGCTCACCGGGGCTCAGTTCACATTGTCACATAGTAAAAACAACCCAAAGCACAAACGCACAGAACATGCCCCGACCCAGCTCTCGGCAGGCGCCAGGACGTCACAGCGGGATGTGGAACAAGGGGGATACGACACAGATGAACTCTCCTGCCTGGCCACAGAACGGGCTCCACATGCAGGCAGCAGCTTGCTCACACGTGTCAGTGTTAGACGTGCCAGCTCCGCCCCACTAAGGTGCACAGGTCCCACTGCACCGCTCCCAGCACCAGAGCCCCTGGGCCTTCCCGGAACGCCCTGCTTCTGCAGCAAGCAACGGCCCCTGGCTGCCAGAGCTGTCCCACGGGTGGCAGGGCTGGGGCAAGGGCTGCAGGGGAGTGTGAGCGCCCCCCAGATACACAGAGGGGCTCTGCCTCCCCGAGAACATGCTACGTAGTGCTGGGCCCCCCCCTCCCCTGCTTGGCGCTGGGCAGTTTGCAGGTCATTGTTACAGCCGGGTCAGTGGCTGCAGGGTGAGGTGGGGCAGGGGCAGCCCAGCCCCACGCAGCCCCGCCATGCTGCGGTCCTGATGGCACAGGTCTCTGGGAAGGCTCAGCGGAGCCGGGGCTGGTGCGTCTCACGGGCTCAGCTCATGGCCCCAGGCTGGTCACACCACGGAGTCCCGGATTTCGGAGCCCAGCCGCACCCGGGGTCTCTGGCAGGCTGGAGAGACCTCCACGAAGCTCTCGCGGATGCTGAGGGGCCTCCTGTCCGACTGGGAGAAGGCCGGGCTGGCACCCGGGGGCGCGTGCGGGGGGGTGCTGATGTAGTTGTCGGTCAGGGCCTGGTAGCCCTTGTGGTCGGGCACCGTGCTGGGCAGGCTGCTGCCGTTGAGGGGCAGGCTCTCGACGGGCAGCCCCACCTTCCTGTGGCTCCCGCGGGGGCACTCGCCCTGCTTGAGGAAGGCCTTCATGCTGTCCCGGTGCCGGCAGAGCACGAAGAGCGCCAGCAGCAGCAGCGCCGCCCCGAAGAGCGCGCACATGATCAGGAACTCGGGCCAGTAGCTCTTGCCGTCGTGCCGGGAGGAGACGCTGCCCACGGCAGAGGTGCTCCGGGAGGTGCTGATGGTCTCCATGGCGTCCTGGCCGGGCAGGGGCCTGCCTGCTGCATCCAGCGGCACATGCAGCGCCGGGGCCAGCTCCTCCACCCCCACGCAGTAGCTCGCCATCAGCTTCTGGAAGCCCTCCTCCAGCGACCAGCACTCGTAGGTGCCCAGGCGCTCCAGGCTGCCCACCAGGATGAGAGCTCCGTCCGGCAGCACCAGGTAGGAGGAGTTGATCTGGGTCCCATTGTGCACCCACAGCCGCGAGGCCAAGTTGGACAAAAGCCGGCACGGCAAGGGCCTGACCGCGTTGGGCAGGAGCCAGATCTGCTGGCACTGCGGTCCCTCTGCTGCGGAGCAAAAAGCCACGCAGGCAGGTCAGGAACCGCTTCGGCCAGCCGCCTCCCCCTGCCCACGCCAGGCCCGGGGCACCCGCGGGGCAGCGACTGGGATGTGGCCCAATGTCCCCATGACGGGGGGGGGAATGGGGGTGGCCATCGGGGACCCAGCTCCATGCTGCGGCTGGGTCTACGCGCAGGTGAGGGGCGTGTTCTCACTCTAGGAGCGAGGCGGCAGCTGTGTGCTCCTTGAGCGCCCCCAGCTGGCCAGGCCCTGGCACTGACGCCACCCGCCCTTCGGAGGGCAATGGTAGCTAGTCTGGACGGGATGGGAGATCCCCTTGGATCCTTGTGCAGAGGTCCCAGAGCCCCCGGCCCCACAGCAGGCTTGCAAACCCCAACCCCGCTGGGTCCTGCCCCAAGGCCTCCTTACCTGGGGGTTGGAGAAGGCGGGGCATGGGCAGGGACACGTTGCCTGCTTGGCAGAGCTTCTCCGTGTCGGCGTCTTCGATATCCTGGGCCCAGGGTCTGCAGGGGGAGATTCGCAGTCAGTGCGGCCTGTGCAGGGAGGGAGCGAGGAGCAGGGCCGAGCTGGGGGGGCAGAGCTGAGAGGGGTGAAGGTGGGGGTGGGGGGGCAGAGCTGAGAGGGGTGAAGGTGGGGGCGGCCGGGCTGAGAGTGGCTGGTCTGGCGGCATCTGGGCAGGGCTGGCGGCAGCCGAGAGGGGCGGGGGCTGGCCAAGCCCAGCACTTACTGGGGGTGCAGCTGCAGGTGGTACTGGGCGACGCTGCGGCAGGCCTCTCCGCTCCAGGCGCAGTAGGGGTCCCGGGACAGGACGCACTCCCCACAGCTCCTGTACAGGCTGCAGTTGGAGACGGGCACCTGGGCCACTGCTGAGTAAGAGGTAGCGTAAAGCAAGCCCTGTGCAGGAGAGAGCAGATTGAGAGCCAGCCCCAGCAGAGGGCGTGGGCCTGCGTGTGCACATGCGTGTGCACATACGTGTGTCACCGAGGAGACGTCACCGGATGGGATCTATGTGGCAGGTGCCATTCCTGAAACCCACATTTACCTGTCGTCTGTCCGAGATCCCCGCTCTGTCGGCAGGCAGGAAAGGGGTACGTGGGCTCTGCTGACCCCCCAGGCGGGGGGGCGGGGGCACCTCTCTGGGGAGAGAGGCTCTAGGGCGTGGGCCGAGCAGGCAGAGGAGCGCTGGAGCAGCCCAGCGGGGGCAGAAGGGCTGAGCCGAGCCGCTCTCTGGTTGTGAGTTTCTGTTGCTAAAGCCAAACCGGGGAGGATGGAGTTTGCCTCAGTTCTGCAGAGCAGACCCTGTCACCTGGCTCCCCCCAGGAGACGGGGCCGTTGGTTTTCCCTGATGAGCCTGTTTCAGGGCAGGAAACCCTGCCCAGGGAGGGAGCCAGAGCCAGCCATGCTGGGGGCCATTCGGCAGTGAGAGGAGAAGTGAGCCCAGGCTTGGCCCTGGCTCCCTCGGTTTGCCCCACAGGCTGACCGAGAGCACTTGGCCCCTCTGGGCGTGCCCAGCCCCAGGGCAGCAGGAGCAGGGCTGTGCAGAGTGCCATGCAGAAGGCAGCTCCAAGGCTGTGTATGGGAATGGCTCCTGGTCCCCCAGGGTCATGTTGCCTGCTGAGGGAAGGCAGGGTGAGGATGCAGGAGTTTCCCATCATGCTTGCTGGCTTGCCTGGCTCTGGTCCAGCAGCAGCTTGTGGACTGGGTGGCCGGCATGGAAAAGGCGGATCTCCTCGATGATGTGCACTTTCTGGTTCACGCTCACGGCCTTGTGCAGTCGCCCGTCGTCTGCAACGCACAAAGCAGGGGGCACTGAGCAGAGCCACCCGGGCTGGGAACACCCTGCCTGGCTGGCCCCCACGAGCTCCCTAGGGAGACCCACCTGTGCCCAGGAAGAGGACGTCGTAGGCGTGGTGCAGGCCCCGCACGCGTTGCACGCAGATCTGCTGGTAGTGCACGCGGCTCTGCAGCAGGAGCGGCTGGCTCCGGATGGCACTGTCCATCAGAAAATGGTCCTTGATGAAATTCAGCACGCGGTCTGGCATCTGGAGAGAGGAGTTGATCCTCATGTGCCGCGTGCGGCTGGTGATGCACTGGTGGGGCAGAGAGGAAGAGAGCTAGACACATGGACAGCACAGCCCTGCAGCACCGGGACAGCCCCACGGCCTGCGGTCCCAGTGCACAGCCCCAGCAGGGGGCATTAGTGAGGGCAGGGGCTGAGTGCTGGTGCCTTTCACACAGCCTCTCCTGGCCCCCCTGAGCTGCAGCGGCCCCTGCTGACAACCTGGCCAGGAGCTCAAGGAAGACGCCCAGGGGCTGGGGGGCGCTGGAAGGTGGCAGTGTGGATTGGCTCAGGCTGTGTTGATGTGACCAGGCTGGAGAGTCCAGTGCCCCAAGGAGCAGGCAGGTTTGGGGCAAGTCCTGCCCGCTGTGCTGGGAGAGGGGGACGTACCGCTCCGGGCCGGGGCTCTGGCACAGGGCCGGTGTCTGTGTACCACTGCTGCGTCTCACGGTTCACCTCCTTGTAGAGCCCGCCGAAGGCCTTCTGCACGTCGTGCATGGCGAAGGCACATACTGCCGAGCTGCCCGGGCCCCCTTTGTTCCTGGCACCAGAGGGGAAATCAGCAGCGAAAAAGGGTCCTGGAACCACCCGGAGACACCCGGCCCCTGCACGGCCCCTGCAGACAGCTCAGCCCCTGCAGGCTGGGCACAATCCACCCTGACACACAGCTCCCCGCAGCACCTGGACCAGGCCAACAGCTGGGACACAACGGGAGGGGAAGAGCCGTCAGCAGCTGCAGGGAGCGGCCCCTAGTGGGGAAAGGCCCCATGTCCCATTCCCCGTCCCCCTGAGCCAGCCAGTCCCGCACCGTGGGGCCGGATGGGAGCCAGTGCCCCCTAGACGGGAAAGGCCCCAGGTCCCATTCCCCACCCCCCTCTGCTAACCCAGGCCAACCCCTCTGCTGGCAGTGCCTCAGGGAGACGCCCTGGTCTGGGTCTGAGCGTCTCTGGCTGGAGCCAGCTGCAGGGCCCTGGCCCGCGCTCACCACTGGGAGGTGAAGACGCCGTAGAAGACAGTGTCCCTCCAGCGCCGCTCGTCCGGCGTGAGCACGAAGACGTCCTGCAGCACGTTGAAGGGGAACCCGTCGTCGGGGCGCGAGCACAAGAGCTGGGCCTTGAGGAACGTGGTCCACCTCCGCTGGAGCACCCGTTCCCCGCCCAGGTCCCCCTGCCAAGGAGAGAGCGGGCGTCACCCTGCGCTGCCCTGGGCCCCCAGTGCAGCAGAGACGGGCGGTTGCACCAGAAAAGCGGAGCCTGGAGAAGCAGGTGAGCTCTGTGGGCAGCAGGGGGCGCTGCAGGCCCAGCCACAAGCACATTGGGTGGGGCCATGAGTGACACATGCACGGCCTCCCCTCGCACAGGTGTGACTCTACCTGCATCAGTTTGCACATGTGACCGACCCCATCACACAGCCTCCCTGGCACGTACACACAGACCCGCTGTGCCCGAGGACAGTACGCGGCTCACCTTGCACACGCGGGCGATCCGCGACACGATGGTGTTCTCGAAGAAGTCGAACTCCTTGCCGGTCTCGCTGAAGAAGAAGTACACCTTGTCGTCATCCCCCTCGGAGTTGCCAGGCGGCAGGCTCTCCCGCAGGTAGGCTGCGCCCACGAAGGCTGGGTCTGCATCCCAAATACAGAGCCCTCAGTGTCAGCCCCCTGGGACCCCAGAGCATCCTGGAGTCTGGGCAATTCGTCGCTGGGGCCGAGATGCAGCCTCCTCTGGGGAGGAGTATGGCAGTGATGGGAAGGAAGGAAGCTGAGCTTGCCTTGGGGGGCTCCCAGCCAAGCAGTGACCCCGGCCAGCCCTGCTTAGCCTGGGAGAGGGGACAGGAGGGCAGCCCAAGGCGAGAGGCAAAGTCTGACTGGGACCAGCAGCCTAAGCCCCCTGGCGGACACCTCCTCGTGCTCCTGGAGCTTGTCTGGGCCGCCTGTTGCTCGCCCCTGTCCAGGTGTGCCTGGGATCGGGCCCTGCCCTAGCAGCCCTGCACCTTGCAGCCAGTTGAGGGAGTTCTCGGTCTTGAGGGAGATGCGGCTCTCCTGGCTCCGGTAGATGGTCGGCTCCTTGCCCTGGAAGTCGCTGACGGTCCCAGCGTAGAGCTCACCATCTGCCGGGGAAAGACAGACCCGCTGGTATAAGGAGGGACCGGTTCCTTTCTCCCTCCCCGCTGCTGGCACTGGGTCTGGAGCAGATCCAGCTGCCATCTCCCCTCATTCAGGGCGGCTGCGCCAGGGGGTTCTCCGAGCCCCCGCCAGGGAACCGTGCTGCAGTGCTCTGTGCCAGGTCTATCCCGCTGCTGGCGTCCAGCCGAAGGCACGTATCGATCTGGCCAGAGGGGACAGAGAGAACAGAGCTCCCAGGCGCCTCCTATGGCCCGGCCTGGCAGCGGTGGGCACCACGTGTCCCTCTGCCAGGGGACCAGCGTCACCCCACTGGCTCCATCTCCACTGGCTGTTCCTCATCCACAGGCCGGGCCGCGGGGTGCACAGCCGTTCCCCCCCATCCCCGCCCCCACCCCGGGGAGGTACCAGCCCCTCCTTACCGACCATGATGGCAGTGGATTTGTATTCGGGGTCAAAGGGGCAGCGGCCTTTCCCGTCCTCCAGCAGCAGCTCCCTCGCCTGGCTGAAGTTCTGCACATTCTGCAGAGGAGAGGGTGCTCTGACCAGGAAGAGTCGGGGGGGAAGGGGGGAAGAGGTGGGGCCAGGAGGAGGGCAGGAGCCGGGGGAATGCAGGTGCGGTGTCTCCTGCCCTTTCCTCACGTCCCCAGGGTATTTCACTGGGCAGGTTACTGAGTCCATCCAAGTCCCTCCTGCTGCCCCATCACACCCCAGGGCCCTCGCCACGGCCCTGCCAGGGCTCAGAGCTGGGCCTGGAATCCCACCCAGGAGAACTGGGTGCAGGAGGGATCGGCTCTGGGGCCCACATGCTGCCCCCTAACTCTGCTCCTGGCCCAAGGCTGCTCAGCTCTTCCCTTGGGCAGCAGAGCGTCGCCCAGCTGGGGCGGAAGGGGCGGGAATAGTGAGCTCTGTCCCTGGGGTGACAGGGACTTGTGCTGTCTCCGAGCCTGGCCACGGGTGCAGGAAGAGCCCCCAAGCCAGTGCTCCCTGCAGGGGGAGTGGGGCAGTGGAGGGGCCGGGCGGAGCTTGCACGGGGAGGGGCCGGGCGGAGCTTGCACGGGGACTCACGAGGTAGGTGCACACAGGGCTGAAGGCGCCGGTCCCGCAGGCGTACAGGTGGCTGCTGTTCAGCTGCAGCAGGATCTTGATGTAATTGTGACAGTCCCTCTGTGGGGAAGGCGAGAGGCACCGGCTCAGTCTGCCCCCCACGGGGTTCACTCCTCCCCAGGCACAGCACCCGCAGCCCCTGCCAGCCCCGTCACCCCACGCTGGGGCCCCGGGAGCCCAGCGGGATTTAGGGACGCAGCTAGAGCGACCAGGGGCCAGACGAACACCGGCCCCCACGGGACAGGCCAGGAGCCCGGGCCTCAGTTTCACATCTTACCCAAGAGACAGCAGCACAGCGCCCCCTAGTGCCACCCTGGGGCAATGGGGCCAGCCCTGACTGCCAGGGGAGAGCGCCCCCTGCTGAGTGCCCCACCCCACTCCCTGCGCCCCCTAGTGCCACCCTGGGACCAGCCCTGACTGCCAGGGGAGAGCGCCCCCTGCTGCGTGCCCCACCCCACTCCCTGCAGCACAGCGCCCCCTAGTGCCACCCTGGGACCAGCCCTGACTGCCAGGGGAGAGCGCCCCCTGCTGAGTGCCCCACCCCACTCCCTGTGCACAGCGCCCCCTAGCGCCGCCCTGGGGCAATGGGCCAGCCCTGACTGCCAGGGGAGAGCACCCCCTGCTGGCCCCACCCCACGCCCTGCAGCCCAGTGCCCCCTAGGGACCAACCCTGACTGCCAGGGGAGAGCACCCCCTGCTGGCCCCACCCCACTCCCTGCAGCCCAGTGCCCCCTAGGGACCAACCCTGACTGCCAGGGGAGAGCGCCCCCTGCTGGCCCCACCACGCTCCCTGCAGCGCAGCGCCCACTGGTGCCACCCTCGGGCAATGGGCCAGCACTGCCTGGAGAGCGCCCCCTGCTGAGCCTCTGCCCCACAGCACCCCCTAGGGGACTGCATCCAGGCAGCGCTATGCTGAGGGCTGGCTGCAGGCCCCACTCTGGCTTTCACTGCCCCACTGAGCACGTTCAGTTCAAGGCTTCTCCCCAGCTTTGGGCCCGTCTCTCCATCCCTGGCACTGATGTCCCATCCCCGCCGTCTCTTGGCACAGGCGGGCTGGCAGTGCGCTGTGCCCCGGGGGCTCACCTGGGGGTCCTTGCCCTTGAACGCACACTGCTTCTTCCTCTCCTTGTCCGCACTCCAGGGCAGCTGTGGGCGAGGGGGATGGTTATCAGGAGAGCCCTCCCTGGCAGTGCCCCCGCTAGCAGCCAGCACGGCCCTTCCTCCGGTGACAGGCCCACAGCTGCGGCGGGGCATCCCACTGCCGGCCACGCTGGGAAACGCTACCTGGGCACGGGAGCAGCTGCCATGCCGGAGGCTCAGAGCCCAGAGGCGACAAGGAGACACCCCGCTCCCCCCAGGCCAGGGAGCCAGCAGGGTGTGGGGTGCGGGAAAGCTGAGAGGGCCCTGCTTGGTGCTGAACTCATCAGCTCCAGCTCGCTGTCCTGCCGGCTCCCAGAACATGCAGCCACCTGCAGTGCTCGGGAGAGACACTGGGAGTGCTGGGGAGGGAATCTCACGGGAGCCCCCATCTGCCCGCCCGCCCGGCCAGCCAGCCAGTGTGCTCCCTTCGCCCCAGGGGCTGGTCCAGCCCCCCCTGCGCCCGCTCTCCCGGCACTGCCAGGCGACTTACGAGCTGGTGCTGCGGGCCAGGCTGGAAGTGGCTGGTGTTGAGGGCGAAGAGGAACTCTCGCGCCCCCACATACAAGGTTCCCCCGTCTGGGCTCAGCAGCAGGGTTGTGTAGTTGGTGACTCCGTCCTTCTCAAACCACCACACGGGTCTCTCGGAGGAGCCTGGGGAGAGCCAGCAACATGCCCGTCAGTGTGTCCAGGGCTCCATGCTCCATGCCAGACCCACCCCTGGGCATCCCAGCACCCCACGGTACAGCCTGATCCCCAGCCGTGGCACTGGGCAGCCCCCAGCTCTCCAGAATCCACACGCTGGCACTGCCCGCTGCTCCCTCAGCAGGGGTGGCTCCTTCCTCCCAGTACAAATGGCGAGGGGACGTTAGGGCTCATGAAACGTGGACTCACCCCACCAACTCTGCCGGTGGCCCCTCAATCCCGACCCACAGCCCCTGCTAGCCCAGTCCTGGGCACCCCCACAGCTCTGCCGGTGCCTCTCACTCCCAACCCGCAGCCCCTGCTAGCCCAGCGCTGGGCTCCCCACAGTTCTTGGAGCCCCTGAGAGCTCACAAGGACCCTGTGGCCATTTCATGACAAGAAACTGGCTAGGCCCTTTGACCGAGTGGGACTTTTCTGTAATATTCTGTATGAACACTGTGCGTGCCTCAGTTTCCCCTATATGCTGCATCAACTAGCAGTGGGGAAAAGGTTGTTCACCCTCTGCAGAGAGCCAGGTGTGATTGACCTAGCTGTCTGGGGTACGGCCATTCCAATGCTCTGACATTTGGTACCTAGCAACTAATGACCATGGATGGCCCATGCACACCCCCCTCCCCCCTCCGCAGGAAGCCAGCCAGCTTCGCCTGGGAACAAGAACAAGGACTGAGAGGGGCCAGGCAGGGTTGTTAAGTGGAGGCTGTTGGAAGCTGGAGTCTCCTGAACTGGGACAAAAGAGGTGTTATAGGACTCGGGGCAGCCCAAGATGGACCAAGCCCTGGCTGGGTTGGGGGTTGGTCCTGCTTTGAGGAGGGGGTTGGACTAGATACCGCCCCAGGTCCCTTCCAACCCTGAGATTCTGTGAGTCTATGACCAGGCTGTAACTTTGTTCTCTGTGCTACCCCAGGCCTGCCTGTGCTGTGTGCAGCTAAACCCGGCTGCCGTGCGAGGCAGGAACATTCTGCCATGAGCTCGGGGACATCCGGTGCCCCAGCAATCCCCCGCCACGAGTCCCTGCCTGGGAAGGGCTCAGGAGAGAGTCCGGGCCAAGCCCCTGGGGCCAGGCAGAGGCAGGTTCCTGGGAAGAGCATGTACCGGTCAGGGCGGCAGTGCCCAAGGCTCACGCCAGTGTCAGGGATCCCGGCTCTGGGACAATGGGGGACAGTGCACAGGGCAGGCCGGGGGACGCCTCATGAGCTTCAGCCCTGAACCCCGCTGGCCTCCCCAGTACCCCCCCCCCAGGAGGGGGTGCCCCTGAGCAGCGGTGCCTGGGGCAGCGGGGAGGAGCTGGGGCAGGGCTGTGAGGAGGGAATCTGAGGCAGTGGGGTGGAAGAGGGGAGACTGGGGCCAGTACTGCCCCCCCCCCCATGTCCCTGCTTCATCTTGCCAGCAGCCATCTTCGCTGCCCCCAGCCTCCCACAGTGAGTGTGGTGGGTAGGAGCAAGGAGGCCTGGCACAGGGACGGTGGGCAGGGAGCAGGCAGGTGCCACTCTGGGGCTGCCAGGGCCCCTGCCCCGTAGCATCACGCTGGGCACGGCTCCCTCTGCCTCCCCCATCCCAGGCCACGACTCCTAGACCCAGCAGCTCTCAGGGGACCAGGCTGCGTCGCCCTGGTGCTACGGCTGTGCTCGAGCCTCGCCTCCTGGGTGCTGCTGCAAGGCAGCTCCCGACCCCCAGCGCCCCCCTGCCACAGGGCCCAGCCCAACAATGCCCCCCTGTGCCAAGCCTGGGGAGCCGCTGCCCAGGGCTTGCAGCACCATGGGCCAGCCAGACCAACCCCCATCCGAGGGCAGTGCTCTGCCCAGTATGCTGGCATCACCCCTCACCCCTCGGTACAGACACCCCCTCAACAGCCTCAGGCAGCAGCCAGTTACCAGAGCCCCTACAAGCCCCCTGCCCTGACACAGGCTGTGCCACAACACCGCGCCACAGCCACTTCCTGTCTCTGCACTAACACAACAGCCAGCCTGCCTGCCCTTTGCACCCCCACCCATCCTGCCAGCCCTCTGAGTGCCCCGCACAGCTTGGGGCAGCCCAGCGACTATCTGCAGCCCTGAGAGCTCATTACGTTGCTCAGCACCGGCTGGAGAGCTCCCAGTGCCTCTCAGTGCCCAGCCAGGCGTGAATTCCCAGCTCACCCCCCGCGCTGCCAGCTGATTGCAGGATCCAGGGACAGGCCCAGCGCTCCAGCCACACAGAGTGCTGTGCTGAGATTCACAGCAGCTCTCGGAGAGGGGCAGCAGGGGAATAGGCAGGCCCGGGATGCAACGCTCCGGCCCTCCTAGCCACATGGACCAGTGCATGGTGGGAGCTGCCCCCTGCCCAGGAGTCGATCCCTGGCCCCGCAGAGCCCCCGGCACGGGGGGAGGGGCGAGTCGATCCTCGGCTTGGGGGCTGGAGTCTATTTCCACAACAGAATCGCTAACGCTCCAGCCCCAGGGTCCCAGCCACACACACCGCTGCAGGCCCGGGCCGGGCTGTCCAGGGTCGGTGAGGTGGAGCGATTGCCCGGGAAGGATGGAGCCCAGCTCAGGGTGGCAGCGAGGACACAGACCCCCTGGCAGCCAGCGATGTGCAGAGCATCGCACGCAGCCGGGCAGCACAGCGCCATGGGGCTGCCACGGGCTCACCCTGCCACCTGCCCTGCAGTTAACTGCCTGCCTCAGCCCCAGAGCTGCCCCATGGCCAGCCCCGTACCATAGCTGGCAATGCCCAGCCGGGCCTGGCTGATGATTCACACCCGGGGGGGCCTGACCTGACCTGACCTCTTGGAAGCAGCACAGCCCCCCCAGCCCAACCCTTCCTGGGCCGAATCTCCACCTCCTCCGGCCAAACCAGGTTTGAAGCACTAGCCACAGCCCCCCTGGCTGCCCTCCCCGGGCACTCGCCCCCTCCTGCTCCAGCAGCAAGGGCAACAGGGAACCATGTTGAGGGCCCAGGGACTCCTGTGCACGCAGATGCAGCCAGAGCCACGGAGGGGTTTCCTCCACCTCCCCAAGCAACAGCAGCCAAGTGGAGAGCAGCGTTCTTCCATCACCGGGGGCCAGCGTAGAGAAATCTCTGCATTGAGCATCTTCATGTAACTTTGTATTATGCCTCTAGTTTCATACAGCTTCGTATCAGATCCTTACATAGAAACCTTTGTATTGAGCCTTGTTAGAATGTTCAAAAAATGTCTTTTTGCTAGGAGTAGAATAAGATCCCCGGCGCCCGGTTAATCAATTGCCCTGTTGAATGACGAGGTGTGTGAATGAGGAAGGCAAGTACCTCCAGACAGCTGCAGCCATCACCCTTTTTGAACAGCATTGGGACAACACCCAGAAAGAAGCAGCACGAAGGACCAACCAACACAGATACAGATTTGCATGAGAGGGAAGCTGCTATAAATGTGAGGTGTCTTGCAGAGGACCCGGGGTCTTGTCTTGTCAATGTCGGAGCATTGATCCGTATCGGCAGAAGCCCGGCTCCACCAGGGCCGCCCAGAGGATTTCGGGGGCCTGGGGCAAAGCGGGGGAGTGGACATACTTCACCAGGGGGTGCTCCCAGTCTGCGGCGGGTCCTTCAGTCGCTCCGCGTCTTCGGCAGCACTGAAGGACCTGCCGCCGAAATGCCGCCGAAGACCGGACCGCCGCCGGATAAGTAAAAAGACGCCTCTAGCCAGGAAAGGGATTCTCAGCCAGGGCTCGCGGGGCCCCTGCGGGGCCCAGGGCAAATTGCCCCACTTGCCCCCCCTCTGGGTGGCCCTGGGCTCCACCCCTCCCCCATCTAACTCACCTGGCCAGTGAAGTTAAGGGGAGCAACTAATTGGTAACAACAACAAGACGGAGTGTGCTTGTGTGTTCGTGTGTGAGTGCATGAGTGTAATATAGATCATATGCATAGGATACAGTGTTGCTTGATACATGTATTACCAATAAATGTGGCGCTTTGCCTTATTCCCGGGGAGGGATAGCTCAGTGGTTTGAGCATTGGCCGGCTAAACCCAGGTTGTGAGTTCAATCCTTGCTATTTAGGGGGCCATTTAGGGATCTGGGGCAAAATCAGTACTTGATCCCGCTAGTGAAGGAGGGGGCTGGACTCGATCTTTCGGGGTCCCTTCCAGCTCTAGGAGATAGGTAGATCTCCATATATTTAAAAAGATCCTGTGCAGTACTTTAAGTACAACACCGGGGTGGGTGGGGGGGCATCACTGCGCTTGGGGGGGGGGGTCCACATACATGTTATGTGCAGACCAGGCCTCTGCAGAGAAACACGACATTCACGTTGCCAGATCGGTGTTATCACAGTTCTATACCACCACCACATTCCTACCGGATGCCACCAGGTCAGGCTGGGCAGGCTTGGGGCCCGAACAGCTGCCAATTTGCTGGCCTGTCCCCGAGATGGGCTAGTTTTGAAAGCCCGCTCTACAGGCTGGGAAGCGTTTGTTCTGGTTTCGGTAGCTGTGCATCTTGACAGGACGGCTTAGAGCAGCAGAGGGGAGAAATCTCCCGACAGACAGCAGAAGCCAATGCGACTCAAACACTGGCCACTAACTCAGCGGGGGAAAAATAATTTTACAACTTCTGGGTGCAGCCCCTGCCGCCGCCCAGTTCTGGGGTGAATCAGGAGCAGCAGCATGGAGTCAAGCTGGTGGGAGAGGAGTGCCAGGCCCAGAGACCGCCCGTGCCATGCTCCAGTTGTAGATCACCTGCACTGTATTCTGCTGCCCTGTGAGAAGCAGCCTGAGCAGAGACTGACCTGCCCCCACCGCATACCTCAGGCCACGCACTCAGACCCCAACCCTGCACTCCTGATGCTCAGAGCCCATCTGCTCACATCTCCCAGGCATGCCAGCCTCCTGTCCCAGTGGAGGGGGCAGCACGGACGGTCTGGAGAACAGGCAGAGTGGGGTTCTTGCTCTTTCATCCCAGGCAATGTCTCCTTTGGGCACAGGGCTGGGAGCTTCCGGGGGGAAGCCGAGAGCAGACAGAACGGGGTATGGAACGAAGTGCTGGCTGGAGCCCTGGCACACCCTGCCCCTTGCGGGAGGCCGCTCCCAAAGGGCACTTCAGGACGGGACTCCGGGCTCCCGCAGGGCTGACTCACTGCCGAGCAGCTGCAGTTACCTGCCCTATGACTGGGCAGGAAACCAGCCCCGGAAGTGCTTCCTCTCCCCAGCGAGGAGCTCTCTGACTCACAGCCCCAGCCTCCTGGGCGTCACCTCCACCTGGCTGTCTCCCCACTCAGCACAAGGCTACTGATGACAACTCCTCCTGCAAGTTCCCATCCCAGATCCCCCTCACAGGGGTCTAGCCACCCGGGCAGGACAAAATCAGCTGGCATGAGCCTTTGCAGGGGGCACCCGCCCACTGGCGGCAACCAGAGCCGGGGGAACTGGTGATCAGGACTCCTGGGTTCCTTGTCTGGCTCTGCCGCTGCCTCCCTGCGTCTCTGTGCCTCGGTTCCCCGCTGTGCAGCGGGCGGGTTAGTGACCCTGTCCCATTGTCTGGGAGCTGGGGGACGGGGATGATGACCCGCCCAGGCCAGCACTATCGCTACGACTCCACCTGCCCGGGCAGGAATGAGCCACAGTTGCTGTGGACCCAAAGCTCCCAGCAGCCACAAGGAGCAGACTGGGCCCGCTGGCAGTGACTGTGCAGAAGGGCCCCCACCTCCCAGCCAGGCTCCTTTGGGCACTGGACATGCAGGGCCCCAGGAGCAGCTGCTCCGTTCCAGCCTCCGGGCAGGGCCCTCTCTGTGCTAGCAGGAGAGACAGGGAGCTCTGATGCCCACGCAGGTGCCAGGCACAGACCTGGGTCCCAGCCGAGGGGTCCTGCCTCTGCTGCCCCCGTGCCCAACAGCTGCCAGGCTTCCAGGGACGTCCCGATGCTGCTTGGGGCCCCTAGGCAAGGTGCCCGGAGCCAGCTGGGAGCGGAGCAGCCCCCCCGGCAGGGCCGGGGCCCTCAGAGCAGCACAGGGCCCCAGGTACAACCTTCTCTGAGCCCGCACCAGCCAGGCCGGTAGCGGGAGGGGCAGCTCTTCCCTGAGCAGCCTGGCAGGGAGCCTGCGCTCCAGCCAACGGGACGTGTTGGGACAGGACCTGCTGCTTCCAGGCAAACCTGCTGGAGGTGAAGGAGAGCAACTCGCCCTGCCCCGCCCCGCCCCCGCACTCCAGTGGGCTGCGCTCAGGATGGACCCTCTTCCCCACCGGCGCGGTGCACAGGGCAGGTCCCTGCTCTTCCGGGGGGACGGGCCAGGCCGTGCTATCCATCGGAGCAGCCCCCCCACCCCCACAGACTGGAGCGGAGCTGTACAGAGCCCGGGCCCATAAGCCAGTGTGGGCACGTGAGGCTGGGATGGGCCCACCTGGGGCAGGGATTGGAGGCAGGGCTGAGCCCAGTACAAGCCAGAGAACTGACCTGGCATGTCAGGGGCAGGATGAGGCATACACAGAGCTCTGGCTGTCCCGCCCAGCACCACGGGCCCTATCCTGATCAGGGCATCTGGGTGCTACTATGTACAACAGACACTGCCCCTGCCCCTGAGCAACAGGCCCCAGGCAGCACCTGGCCAGCGAGAACCTGCTGCATTCACCCTGCCGGAGCAAAGGGCGCCCAGTCTGAGCTGCCAGCAAGGAGGGGAGCGCTCCCCGGGGCAGCGCTGGGCAGGGCAGTGCCCTGCGAGCACCCTTGGGTTGCTGGCCTGACCACAGCAGAGAAACCCAGATGGCAGGCTGGGGTGTTACTGGGAACAGACTCCTGCCGAAGGCTGCAGAGTTTGACCCCACTGGGTGGCAAGGAACATCCCTGTGCATAGAATCATAGAATAGACTCAGAGACTATCAGGGTTGGAAGGGACCTCAGGAGGTATCTAGTCCAACCCCCTGCTCAAAGCAGGGCCAATCCCCAGACAGATTTTTTTTTTTTTTTAAACCACAGTTCCCTAAATGGCCCCCTCAAGGACTGAACTCACAACCCTGGGTTTAGCAGGCCAATGCTCAAACCACTGAGCTATCCCTCCCTCCCTGCCTGTCCACCCAGCCTGACGCACAGTGCTCGCCCTGCTGCAGGTCCCCACTGCCCCATCACCGCGGCCCTGAGCATTCTGCAATCGGGAACAGCTCTACCGTCCCAAGGCCCTGCCAGGGTGGGCAGTGCTGCTATCCCTGCAGTACTGCGACCTGTTCCAGGCTGCCCAACCCATGGGTAGTCCCCGGCCACTGGGCAAACCATGCTTCCTGGGCTCCGACCTCACCCAGCAGCTGGGAGCAGGGCAGGGCCCCCAGCACTAACCACACAGGGTCCCGAATGCTCAGCACACAGGACAGACCACCAGACTGCTCCCCCTGGCCCTGGTGAGCGCAGCCTGAGAGCAGGGGCATGACGGACGGACGGAGGGGGGAAGTGCCAGAGCCGTGCCCATGGGAGAGGATGGGATCCCTGCAGAACACCCTGGCAAGGATGCCCTGGGGAGGAGCCTCTGCTCCCAGCAACAAGGCAGGATAGGACCCAGTGGAGCGGAAAGCAAACCCCTTCCCTCCCCAGCGACCTGCTCATGCCAGGGAAGAGGGGGCAGGGAAGTGCCAGCCCCTCCCCTCCCCCACCATTCCAGGACCCAGTTCAAAGCCACCCTCTCTATTCAACCCTCCCTGGACCGGCTCCAGCCAAACACACAGACCCTGCCGTTCCCCCGCCCCTGCTTCTCCAGCCTGGCCTCTGGGCTTTCAGGCAGCCCTCCCATGCTGGGTGCAGGAGCCTGCTCTGCAGCGTCTGCTGCTGGGACAGCCTCGCTGGGGACAGCTCTGCCTGACAGCGGAGCTCCCCCGGCTCCTACTGCCTGGAGCGGCTCTTCCATTGCTTCGCCCCGTCCATCGCTTACACCCCCAGCCTGGCCCTACCGCACGGGCCAGCATGTACCGTGGGCCTGCCCAGGCTGCACCCCTGTGCTGGCAGCCTGCCACGCAGCAACCATTCGGAGGCAAGCTGTGGCTTGCGGGGCTAGGCAGGGCACTGGTGTTTCGCAGCCTCAGCACCTAGCAGAGGTGTCACAAGCATTTCAACACCAGGGAGAACGTAGGCTGCAGGATTGCACCACGGAGTTGCAGAGCCGAGCACCATCCCACTGGCCCCTGGGGGAGGTCAAAGGGACGCTGGCAAGTGCTACACACATCACCTCGTGAGCTGGGGCCAGAGCCGCGGCGGGGCAAGCCCAGGCCCCCTCCACTCTCTGGGGTTCGCTGGCCTGGTCACTATCCCCGGCTGGCCCAGGGTTCCCAGCCCACAGGGAGTTCAGCGCTTTCCCCGATCAGCAACAAACACCGGACGGGACACTTCTGCCCAGCTCCGGCTTGCGCAGGAGTGGGTTCAACCCGCCGACGTCTGGGCCCAAACTCCACAGAGGAGTCCCTGCGCAGCCCCCCCAAGCCCAGCCCCTTAGCCCTCCGGCTGGCCTACCCCAACCACCTCACCGCCTAATTCCTCCCCCGCTGAGCACCAACACAGGCACAGCCCTGTACTCCTCAGGGCAACGTCAGAGCCCCTGTGGGGAGCCGTGCAGGGCAGACGTCCCCTGAGACTCCGCTCAGCCCCACACCGAGGGAAGGGTCCCCAGACTCAGCTCAGAGTCAAGTGCAGGGGCAGGGTGAGAGCGTACCGGAGCAACACTGGCCGTCCGCAGAGAACTCTCAAGCTCCAGGCCCAGCCCAGGGCAGCAGGGTGAGGGGGGATCCCCCCGACAGCATCACCTCCCCTTGTGCAACAGGTGCTGGAGGCAGGACCCAGGCAAGCTGGGTCCTCGGACAGGTCGGGCTCTACGGTGTATAACTTTCCTGCTGTGGCCAATGAAGGCTGGCAGGGGGTGAGCTGGGCCCTGGGAATCGGCCACCAGCAGGACTGAAACCCTGCAGCTCCAGAGAATGGGCCAGCCAGTGTGCACAGGCCCTAAGCAGGCTGTCCCCTGCCCTCACCTCCCCTGCCCCTGGAGCCAGCGGAGGGGCCTAGACGCAGCAGTCAGGAGCCTCTCCCAAAAGCTGCTGGAACCCAGGCCCATGCACAGGGGCCAGTGAGTTGGGGACGACTGGCATGGCGCTGTGTGCTGCCACCGGGGCAGCGGCATATCCCTTAGCAGGTGCCCATCTCCCAGGGACACGCCGTCAGCCGGGCGGGACAAGAGCCCGAAGGGCAGTGCTGCGAGCACGGGACTGAGGGACAGAGACAGACACAAACGCAGCGTCAGCCCAATCCCACTGCCAGCCCAGCTGCTCCAGGGGAGCCAAGCCAGACGCGTACATCACACGCCACAGGGTGGGGAGGGCGTTTCTCTGCTCTCCCGGCTCCCACCTCCCCACCACTGGGAGCAATTCCACACAAATCCCCATGTCCCGGCCCAGCCCGGCCCCTCCTCCCTCCCAGTGCTGTGGGCCTGGGCCACACAGTGCAGTCAATGGGGCCAGAGGCACAGCCCGCCCCCCGCCCCCCCTGGAGCTCCTAGCCCTGCGCCTTCAGGCCTCAGCAGGTCCCATCCCTGCATTGACTAGCGCAGCGAGCGGGACACTCTGGAGAGGCCCATTGGTGACACACGTGGGGAGCGCTGTGTTGCGCGCTGTGCCACAGAGGAGTGTGTGAAAGGCGCTGCACTTGGCACACACACAACGCCAATGGCTGGAGACCGCTGGCGGGGCCAGGGACGGGACCGCAAAGCACTGCCCGGGGAGCGTGCATGGTCTTGCCCCCGTGTCTGCTCCTACAGACATGCACGGGCGTGTAACACAACGTGTACCTGCTGGCAGTGATCTGTGCCCCAAGCCACAGCTCCTTCAGTGCCCCCCGCCGGGCTCCCTCCTGCCGGCCCCGCCACAGCGCCCGGGGGGGGGGGGTGTGTCTCCTTCCAGCCAGCCCCTGCCCGGGCAGCTGCGGGACCCGGGACCCGGCTCCCAGGAGACGCCGGCCAGGGCCGGGCTCAGCGGGGCGCAGGGAGCGCGGCAGCGGAGCCGGGTCCCCGGTAGGGTGACCAGATGTCCCGATTTTATAGGGACAGTCCCAATATTTGGGGCTTTTTCTTATGTAGGCTCCTATTACCCCCCACCCTCTGTCCCGATTTTTCACACTTGCTATCTGGTCACCCTAGTCCCCGGCGAGCCCCAGCGAACCCGCCCCGCACTCACCGTAGTGCAGACTGACCCGCGGCACCGTCTCCTCGGAGGCCGAGAGCAGCAGCAGGGCCCAGAGCGCCGGGGCCAGCAGGGAGAGCGAGAGCCCGAGCCCCATGGCCGGCCGGGCGGGTCCGCTCCCGGGCAGCGCAGCGCAGCTCCGAGTCCCTCCGTCGGTCCCTCCGTCCGTCCGCCCCCCGCGTGGCGGGGCCTCCTGCGGCAGCCGGACCTGGGGGAGAGAGCGCTCAGCGTGGGCGGCCCCGCCCCCCCACGGAACCCCGCCCCACCCCATAGAACCCCGCCCCCATGCTCCCGGCCCACCCCACGGAACCCCGCCCCACCCCATAGAACTCCGCCCCACGGCCCGCCCCATGGAACCCCGCCCCCATGGCCAGCCCCCCTGTCCCACGGAACCCCGCCCCCGTGCTCCCGGCCCGCCCCACGGCCCGCTCCCCTGTCCCACGGAACCCCGCCCCATGGAACCCCGCCCCCATGGCCAGCCCCCCTGCCCCACGGAACCCCGCCCCACCCCATAGAACTCCGCCCCACGGCCCGCCCCATAAAACCCCGCCCCCATGCTCCCGGCCCGCCCCACGGCCAGCCCCCCTGTCCCACGGCCCGCCCGCCCCATGGCCACCAGCCGCCCTGTCCCACGGCCCGCCCGCCCCATGGAACCCCGCCCCCATGCCCCTCGGCCCGCCTGCCCGCTCCATGGCCCCGCACTGCCCCCCAAAAGCAGCCAGACCTAGTGGAAGAGAGCGCTCAGCGTGGGCTGCCCCACGGCACGGCCGGCTCCACATGGATCACCCGCCCCGTGGCCCCTCCCCCGCCTGCTCCACCCCATGGCTGCCCCCCACAGGCTGGCGGCCAGACCTAGGGAGGGACAGAACTCAGCATTGGCCAGCCCCACCAGCTGCAACAGCCCCATCCCACGGCCTGCCCCCCACCCCTGACCCCAGTGTCAGTGTGAGCACCCACTGCCTGCCCCCCACCAGTGCCAGCACCCCCAGCACCCCATGCCCCCACTGTGGGAGCACCACTGCCCCCTGCAACAGTACCCATCCCCCACCCTGACTGTACCAGTGTCAGCATCCCCACTGCCACCCCACAGCATCGGAACCCCCCATGCCACCGCCCACACACACCCGGCCCCACAGCACCATCTCCTTCCCCACACACACCCAGTCACCACCACACCACAGCAACAGAGGGTCCTGTGGCACCTTTAAGACTAACAGAAGTATTGGGAGCATAAGCTGTCGTGGGTAAGAACCTCACTTCTTCAGATACTTCAGCCACGCTCCCCGCACCCCCAACAGCACATGCACCCGCCACACACAGCCCTGCCCGGGCTCCCCTCGGCTCCCAGGGGTGGCTGAGGCTGACCTGACCCCCCCAGACATACACCCCCCATTCTGTCCCCACAGCGATCTGTCCCCCTGCACCCTCGCTGGGCTACCCCCCACCTCCCCCACTGTGTTAACGCTGCCCCCTGCTGTGCCAGTGCCTGCTGCTGTCACAGCCCTCTGGCTCGGCCCCTGCGCCCCCCAGGGCATGCAGCTCCCTGCCCCAGGGCCACACACTCACCAGAAAGCAATCCCTTGCTAGTGCCTTTGCAGGCAGACAGGGAGCCCTGGGGGACTTCCCACCCCTAAAAGGAGGGGGCCAGGGCTGTGAGCAGTTTGGGGCTGGCACCGTCCCCCCCCTGTGAGTGTGCAGCGCCTGGCACACAGAGCTGCTGCAATACAGAGAACAAACAGCCAGGCAGGGCATGTGGCAGGGAAGCTCACAAGTGTGGGTTTGGGGCCGCCCAGGCAGCACTGGGCTCGGCTCTGTGAGCCCAGCTGGGAACTCAACAGGTTTCTCTGTATGTCCTGCCAGGCCAGTGCCTCCCAAGATGGGCGTCCGTCTGCTCCTGCCGGTGTCGGGGCAGGACACCTGGGCCCAGCGGAGTCCCCACCCTCAGTGCAGCAGAGTGAAGGGTGGCACCAGTTTCCTGCACCTGCCTTGAGGAGGGGTGACTGCACTGCAGGTCACCGCTCACCCCTGCCCTGTGCTATGCTGGGGCTGAGGAGTGCAGCTGGTGCAGGGCCCCGCTGGAATGACTCCCATACACACGTGGGCTCCGTGCCAGGAGAAGCCTGGCAGCGTGCCCAGGGCTGGCAGACACAGTGTGGGACCAAAACATCCTTTCAGCGCCCGGCTGCAAACAAGCTCCAGCTAGTTCCCCTGGCAATAGGCCCCTGTAAATCCATCGGCACCTGGACCCCAGGCGCTTGGCTCTACCAGCCCGTCTCTCCCACCTATGCTCCTGGTTATTGCTCTGCCGCTGGGGCAGTGCCGGGCTGGGCCCGAACAACAACCAATTCCTGGCCAAGACACAACTAGTTTACTTTCAGATCAGCCAATGCCAGCCAAGACTGTAGCAGTGTGAGCTTCCCCCCAGCAGTGCCCTGTCAACACCAGCTGGGACCCCAATGCCGTGAGCTTCCCCCAAGCAGTGCCCTGTCAGTGCCAGCTGGGACCCCAATGCCGTGAGCTTTCCCCAGCAGTGCCCTGTCAGCACCAGCTGGGACCCCAATGCCGTGAGCTTCCCCCAAGCAGTGCCCTGTCAGTGCCAGCTGGAACCCCAATGCTGAGAGCTTTCCCCAGCAGTGCCCTGTCAGCACCAGCTGGGACCCCAGTGCTGAGAGTGTCCCCTAAGCAGTGCCCTGTTGGTGCCAGGTAGGACCCCAGCAGGGTGAGCTCTCTTCCTCTCTAATCCCATTGCTAACGCCAGAGCCTTCCTGAACTATAGAACTTTACTCTATTGACCTAATTTAAAAATAATGTTGGGCAGCTGGGAGAGTGAGAGCAAACCATGGCCCAGAGCCAGGGCCTAGACGCCATGGGGATGGGCACCTGGAAGACTCAGACCCCATCGGCCACCTGGCATGTTTGGAGAGCTGCTGTTCACCTGCTGCTGCTCCCACACAAGTCTGAGCCTCACACAAGGGCCCAAGGAACTGACCACACCAGCCAGTGTCTGAAGCTCTGCAAGTCACCGCAGGATGAGCTTGGTGCCTGCAGCCCCTCACGCTCCAGCACCGCAGGAAAGCAACTGCTTCCGGGGAGGCTGATGCCGGCTACACAGATCCCCTGAGCGCTGCCTCCTCCCTAAGAGCAGCCTTGTGCTCGGAGAGAGCCAAGCTCGTCCTTGGCTGCATAAATACTAGGTAGAAGTGGTGAGGTGAGCTTGCCTCTGTACGCAGCCCTGGTGAGGCTGTAACTGGGACAAGGTGTCCAGTGCTGGTCGCTGCACGTCAAGCAGGTGGGAGAAATGCTGGAGAGAGTTCGAAGGAGTGCCACAAAGCTGATCCGGGGGCTGGAAAAGAAGCCTTGTGGCTTAAGGAACTAACCAAAGAGAAGGCTGGGAAGCACCTGGATCCAGGGCTCTAGCAGATCTGAAAGTCAGAGGCAGAGGTTTTCAGCCTTTCTGACAAAGGTACACGAGATCCAATGGCAGAAAGTTGGGCAAACTCAGCGTTGAAATGAGATGTGATTTCCTGGCAGTGAGGGTGATCAGACACTGGAACGGCTGCGAGGGGCAGTGGTGGACTCCCCACCGCGTGGAGTCTTTAAGAGAGAGTAGATACTTTTCGAAGGGACGTGCTTTGATCCAGCTTCTGGGAGACACTCTACAACTGGTGCGTGTGGGAAGCTGGGTTGGGTGGTCACGGGGTCTCTTCTGGCCTTGTCATC
Organism: Chrysemys picta bellii; assembly: GCF_011386835.1. Classification (NCBI taxonomy): domain Eukaryota; kingdom Metazoa; phylum Chordata; order Testudines; family Emydidae; genus Chrysemys; species Chrysemys picta. The sequence goes on from NC_088800.1 coordinate 957,323, forward strand.
TGTGAGTGCCCCTGTTCAGCCCCTTTCTTCCTAGGCTACAGACAACAGGACTGCCTGCCTTGCCCTTCACACCCCCCTAACACTCAGCTTTGTACCACACAATAAATATAACCTAATTTCAGGCTTCAGGTGGTCACCGGTAGGGGTCAGGAAGGAATTTTTGCCCCAACACACAACTGACCAGATTCTGAATTATTTGGGGAAGTTCTCTGGCCTGTGATACAGACTGAATGATCCATCAAAAAGGCCTTGGCCCCATGGCTTGCCTGCCCAGCGTGTTCACAGCCCACCGGGGGGAGGATGAGCTGGGATTGCCCTTGCTGAGCCTTCCCCAGCAGCGCCAGGGATTCCACACCAAGTGTGGATGGAGAAGACGCCTCAGTGGTGCCTGGCCAGCAGCCTGCCATACCCTCCCTGCACACGGGCAGCTTTCCTCCTCTTCCAGGACGGGCCCAGGAACTCCTGCCCCGCAGACACTGACGCTTTCTTGCCCTTATGGCTAAGGGGGCCCAGAGCGCCACTGAACGGTGCCAACAAGGCCCCAGGTGTCGGCCTGGTACTGCGGCACCAGCCCCCGGGAACAGAGAGAAGTCCTGCGCTGGCCTGTTCCAATGGGATGAGCTCCCAGCAGGGCCCACATGGACGGGTTCCTTCACAGCCCCACTGGGGCTCAGCTCCGGGACAGCCCCTGGACCCGACAGCCACGACCCAACGTCTGTGGCGCCTGCTTTGTCCTGGAGCGCCCTGGCTGTGAGCCCAGCTCGGTCCCTCCCTAGACAGGAGATGGATGGTGTCAGGGCCGGGGCCTGGACATTGGGCCCCTCAGCAAGTAAGGGTCAGGGCTCCCTCCTCGAGCTGCTATGTGGGGCCTGGGCTCCCCTCCGGCAGGACAGGGGAAGGGATCAACCCTCACCGCTGTCACTGTGCCATGAGCCAGCTGCCCACCCTGCTGCAGCCATGTCACCTCCTTGGCTCCAGACACTGGGGCCTGGGACTCAGGGGCCCAGAAGGTGCTGGAGATCAGCGGGGGAGGGGAGGGGAATGTGCAGGGGCCCTTTGGAGAACCACCCGGGATTCCTCTGGAGGTTACCATGGCAACAAATTAGTAATGACTGTGACATTTTGCCATGGCAACATGAGTGAGAGAATCACCCCGATTTGTGGTTGCCAAGAATTCCCAGGCTCGGGCTGGTGCAAGGATCCCAGGCCCCAGCCCTGTGGGGTGAGGAGCTGGGGCCAGAGGAGAGCGAAAGGCAGAGGAAAGACCGAGCTAGGAGGCCAAGGCCACGGCCAGAGGGCGTGGGAGCTGGTGGCTCAGTGGGCTGCACTGGGCTCGTCACTCAAGAGACCTGGGCTCACGGCTGGCTCACTGATGAGCCCGGGGGGTCATATCCTGCCTCAGCCACATACCTACTGCAAAATTCTCCTGAGAGCGGGACCCTGCGGCAGCCAGGCAGGACTGGACTGGCGGAGAAAGAGGTGGGGGGTTGGTCAGGGCTGAGAGGCAGCAACAGGCTAGCGGGGGGCAGGGCTGGGCTAGCAGGGACTGCAGGTCGGTGTTGGGGGGTGGGCACCGGCAGAGATGTGGGTGGGAGGAGCCCAGGGCTGGGCTAGCAGGGGCTGCAGGGGATCAAGGCACTGTTGTACTAGGATGTCCCGATTTTGGGGTCTTTTTCTTATATAGGCTCCTATTACCCCCCACCCCCCGTCCCGATTTTTCACATTTGCTGTCTGGTCACCCTATGCTGTACAGACCCTTCTAGACTATCACATCTCAGCTCTGCTCATTCAGGAACCTAGGTACTCAGACGATTTAACTGCTGGCAGATCACCGGTTGCCCTGTCTGTGCATGCACATGGCTTTGCCCAGGTGGGACAAATGCCTCGAGGGTACAAATGACAGAACTATCACAGAGTGACACATGGGGGCAGGGAAATCTCAGACACAGCCCGATTCCCAACTGCCCTGGAGACGTACCTGGCACCTAGCGTTACAGAGCGGAGCCCACAGCCATGGCACCTGAAGCTGCGTGGCCAGTCCCGTCCTGTCCTTCCTGCAGCTCCTGCCTCAGTTCTGGGCCCTTCCTCTCCTGGGTCACCTGCTTTGTTTACCAAATAGCTATTTCTCTTCCTTCCTGAGCTCTGTGCTCCTAGGAGACTGGCTGCTCAGCCCCTCCCTGCCCCACCTGACGGGCTTAGCCCACGAAAACCCCGCAAGGGGAGGGTGCTGCCTCAGCAGCGTCATAGCTGGTGCTGGTTCCGCAGGGACCGACTCCCCTGCAGTGGGGGCCTGGGTCCCATCGCAGAGGAAGGGGCTGGTGTGGTGGGGGGTTCAGCTCGGAGCATGAGGCTGGAGTGAGGTCCAACCCCCTGGAGACGCCAGCCAGGGCAGGGACGTGACCCTGGCACAGAGAGGATTTCACGCTCAGCAACTCGGACCCGCCCCCCATTGTCACCCCTGGCTGCTGTTGGTTTTTCCCCTCCCTTGATGGCATCATTATTAGAGAGCAAGAGCCGCCAGTCAGGAGGGAGCACCTCTGCCATGGGACCTGGGGACTGTGACATCACCACGCGTTGGTATGAGAGCGGGTGTGACATCACCACACGTTGGTATGGGAGCGGGCGTGACATCACCACGCATTGGTATGGGAACGGGCGTGACATCACCACACATTGCTATGGGAGCGGGCGTGACATCACCACGCGTTGGTATGGGAACGGGTGTGACATCACCACACATTGCTATGGGAGCGGGCGTGACATCACCACGCGTTGGTATGGGAACGGGCGTGACATCACCACACGTTGGTATGGGAGCGGGCGTGACATCACTACGCATTGGTATGGGAACGGGCGTGACATCACCACACATTGCTATGGGAGCAGCTGGAACGTCACAGACACGGGTGAGCCAGGCCACTGCAGCCTGTTCAGCTGTCAGCCTCTGGAAGCCACAGGCCTCCCCTTGCCCTCTGACCCCTGCCCCACAAGCTTCCCCATGCTCTCTGACCCCACACCCATGGGCCTCCCCGTGCTCTCTGACCCCCCCCCCTTTTCCTGGGTCTGGGGGACATTGGTCTGAAAGCAGGGGGAGGGGACTGGTGGGGGGGGCAAGAATTGGCAGGAGCCAGAGATTGACAGGAGAGGGAGCCAATGGGAATGGGGGGAGGGTGTTGACGGGAGGGGGCGGACAGGGGAGGGAGCAGGGGGTTGCCTGCCCCTTCCCTCCCATGCTGGCTGCGGACCCTGTTCCTGGGCACCGTGATGGGCAGCACCCGTGTGTGTGGGGGGAGGGGAACCACACGCACTCCACCCGAGTGGGCGCAGAGGCCTACCCCGCTAAGAGACTGCAGCGCACTCCATGGATGGCCAGGAGCAGCCCCCACCTCAAACTCGCTCCCTCTGGGCCCTGGCTGGTCCTAGCTGCTGGCAGCCAGGCCTGCGTACCACAAGCTCCCATTTATCTCCCCCCCTGTGGGTGTGGGGAGGCAGCGGGAGCAAGGGTTCCCGGCACAGATGCGGCACGCACGGCACAGGCCAGGCACTCACACACATGTGCAAGGCCACACGTTTCTGCGCAGTCTCACACATCCGGGCAGCGTAGGTAATGGCTTGTGGGTTTGCGAGCACACAGCTTCCCCGCCATGTGGGGTTGGTGTTAGCGGGGCTGGGGGAACATGGGCACACCCCGGGGACCCAGACACCCGTGTGCAGAGATGACATGCACGCACACATACACACACACACAGATGTGCACACACACACTCAGCGCTAGATTTTCAGTGTGAGGAGTGCTGGATTTGAACAATTAAATAACCTGCCCTGGTGGAAAGGGACTTGTGGTGAAGGAGGGGAGGGGAGACCAGCCTCTGCTGCTTTCCAGCCCCCAGCCCCTTGTCAGTCTGGGGCCCAGGAGGGATTTCCAGGCAGCTGGGTAAGAGGAGAGGAAACGCACTCCAGGCCAGGCCTTGCAGGGGCTCTTGTGTTCAGATGGGCAGGGCTGGGGCACTGCTCTCTCACCAGGCTCAGGGCATCGCATGGGACACACTCACTTCCTCTCGTAAACAGCAGCTGCTGCTCTGGGGAGAGGCTAACATGGTACCTGCACATTGGAAGGGAGCCTGTTGGGAACATCACCCCACGCACCCCCAATACTGGCTCCAGGCAGCACCTGTCTCCACCCACAAAAACAAACACATAGAATTTGGGATTGCACATGGAGCCCGTCCCATGGGACCCACCAGCCCAGCCACGTCCTCCCCTCACCCCAGGGCCTCACACGGAGCCCGTCCCACGGGACCCACCAGCCCAGCCACGTCCTGCCCTTGTTTTGGGGGTGTAGCCTCTGATCTCCCCAACACCCATCAGCTGCTCAGACCACACCCCTTGCCCGTGGTGCTCACCAGGCCACCCCTCAAGTCCCTGCACTGGCTCCCCATGACACAAAGGATGGGTCACGACTCTGTGTCAGTAACTCCTCAGGCCTGACACACTCACTACACCTCATGCTGTCATGTCCTGTGTCTAACCAGTGTCATGTACAAACTGGTAACACGCAGGTCCTGACAACCATTGTGTGTACGCCCAGGGCTCCCGGCACCCACCCTCCCCCCATTCAGACACTCTCCCCAGGACAAGGGAGAGGGGATCGGACTGCTGGGCCCTGGTACAGATGTGTGGGGAGGAGGGTGGTCTGCACTGACACACCAGCATCTGGAATCAGTCCCCGCCCCTTTCCTCTCTGGCTATCTCCATGGTTACCATCAGCTGAGTGCTGGGGGGTAGTCCCGGGATCTCCCTGGGACCTAGACAGACAGACAGACAGACACACCACAGGGCCCCACTCCAAAGCCACAGCTGCACCCAGAGCACAGGGCAGGGGAACTCTGCCAGATCCTGGACGCTGCCCTCGGCCTCACAGTCAGAGCCCCCCGTACAAATACACCCCCAGAGCTCCCCCAGTGCCCTGCACACACAACCAGCCCCACGTCCACACACAGCCCCACATCCACACACTGCCCCACATCTACACCAGCCCCCTGCACACGCAGCCCCACATCCACACACTGCCCCACACACAGCCACACATCCACACCAGCCCCCTGCACACACAGCCCCACACACAGCCCCACATCCACACCAGCCCCCTGCACACACAGCCCCACATCCACACACTGCCCCACACACAGCCCCACATCCACACCAGCCCCCCACACAGACCCCAGCATACACAGCTCCACATCCACACACTGCCCCACATCTACACCAGCCCCACACACAGACCCCAGCACACACAGCCCCACATCCACACCAGCCCCACACACAGCCCCACATCCACACCAGCCCCACACACAGACCCCTGCACACACAGCTCCACATCCACACCAGCCCCACACACAGCCCCACATCCACACCAGCCCCGCACACAGACCCCAGAACACACAGCCCCATGTCCACACCAGCCCCACATCCACACCAGCTCCACATCCACACCAGCCCCCTGCACACACAGCCCCACATCCACACACTGCCCCACACACAGACCCACGTCCACACCAGCCCCACACACAGCCCCACATCCACACCAGCCCCACATCCACACCAGCCCCCTGCACACACAGCCCCACATCCACACCAGCCCCACACACAGCCCCCTGCACACACAGTCCCACATCCACATCAGCCCCACACACAGACCCCAACACACACAGACCCACGTCCACACCAGCCCCACACACAGCCCCACATCCACACCAGCCCCACATCCACACCAGCCCCCTGCACACACAGCCCCACATCCACACCAGCCCCACACACAGCCCCACATCCACACCAGCTCCACATCCACACCAGCCCCCTGCACACACAGCCCCACATCCACACACTGCCCCACACACAGCCCCACATCCACACCAGCCCCCCACACAGACCCCAGCACACACAGCCCCACATCCACACCAGCCCCCCACACAGCCCCACATCAACACCAGCCCCACACACAGCCCCCTGCACACACAGTCCCACATCCACATCAGCCCCACACACAGACCCCAACACACACAGACCCACGTCCACACCAGCCCCACACACAGCCCCACATCCACACCAGCCCCCTGCACACACAGCCCCACATCCACACCAGCCCCACACACAGACTCCAGAACACACAGCCCCACGTCCACACCAGCCCCACACCCACACACAACCCCCCTACTTCCACCAGCCCCACACACACAGCGACTGCACACCCAGCCCCCTGCACACACCCCGCCTTGCACACAGAACTGCCCCCGCCCCCGCTCGGGTCCTCACCAGCTCGGACGCCTCCGGCCCCGCAGCCGGGCGGGAATGTCCCCGGTGGGAGCCCCCCGCTCCGCTCGGCTCCGCGCCGCCTCCTGCCCGGCGGGGCGGGGTCTGCGCGGCCCCCAGCCCGAGAGCGAGGGGCGGCCGGGCTCGCTGCAGACCCCGCCCGGGCTCGCCAGCCCCCCAACCCCGGCAGCTGGGGCCAGGCTGGGCCCCGCCCCGTGCTCAGGGGCTGGCCGGGCCGGGGGGAGGCGGGGGTCACCCCGCAGGGCTCCGTCCCAAGCCCCTGCCCTGGGCAGCCCCAGCCAAGCTGGGAGAGGAGACACGGGGGGCTGGAGCGCTGCCCCCGGGAGCTCTGGGGACAGGAGTGGGTCCGTGTGACCCGTGGGACGGATTCTCCATCCCGGTCCCTGGCCTGGGGGCTCTGTCCCAAACCTCTGCTCAGGGCTGGGAGCAGGGATCCCTGGGCAGGGCAGGGGAGACTGGCTGGTTAGGGGGCCCCTCTGTGTGCTGGGGCCAGGGTAACAAGGCAGCAGGGCGCTCGCCCACTTTTAGCTGGGCACCGCCACATTCCTCGGGTTTGTCCCCTTTCCCTGCCTTTGTCTGGGGAGGCCATTTCGCAGAGTGCACCGCTGGCGTGACCTCACACACACTGTGCACAAGAGGTCACGCGGCAGGCGTGGGATCGCCCTGTTCCCAGAAGTACCGGAATGCCCAGCGTCCTGGGGGTGCGGGAGCGACCCCCTGACAACGGGGTGGGGAACGGCGGGCCAGCGGCATCGCAGGCTCTGGCAGGCAGGAAGCATGGGCCTGTCTGGGAGCCAGCAGCAAGTCAGAGCAGGAGGCCCCCAAACACTCCCGCTCCTGGGACCGCGGCAAGCTCCAGGCGCAGAAAGCAGCATCTCATGTGCGGGTGAGAGCCCAAAACTGGGTTATGGGGTGTCACTCCATGGCAGGTCCAGCAGCCCCATCCCCTACCTCCAGAGACATTTGGGGATGCCTCTTCACCCCAGCCCACCCCATGGGCCGCAGCTGGCGTTTGCAAGGAGGGGTCATTCTCCCCATGCCCTTTTACAGTCTGCAACACCAGCCCCATGCCCACGGCACTCGCCCCCTGCTGCATAGTCAGCTCCGGAAACTCTTCAGCATTTCTAGCCCGTGTGGCTGCAAAGGAAAGTTAAAAAGCATGACCCACTTGTTAGCAATGGAGGGAGGTCTGCCTGAGTCTGCAGAGAGCCTGAAACCATCTCTCTAACTGGGGAGCTGCCCCAGGCATCTCTACAGGTGCGAAGCCTGCGTGTGCCAGTGGGTGGTGCGTGCAGAAAGCTCTGAACCAGAGGCCAGCGTGAAATACGCTGATTGTAATGTAATGAAGAGCAGGGCAGGGTGACTGGCTTAGCGGGTGCCTCACTTCCATTCTGAGTTCAGTGAACCCTCTGGCACTTGAACATCTCTCTCATGCTGCTGCAGCCCCAGAGCCTGGCTCCAGCTTGACGCAGAGCCCCTTGGCCGTGTCGCTCCCGGGCAGCGTCTGGCACTGGGGAAGGTTAGGGCGGGGTGAGTTTTGCGTGGACTCCCCAAGGTTGCAAGGCTCTGGCCCAGTCGGGTCTCCAATGGCAGGGAGTTCTACAGCTGCTTCTCCACCAAGAGCCCCCTGCCCTAGTGGTTCAGAAGGAGAGAGGCTGGACTTCAGCCAGGCTTTTGACACAGTCCCCCAGGACATTCTGATAAGTAAGCTGGAGAAATGTGGCTGGACAGAACTACCATTAAATGGACACGTAATTGTTTAAACAACCGCAGACAAAGAGTGACTATTAATGGAATGACGTTAGGTTGGAGGGAGGCCTCAAGTGGGGTTCCACAGGGATCTGTTCTGGGTCCGGTGTTATTTAAGATCTTTATTAATTACCTGGATGTAGGACTAGCGAGCATACTGATTAAGTCTGCAGGTGACACAAAGCTGGGGAGAGGGTTGCCACTACTTTGGAGGATGGAGCTAAAATTCAGAGAGATCTGGATAAATTGGAGAACTATTGACAACAAAACGAAATTTAACAAAGACAAACGTAAGGTGCTCCACTTCGGGAAGAAAAACCAAACGCACAAATACAGGATGGGGGATAACTGGCTGGGCAGCAGCACGGCTGAGAAGGATCTGGGAGTTGTGGTGGATCACAACCTCGACATGAGTCAGCAGTGCGATGCTGTTGCAAAAAAGCAAATGCAGTTGTAGGTTGCATTAACAGAGGATCGCATCCAAGTCACGGGAGGTGATTTCACCGCTCTACTCGTCACTGGTTAGGCCTCAGCTGGAGAACTGTGTCCAACATTGGTCACCAATGTATAGAAAGGATGTAGAGAAACTGGAAAGCATGGGCAGGCAGTGACCCTGCCATCCAGGGAGGCTAACCTCTGGCCCCACCCCTTGTGCCTGAGGCCCTGCCTCTCCCCCACCTCTGCAGGAGCTGAAAGCATGCCCACCATGCCTCCCCCCAGCCCCAGCGACTGGACGGCTGGGGGCAAGGCCCCAGCCCTGGTGCGCCGCAGCCTCAATGCCCACAGCCCCTGGGTGACGTGGCCACAGCGCCCCCAGCCCTGGTGCTCGGGCAGCCGGGCAGCGCGGTTGCTGCACTCCCAGCCCCGGGTCTCTGGGTGGCCCTCAGTCCCGGTGCTCGGGTGGGCAGCCCCGGAGCGCCAGGCAGGCAGTGCGGTCCAACACCAGGCGGCTCCAAGTCCCTGCAGGAGGCACGCTGGCCTGGAGGCGGGGCCACAGTAGGCTGTTTGGGGAGGCACAGCCTCCCCTTGCCTACAATACCCGCCGCCTATGCTGGAAAGGCTCCAGAGGCGAGCGACAAAGATGACCAAAGGGAAGGAATGCAGCCATACGAGCAAAGGCTGAAGGAACTGGGTATGTTCAGTTTGGAACAGAGGCGTTTAAGGCGTTTCAGATACGTGAAAGGCTGCCATGAAAGAGTGAGAAATGTGTTCTCTTTTGCCGCAGAGGGCGGGACAAGAGGCAGTGGGTTCAAACTACAGCAGAGACGGTTTAGATGAAATCTCAGGGAAAACTTCCTCACTGTGAGAAGAGTGGGACAATGGAACAGAGGCCTAGGGAGGTTGTTGAAGCTCCTTCACTGGAGGTTTTCAAAAGGAGACGTCTGGAGCCACCTGTCTGGGATGGGTTAGAAACAACAAATCCTGCTTCTTGACAGGGGCTAGACTAGATGACCCCACGGTCCCTTCTAACCCCATGGATCTATGATTCTAGGCATCTCAGGAACAGCCAGACCCAAGCCAGCGAGAGCTCGAGAGATAGGAAGCAGGTTGGAGGATGGACAGGGAGCTGGGGCAGTGTGCGGAGGCAGGCCGTGTGCTCTCCTCAGGCCTTGGCTCTTCCAGATTTACCCCGCAGACCCCTAAGCCTGACCCTTCCCTGGGCGTGTGGCCCAGTGCAGAGAGCTGGAGCCAGAGCAGCATGTGGGGCTCTCTGGGGCAGACCCTGGAGCCAGGTCCATCCCTTGTCTCTTAGTGTCAGTGGTAAGGAAAACCCTCTACCTAAAGCAGCGTGGAGGACCAAAGCAGGGAGCAGCAGGGCAAAGGCAGCCCTGGAGCAGGGGACACAGGGATATGAGGTGGGGTGAAGCTCCTGGCACTGGGCCACATGGGTGGTAAAGGGCTGAAGTGCCCACTCCAAGGGCAGCAATGGGAGCAAGGGTGTGTGTGCTCACCGGGCATATCGCTGAGGCTTGCGGGGTGGAGTCAGGGAGAACCTGTTCCTAGCAGGCACCATTGGGTGCCTGTGACACTTGGTGTAGCTGGACCAGGCTGGGCAGAGCTGGGAAATGAAGGCGCTCTCCCAGGCAGCTGGCGAGGGAGCAGCTGGGCCAGATGTGCACAGCCCAGGCTCCGCTTTGGCTTAGGGTGGTGGAGGGGCAAACCCTACTGTCTAGGCCCTCTCCTGGCACCAGTCACTGCAGTGCCAGGGCTCTGCCTACAGATGGGCACGTCCATCACAGGGCAGTTGGGTGACCCCTCTGCAGAGCTGCCGGGTCAGAAACCCCGAGCGGCCCCAGCCTGCATGCTGCAGGGCAGCAGAGCCCAGGCCCAGCTCCTCCAGCCCTGGATAGGCTCCACTGGGCTGACTGTCATGCCCAAGGCCTTATTGGAAATTCTGTGCGGCAGGCGGGCACAAGCCCACCTGCTTCTAAAGGCCCCTTCCCCAGCCTTGCAGGAGGTACCACTGGACCCAGGATCCACATGAATACAGGGGACAACTAAGGAATAACAGGGAGGGGAGTGTAGGTCACAGGTTCAGAACTAGGGATCCAGAGGGGGACACTGAGCAGAGAACCCCACTGCCGGCTCCGGTCCCCCCACCCTTTGACATTTAAAGCTGGCAGGCGCCCCAGGGGCCCTGTGCTAGTTCATGTTAATCCAGGGGCCGGTCAGCAGGCTGCCCTCCCCCCCCCGCAGGGTTCCCGGCTAATTCATGTTCCGGCTCTGATTCTCTGGCCCTGGGGCTGCCGAAAGCACTGCCCCTCGCCACTAGCAAATAGCTTTGCCTGCAGAGCCCGTTGGAGGCAGCACGGTCTAGTGGTTAGAGACAGGCCTCGTACCCAGGGATCCCACCGTCCCCGACGTTCCCTCTGCAGCCCTGGGGGGAGCCCTGCCTCGCAGGGGCTGTGACTCAGATCATGTTCGCTTGGGGTCAGGCGAGGTAAAGGACTGGTACGGAGATTCCTGCAGCTGCTCTGGAATGGCTTCCCATCCCAGCCCGGCTCTGGCTTAGGGGAAACAAGCAGCCAGCCAGCCCCGCTGCCCTGACTCATTTGCTGGCAATGTGCAGAATCACTTGTTTCTATGTAGGGAAGGCTGAACCGGCTCCAACCATTTGGCTGAGTTGGCAAGATCTCAGCAGCCCAGATGTGCTGCAGGCTGCGTCCTGACTCCACGGGCCCGGTGCCCAGTTGTGGGGGGGGATTGTGGTAATGGCGGCTGACAGGAGGCAGGGGGTGTCGCTGGGGCTGGGGGGGGATCCGGGTACTTATGATCTAAGGGGGGCTGGGAGCCTCCTGCTGACATCCTGACTCCTCAGACTTTGCAAAGGGTTCCCCCACTTGCTGCCAGAACAGCCCCTGTGTCAGCACCACCGTCAGAGCACCTAACTAGCCACCGCAGTTCACAAGGCCCTTGCCCACCCTGGCTGGTGGGGGGCTGAGGTTCCCTGGGAGCGGGAGGGCCGGGCAATCCCCTGGGACAGGAGTGAGCCGGGGGCGTCTGTGTGTGTGGTTTGCAATGGGCAGGTGCTGGGTGTCGTACTCACAGCGACAATACAAGGCCCTCGGTTCCGACAGAATGTCAAACAGCAGCGACTAAAGCTAACCATGCTGTGATCGGCAGGACTGGATACCCGCGACCCCTCTCTGAGCCTGGCCTGGAGGGATGTCACAAACCCTGCAACCTGGGAAGGAAGTGACTGTGCCAATATTTCAAAAGGGTGAACAGGACAAGCTGGGTAATTCTAGCCAGCCAGTGTGACAGCGATCACAGAGCGTGGAACTGACAGGGACACACTCGGGAGGGCAGCACAATGAATGCCACTCGACAGTTTTATAGAAAACACGGCTTGTCAAAGAAACCTGCTGTTGTTTTCTGATGAGAGTACACATTGGGCTAAAGGGGACTGTGCTGACACAAGATTGCTTAGGGTTCCTTCAGGCATCTGTCTTAGCACCACACAACATACTGAACACAAAATTAGCCTGATACAAAATCCATACAGCCCACGTTAAATGGAGTGAGAACTGGCTGACGGACCGTTCTCAAGAAGTCATTGTAACTGGGCACTCACCATCCAGTCGGGTCGTGGCTAGCGGGGCTCTGCGGGGGCTGGTCTTGCTCCAGTGCTGTTCACTGGCTTTCTCGATGACCTGGAAGGAAAGATAAAACCACTGCTGGCAAAGTGTGCAGATGCCAGGCTCTGGGCTGGGCACAGGGACTGCTGCATGGGGGTCTCTGGCCTGCAGGAGGCAGGTCACACTGGCTGAGAACAACGCTCTGGTCTGCGGGGCGTCCGGGCACCGGCGAACCCAGCTGTGGAGATCTCGCTGCAGGGGCTGGCAAGGGAGCGGCTCAGGTGCTAGCCCCAGCTGTGGCTGCAGAAAGCTGCACGGCCCCCAGCCAGAGAGGAGGCGACAGGCACGTGTCCTTCCAGTGGCACTTGGCCGGGTGAGGCTGAGTGGGAGAGAAGGTTTCCCAGCAGCCCTGGGGAGGAGGGAGCAGCCGCAAGGAGCATGCCTGGCTGGGGGTGTTATCCTTATGCACCCACTGTCTGGAGAGAGCCCGGCTGAGCGAGCAGAGCCCATGCTGGTGCGCGCCCCTGGAACCCTGCCCTCTCGCCCCCAGCACTGCCTGTTTAGCTTCAGTCCTTCCCCCTCTGCCGGGCAGGGGAGGGGGGAGTTCAGCTCTGAGCCCCTCTGCCCAGGTTGGCACTGGGGTGGGGTGGGGGAGGGTTAGGCAGTCTGCCCCCAAACTCCTCCCTTTGCACTTGTCCTCCCCCTGCCAGTGCCCCACGCTGCCCGCAGCCTGCCTGGGAACGGGAGGGGAGCGTAGTCCTGGGCTCTTAATGTAACCCCCCAACACTGTACACAGACCCACCGTGCCCAGCCTCCTTAACCACCAGGTGTAACAACTTGAATCCTGTGTGCAGATGCGGTCACCCCATCTCAAAAAAGATATATTGGAATTGGAAAAGGTTAGAAAAGGGCAGCAAAAATGATTAAGGGAATGCAACGGCTTCCATATGAGGAGAGAGAATAAGACTGGGACTTTTCAGCTTTGAAAAGAGACGACTAAACGGGGATATGACAGAGGTCTATAAAATCATGACTGATGTTGAGATAGTAAATGAGGACGTGTTATTTACTCCTTCTCATAACACAAGAACTATGGGTCACCAAATGAAATTAATAGGCAGCAGGTTTAAAAGAAACAAAAGGAAGTATTTTTTCACACAACGCACAGTCAACCTGTGGAACTCCTTGCCAGAGGATGTTGTGAAGGCCAAGATTATAACAGGGTTCATAAAAGAATTAGATAAATTCATGGAGGATAGGTCCATCAATGTCTATTAGCTAGGATGGGCAGGGATGGTGTCCCTAGCGTCTGTTTGCCAGAAACTGGGAATGGGTGACAGGGGGGGAAATCACTTGATGATTACCTGTTCTGTTCATTCCCTCTGGGGCACCTGACATTGGCCACTGTCAGAAAACAGGATACTGGGCTAGATGAACCTTTGGTCTGACCCAGTATGGCCGTTCTTATGTTAACTATGTGGGGAAAGCAGCCAAAACGAGGACTGTCTGCAGCTCAGTCCTCAGCCGCCCCGGAAACCTGCCCAACACTCTCCAAAGGCGAGCCTGGGGGCTCAAAGTCATCACTCAGCTAGACACTGACAATCACTGACCGAACAGATCCTGGATTTACGGCTTCTGACCATGATCTTTAGCTCACTGACAGCCCCTTTTTGTCCTCTGACTGCAGAGGTGTTAACAGGCCACTGTTTGCTAACTACTTCTGCAAACCCATCTCTTCCCAGGTGGGAGGCTGGGAGAACCTCTCCCCAGCCTGGAGAAGCACTGGGTGGCTCTATAGCTTCTTGCCTCCCCACCAAAAGTTGGTCCAATAGAAGATGATGTTTAAAAAACAAAGTGAAGGTACAGAGTTTAAGCATAGAAGTTTCTGGTTATTAGGGAATAACGTGCAGATTATCAAGGGGCGCGAAGTTCGGTTTAAGGTCGGGTGGCGAAAGGAATACAGAATCTGCAATATCCTTGATTGGGGGTAAAAGGTTAACGAGTCAAAGTGCAGACATTGAGATATGAGGGTATGTTCATATAATGGCTCTGTTCGGGTGTGGAGCATGAGTGGATATGATGATGAGGATAGACTGACCCTCATTTGGGGAGATTTAACGTTCAGTGAGTTTATGGTTCCAGTTCATATGGTCCAACGGACAAAGTCTCTCGGTGCCTTTCTTGTGGTTGATGCACGATGTCGCTCCGGCTCGCACCTCCTGGTACTGTGGGTGGCCGGTGACATGTTCGGTGTAGATGTCCCTGGACCATCGGATGGCGTCTGAGACCATGAGGCGCCGCATGAGCCGTGTGTAGCATCGACCGATCCCGCAGGTCCGCAGAACGCGCTCGTTGCAGGGGTCCCAGGCGCCCAGGACTCCGACGATCAGGGCATCCATCTGCACCTCATAGCCCTTTGCTCTCAGGGTGTCAGCCAGGGGGGTGGGCCTCTATTACCTCACCCCCTTGTCTCTCCTGCCATAAAGGCAGGCAGCTGCTGGGTCACAGGGGCTGGGCTGCAGCCCTGGGGCAGGACTGGAGAGACCCAGCACAGACATGACCCTGCCTGGCTGGCCCCCTCCCCTCCAGCTGACTGCAGCTCCGCCCCGCAGGCCTGGGGCACCGTCTCTCAAGGCATAGACCCATCCCCTCTGTGCCAGGGCTCAATGCTGGGAGGGCCAGAGATCCCTGCACCACTTCTGGGACCTTAGAGTCACTGCTGCTTCCCCCATCTCTGGGATTCCCGGACCTAGAGACCAGGAGTTCAGGGCCTGGGACCCTCCTGACCCCGTTCCTGCCCCTGAGTTCCAGTGTGGATGCGGGGACACAGCGCTGCTGTCGCACAGTTCAAAGGGGCGCTCTGCTCCACCCCTCCCCACTGCACCCTGAGGAGACGGGCAGCTTGGGCGGCCATGAGAATTGGCAGCTAGGGCTACATGGGGAACAGTGCCACAAGGCTACTGAACTGTGGCTTGGAGATGCCAGTCCCCCGCGGTCCCACGCCACCTCCCCACCTCTGGGCTCCAGCCCTAGCTCTGCCCAGCTGAGCGACTCCCCTCCAGCGATCCATGCACCTCCGCAGGGGTCTGCAGTGAGACCAGGCAGTCTGTTCCAGCCCATTGGGTTGTTAGACTCCGGACAGAGCCCGAGCAGGCCTCAGGGAGCGCAGAGACGCCAAGGTTGAGACCGTTCAGACTGGCCCATGGCAGGGCTCCCCCCAGCCCCACTGCTCTGCCAGGCTGTCCCAGGTGAGCTCCTGTGTCCCTCCGGAGGCCAGCTCTTACCCCCACCTCCTGTCCCCTGCTGAGTTCACTGGGCCACCTGCCTGTGCAGTGTGAACTGTCCAGCCTTCAGGGGCCGTTGTCTGTCTGGCTCCTCCACTATATGGGTGGGCTCTAGCCCAGTCACACCACCCCAGACACAGCCGCCTCAGGGCTCCTGCTCTGCCCTGGGACCATTTGAACCTTTTTGCACCCCCTGGGTAGCAGTCTCTCGTCAGGAAATCACTGGCCTGCACTTCATTCACAAAAACAACTGATGAACCCACTTCAGCAGAGCTGGCACCAGACGAGACCGGGACCCCCAGGTGCCAGGGGCTGCCCTGGAAGACCCTGCCTCGGCTGCACACGCACACACACACACTTCCTCCCCCCAGTACGTGTCAGCGCCCCACAGCCGGGCCAGGCGTATCACGCTCCCTGCCACCCCGTGTCAGAGCCCCACGGCCGGGCATATCACACATGCTACCCCCCCCCGCTTCATGTCAGAGCCCCACGGCCAGGCCAGGCATATCACACCCGCTCCTCCCCTCCCCCTCCGTGTCAGTGTCCCACGGGCAGGCGTATCATACACGCCCCCCCCCCCCCCAGTACGTGTCAGCGCCCCACGGCCGGGCGTATCACACATGCTCCTCCCCTCCCATGTCAGAGCCCGATGGCCAGGCCAGGCGTATCACACCCGCTCCCCCCCTCCCCGTGTCAGCAGCCCACGGACGGGCGTATCACACGCTCCTTCCCCACCCCATGTCAGAGCCCCATGGCCAGGCCAGGCGAAGGCCTCCTTCCTTGGAGGTTTTTAAGGTCAGGCTTGACAAAGCCCTGGCTGGGATGATTTAGTTGGGGATTGGTCCTGCTCTGAGCAGGGGTTTGGACTAGATACCTCCTGAGGTCCCTTCCACCCCTGATAGTCTGTGATTCTATGATTCTATGTATCACACCCGCTCCCCCCCTCCCCGTGTCAGCGCCCCACAGCCGGGCGTATCACACGCTCCTCCCACCCCCCATGTCAGAGCCCCATGGCCAGGCCAGGTGTATCACACCCGCTCCCCCCCTCCCCGTGTCAGCGCCCCACAGCCGGGCATATCACACCCGCTCCCCCCCTCCCCGTGTCAGCGGCCCACGGCCGGGCATATCACACGCTCCTCCCACCCCCCATGTCAGAGCCCCATGGCCAGGCCAGGTGTATCACACCCGCTCCCCCACGCCCCGTGTCAGCGGCCCACGGACGGGCGTATCACACACGCTCCCCCCCCCCATGTCAGAGCCCCATGGCCAGGCCAGGTGTATCACACCCGCTCCCCCACGCCCCGTGTCAGCAGCCCACGGTTGGGCGTCTCACATGCTCCTCCCCCCCCCCCATGTCAGAGCCCCATGGCCAGGCCAGGCGTATCACACCCGCTCCCCCCCTCTCTGTGTCAGCGCCCCACGGTCGGGCGTATCACACGCTCCTCCCCCACCCCCATGTCAGAGCCCCATGGCCAGGCCAGGCGTATCACACCCGCTCCCCCCCTCCCCGTGTCAGCGCCCCACGGTCAGGCGTATCACACGCTAGGCCAGGGCGGGGGTAAGGATGGAGCTGTTGCGCAGTCAGCACAAGCAGGGAAAGGAGGCCGGATCTGCCAGCTCTGCTCCCTCTCTGATCACAGAGAGCCCAGCCAGGCCCGGCCAGACGCTTTCATCCAGCAACCTGCAATTACCACAACAAAGAGACCTCAGGACTGGAGCAGGCAGGTGCAGGCCGGGATGGCTCCATCCCTCCCAGCTGTGCACACAAGGAGCAGCCCCCTCCGCCCTGCAGCCGGCTCAGGTGTGAGCTCCTGGCAGGGTCCCAGACCCTCAGCCCAGGCTGTGGGGCACACGCCACCCCCAGCTCTCACACCACGGCCAGGCAGAGCCCAAGGCTGGGGCAGAGCAGAGCCGGCCTCGGGGCCGTGGCAGGGGTGTGTGAGACAGGGCGCCAGAGCCACTCCCGTGGCCACGTGGAGGGGAGCAGAGCCAGCCCGCACTCCCTGAGCTGCAGGGCCCAGCTGGCCACCCCAGGCATGCCTGAAAATACAGCCCTGCCTCTGGGCAAGAGGGGTGCTCTGAATCTCCCCCTCCGCCTGGGCCTGATCCGCTGACTCTCCAAGGCTTCAGGACAGGGCCGGCTCCAGGGTTTTTGCCGCCCCAAGCAGCAAAAATGGGGGTGGGGGGGGAAAGCTGTGATCGCGATCTCCAGTACTTCGGCCGCAGTCGGCAGATCCTTCGCTCCAAGAGGGAGTGAGGGACCCGCCGCCGAAGAGCCGGACGTAGGGTGACCAGACAGCAAATGTGAAAAATCGGGACAGGGGTGGGGGGTAATAGGAGCCTATATAAGAAAAAGACCCAAAAATCGGGACTGTCCCTATAAAATCGGGACATCTGGTCACCCTAGCCGGACGTGCCGCCCCTTCCCCTTGGCCGCCCCAAGCACCTGCTTGCTGGGCTGGTGCCTGGACCCGGCCCTGCCTCAGGACCTTGGGTGGAGCCCCAGCCAGCAGGGCCGGTCGCTGTATGTCAGGGCTTCCCCCAGCAGGGACTCTGCTGCAGGCTCTAAGGGGAATTTGGCTCCTGGAGGGCAGGCAGGGGGTGCCAGGCCTCAGAGACCAGGCTGGGGGCAGGCAGGGGATGCCAGGCCTTAGAGACCAGGCCGGGGTCAGGGGCAGGCAGGGGGTGCCAGGCGTCGGAGACCAGACTGGGGCCGGGGGCAGGCAGGGGGTGCCAGGCGTCGGAGACCAGGCCAGGGGCAGGCAGGGGGTGTCAGGCCTTGGAGACCAGGCTGGGGCCGGGGGCAGGCAGGGGGTGCCAGGCCTCGGAGACCAGGCTGGGGCCGGGGGCAGGCAGGGGGTGCCAGGCCTCGGAGACCAGGCTAGGGCTAGGGGCAGGCAGGGGGTGCCCTCCAGACGCACTGCCAGCGCGCGGCTCGTTCCCTGTTTGCACTTCGCTGTGCCATGCGTGGGGTCCGGCAGATCCATCTCCCCAGGGAGGGGGATCCCAGTCCTAGGTGGCTGCTCCCAGCAACGCCAAGGCAATGCGGCCGTGCTGGGTTCCCAGCTCCCCGGCAGCTCTCGCAGGTGGGTTGCTGGCTGCAGCACTGGGATGGCTCCCGGCAGGGGGTGTCTCTGAAACCAGCGGGGCTGGGCCCCTTGGGGAGACCAGCTCTGGGCCCCTCATCCCTGTGGCTGGTGGCTGCTGTGAAGAAGGCGTCAGTGCTGGGCACTTGACACCCCATGGCTGTAAATGAGACGATTGCCAGACTGCGCCTGTCAGCGCTAAGGACGTGTCTGGGGGATGTTTGCTCTGGGTGACTGGCTGGGTCACCCGTGGGCAAGCAGCAGGAGCAGCCAGGGACAGGGCACCGGGCGTGGCAACCCTGTCTGAGAGCTCCAGCCACAGGCCTGCGGACGGTGCAGCAGATGAATGTTGCCAGGCAACGAGCTAGGCCAAGGGAGCGGGTTCCTGTCTCACACCCCGTGAACCGTTCTCCTCAGACCAGCACTGACCCCAGGGTTACGACCTGTGGCCTTCAGCTCTGCTTACTTAGCCATGGAGTGATCGTCCCTGCACGTGCACGCTCGCTAACCTGCTCACATGCACACCCCATGATCACCAACACGCACACGCAGACACAGGCACCACTCTTCGGGAGTCCCATTGCAATGCTGTGCGTGCCACGCAATCCCCGGCTGCTGCACTGACTTGGCCCAGCACCAGCGTTGCTGACTCCACCACAAGGAACCGGTGCCTGGGGACCCCTTGTCTCTCGGGCCGTCAAAGGGCAGAGGGGGCACAGTTCACCCTGGAGCTGCACTGAGCCCTGGGTGAGGAGCTCTGGGGCGCACGAACAGGGCTGGGGCAGCCTGGGGCTGACTCTCCCTGCAGCCAGGGCTGGGGGCAATGAGGAGCCCCAAGGGTGCAGCAGGGGGGGAAGCGGAGGGGAGCAGGCCCCGCTTTGCACGGCTCCCTGGCCAGCCTGGGTCCCGCGGGGGAGCAGCGCCCCCTGGTGTGGAGTACAGGTCTCACCAACTTGGCACTGCTCCTGGTCAACACTTCCAGGCTTGGCGGCATGACTCCGGCAGCCGGGCACCTAGGTACCTGTAGCCAGATCTCCAGTGGGGCCGGCCGCTCCCAAGAAGACGCTGTGAGGGGCGTGTGCCCAGCCCCTCTGGGCATCAGGTCTCTGAGCTAGGTGCCCAACTTCACGTGTGGGCATTCGGCCCTTTGCCTGCAGGACTCCAGGGAGCCCAGGTGCAATCACCCCCGCAGTCCCAGGGCGTGCATTGGATCAAAGCTGCAGACCAATGGGGAAAGCCAGGCCAGGCCAGTGGGGCTCCTCCCTCACCTGGGGCTCATGGCCCCATCACGACAGCTCCCCTTGGGCTCTGAGCTGCACTGGTCCTAGGCCGGGCGCCTGAACTGGCTGCAGCCTGCTCCCCGTGCCTGCACTGCATGTCGGGCCCGTTCCCTGGGGAAGGCATGAGTAGCCAAAGCTCCAGGGAATGGGCTGGAACTGCCCCATGCCGGGGACCCGGCCAGCCCAGTGCCGTTCCCCAGAGCCCAGACACCAGGGAGGGGCAGCAGCAGGACCTCCCGCCCCAGAGTCACAAAGGGGGTTGGGGGAGGGGCAATGGGAGCTGGGGGTACCTGGGGCATGGGGGACCCAGGTTGCCTCCCACTGCTCCCTCCTGTCCCGGGGGCTTTGGGCAGGCAGGGCCCAGGAGGATCAGGGAGGCACACAGGCCACCTGGCTGCTGCCTGGTTCTGGCACTACAGCATCCCTACAGCCAAGCAGCCCCCGCCTGAGGCATCAGTGCCAGGCTGCACCACGTGAGCATCACTCCAGACCTGGGTCCCAGGAAATGCCCCTCCTGCCCCCTCTCCCCTTGGTTCCAGGAGGGTGCCAGGCCCCAGCCGCAGCTCTGCAAAGTGGGGAGGCTCAGGTGGACTCCAGTGCACGCACTCAGCTCCAGCAGCCTGGGACCCAGGGGACCAGCACCCAGAGCCCCCAGAACCTGGCAACCAGCCTCTGCCGGCGGTGCCCCGGCCTCCGCCCCGCCCCTGCACAGCGGCCTGCATGGGTGCCGCAGGGCAGGGGAGTGCAGGACCAGAGCTCCAATGGCCCCACGGGGCTCAGGTCCCAGAGGGAGCTGGAGAACAGCAGGGGCACCACGCTGAGAGCTCCCACAGAAACAAGCTCCTGCCCTAGAGGGTAAGGAGGTGTCCTGACCATGTGACCAAGGCAGGGGTGTAGTCACTGCCCTGTACCTAGCCCCCCCCACCAAGGACTGTGTCCCAGACTGCCTGGGGTGCCCTGAGCCAGTCCTTATCTGGGGGGATCTGGGAGACCCCCCAGAACAATCTGCCTTAGCCCGTCCAGCAGCTTGGCCACCCCAGGGAGCACCGGGTGCTGCCTCTGCGGCACTCGCTTGTTACCCGGGGAGGCAGCGTGAGCGTGGGACACGGTGGCAGCTGGTGACTTCTCACAGATGAGGCACAAGTCACAAGCCGGGTCCTGCCGCCCCCGCCCAGCGTGGAGCTGAACCAGCTCTTCCGAGCTCACTGCCTTGGTAGCGAAGCGGCAGCAGGCAGCCCTGGGAGCTTGGGCCAGCCTGGGGGCAGAGCATGAGGCGGGCACACGCACAGGGCTTGCCCCATAGGGCTGGGGCCCAGGAGGAATAGGGCCCTTGGCCTGGTTTCACTGCTACAATTGTTGTACTTAAAGTACTGCACAGGATCTTTTCAGGGGGAATAAGACAAAACACCACATTTATTAGTAATACATGTATTCATTAACACTGTATTATATGCATATAATATATTACACTTACACTCACACACACACACACACACAAACACACTCCGTCTTGTTGTTACCAATTAGTTGCTCCCCTTAACTGCACTGGCCAGGTGAGTTAGATGGGGGAGGGGGTGGAGCCGGGCTTCTGCCGATCCGCATTGATGCTCCCATGTTGACAAGACGAGACCCGGGGTCCTCTGCAAGACACCTCACTTTTATAGCAGCTTTCCTCTTATGCTAATCTATACCAGATTCAAACTCTGTGTCTGTGTCCATTGGTCCTTTGTGCTGCTTTCTTTTGAGTGTTGTCCCAATGCTGCAAAGAGGGTGTTTCCAAAAGAAGGTGCTTGCTTCTAACCCCCGAGGCCGTCGGTTTGTCTGCTTGTCTTTAATGAGCCCACTTGACACGTTTTATTGTCCTTGGGTCTGGCTCCCAGCCCCTCTCCAACAGTTGAGGCTGTCTGGAGGTGCTGCCTTCCATGCCTTGCTCATCCACACCTCATTCATTCAACAGGGCAATTGATTAAGAGTGGGGGGGGGGGGGAAGAGAGCTCTTGTTCTACTGCTAGCAAAAAGAAATGTTTCTTCTATCTTATTCTATCCTTAGGGGCTATAATATTATACCAAGGGCAATGCAAAGTTTCTAAATGAGACTTTGATACAAAGTCCCATGAAAACAGAGGTCACACGTGGGTAGACCCACCACAAGGTTATATGAAGAGGCACAATGTAAAGTCATATGAAAATTATCAGAGATTTATCTACACAATCCTGCCTCGGCCTCACTTAGGTGACCACAGTACGGCCCTGATGAAGGGACTCCGGGGTGGGGTAAATTGCCATGGTGACCAGGCACGATGAGCTACCCCGGGGTTTGAGCCACACGCAGTGCTGGGCTCTTCTAACTCGCGGGCCTCGCGTTTCGCTCCCGTGGAGAGAGGTGGGACGTTGGGTCAGAGCCCAGTTTGTCCGAGAGCTGGATCTAGGCAGCAGCGAGAGTAAAACGAACACGCATGATGTATTCTGTAGCTTTGGGGAGTTCTGCGCGAGGCCGTGCCCTGCTCGCCTGGCAGAGCAGCTCCTACCCCAGCCTAGATGCTGGCCGCCCGGCCGCTCCCGCTGGCCAGTCCTCCCTCAGGCAGGGCAAACCATGGGAGCCTGTTCTTCCAGCCAGGCCGCAGGCAGCAAGCACGGTCAAGGCGATTGGAGATTGGCTGCATGTTGACCAGCACGAGCTGCAGGGCTGAGTCCCTGCCCCACCATGGGGCAGGCGGGTCTGCGGGGCAGGGGGAAGGGCTGTCAGCAAAGCCCAGTGCAGGGCAGGCGGGCCTGTGGGGCAGGGGGGTCTGTGGGGCAGGCGGGCCCCAGGGCTCTCAGCAAAGCCCAGCGCGAGATGGGCAGGGGTCTGCGGGGCAAGGATGTAAGCAAAGCCTAGTGCGGGGCAGGCGGGCCTGTGGGGCGGGGGGGTGGCAGGGCCGGCTTTAGGAAGTGCGGGGCCCGATTTGAATAGTTTAGACGGGGCCCCAGCAGGGATGACTCACCCGACGGCGCCCTGGGTCTTCGGCAGCACTTTGGCCACTTTGGCGGCAGGTCTTTCACTTGCTCCGAGTCTTTGGCGGGACTGAAGGACCCGCCGCCGAAGTGCCGCCGAAGACCCAGAGCGCGGGGCCCGATTCGGGGGAATCAGCTTAAAGCCGCTCCTGTGGGGTGGTCTGTGGGGCAGGGGGAAGCAGGGCAGGCGGGCCTGTGGGGCAGGGGGGTCTGCGGGGCAGGCCGAAGGGCTGTCGCAAAGCTCAGCGCGAGATGGGGGGGGGTCTGCGGGGCAGGCCAGAGGGCTGTCAGCAAAGCTCAGCGCGAGATGGGGGGGTCTGCGGGGCAGGCCGAAGGGCTGTCAGCAAAGCTCAGCGCGAGATGGGGGGGTCTGCGGGGCAGGCCGGAGGGCTGTCACAAAGCCCAGCGCGAGATGGGGGGGTCTGTGGGGCAGGCCGAAGGGCTGTCACAAAGCCCAGCGTGAGATGGGGGGGTCTGCGGGGCAGGCCGAAGGGCTGTCACAAAGCCCAGCGCGAGATGGGAGGGTCTGTGGGGCAGGCCGAAGGGCTGTCACAAAGCCCAGCGCGAGATGGGGGGGTCTGTGGGGCAGGCCGGAGGGCTGTCACAAAGCCCAGCGCGAGATGGGGGGGGTCTGCGGGGCAGGCCGAAGGGCTGTCGCAAAGCTCAGCGCGAGATGGGGGGGGGGTCTGTGGGGCAGGCCGAAGGGCTGTCACAAAGCCCAGCGCGAGATGGGGGGGTCTGCGGGGTAGGCCAAAGGGCTGTCACAAAGCCCAGCGCGAGATGGGGGTCTGTGGGGCAGGCCGAAGGGCTGTCACAAAGCCCAGCGCGAGATGGGGGGGTCTGTGGGGCAGGCCGGAGGGCTGTCACAAAGCCCAGCGCGAGATGGGGGGGGTCTGCGGGGCAGGCCGAAGGGCTGTCGCAAAGCTCAGCGCGAGATGGGGGGGGGGTCTGTGGGGCAGGCCGAAGGGCTGTCACAAAGCCCAGCGCGAGATGGGGGGGTCTGCGGGGTAGGCCAAAGGGCTGTCACAAAGCCCAGCGCGAGATGGGGGTCTGTGGGGCAGGCCGAAGGGCTCTCACAAAGCCCAGCGCGAGATGGGGGTGGGGGGTCTGCGGGGCAGGCCGGAGGGCTGTCACAAAGCCCAGCGCGAGATGGGGGTGGGAGGTCTGCGGGGCAGGCCGGAGGGCTGTCACAAAGCCCAGCGCGAGATGGGGGTGGGGGGTCTGCGGGGCAGGCCGAAGGGCTGTCACAAAGCCCAGCGCGAGATGGGGGTGGGGGGTCTGCGGGGCAGGCCGAAGGGCTGTCAGCAAAGCCCAGCGCGAGATGGGGGGGTCTGCGGGGCAGGCCGAAGGGCTGTCACAAAGCCCAGCGCGAGATGGGGGGGTCTGCGGGGCAGGCCGAAGGGCTGTCACAAAGCCCAGCGCGAGATGGGGTCTGTGGGGCAGGCCGAAGGGCTGTCACAAAGCCCAGCGCGAGATGGGAGGGTCTGTGGGGCAGGCCGAAGGGCTGTCACAAAGCCCAGCGCGAGATGGATGGGGGGTCTGCGGGGCAGGCCGAAGGGCTGTCACAAAGCCCAGCGCGAGATGGGAGGGTCTGTGGGGCAGGCCGAAGGGCTGTCACAAAGCCCAGCGCGAGATGGGGGGGTCTGTGGGGCAGGCCGGAGGGCTGTCACAAAGCCCAGCGCGAGATGGGGGGTCTGCGGGGCAGGCCGAAGGGCTGTCACAAAGCCCAGCGCGAGATGGGAGGGTCTGTGGGGCAGGCCGAAGGGCTGTCACAAAGCCCAGCGCGAGATGGGGGGGTCTGCGGGGCAGGCCGAAGGGCTGTCACAAAGCCCAGCGCGAGATGGATGGGGGGTCTGTGGGGCAGGCCGGAGGGCTGTCACAAAGCCCAGTGCCGGCTCTGGCTGGGGCCCCTGGAATTCTCAAGCAGCTGCAAGCCAAGGCAGAGCCGGCCCGACAGTCAGCAATTCCCTTTCTCGGTGAGGCCACTGCTAAAATTAGAGCCACTGCCAGGCAGAGCAGAGCGGAGCGTGCGGCTGAGACAGGCCCCCAGGCTCCGGCCTAGGAGCGAAGGAAGCTCCCTCCTCCCTGGGAGGGGGCACCAGCCAGGGGATACTGAGCATTCAAGCTCTTTCATTCACCTTCTTTTCTGCCCTCCCCAACACGGATGCCTCAGCAGAACAAGGTGGGGACAAGCGGGCAGCTGGTGCACCCCAAAGCTGTAGCCCTCCTGGAGCACCCTCCAGCCACAGCTGTGGCACAACAGGGGCACCTGCCTCAGTTTCCCTCTTTCCGGGTCCCCAGGAACTCTGCACAGGCTCTCTTGCCTCACTAGCACCCTCCTCAGGGCTAGTTTATTACAAAACCCTTGTGCAAAATAGCCCGTAACAAGAGTCCCCAACACGGGCCATTTCTCACACCCTGATATCTAGTCCCTCGAGGCCTCCCACTCCTGCATCTTCACTGGTCCCTGGGCTCATCTGCTGTCCTACTGCCAGGCCAGCCACCTCACTCTTCCCGACAGAGTGCAGCCCTGCTCTTCCCAGCAGGACCCCCCAGCCCCTCTGCTGGGATCCCTCGCTCCCCTGGCCCTGCCACTGCTCCCGGCCACCAGCTCCCTGGCTTAGGGACAGCAGCCTGCAATCCCCCCTACTGCTCTCCTGCCTTCCCCCAGGAACCAACTGCAGCTACCTACAGGGGCCTCCTGTAGTCTCTAACAGCTCTCACCTGCTGCTCACCCGTCCCTAGACAGCCCTGCTCTCCCCTCACTCTCAACTGCTTTCAGGGCCCAGGTGTCCCTTTTTGAGTCCAATTGGGAGTCAGCTGAGGAATCACAGGTGCATTGGCTTGGGCCAGCGCCCCCGGCGACACGGGCATGCGCAGTGCTCTGTGCTTCTGAGACCTTGGCACCAGCAAGCCTGGGAATCATGGGTGGAGGGAGCCTCCAGGCCACATGGGGCTCAGTGCTTGGGGCAGATTCCTGGGAGTGGGAGACAGGTGCATGGGGCTCGCAGCAAACGGGCTGGAGTTTGGCTCGGCTCAAAGGGCCAATGATTGTTTTAAGGGCCAGGATCCCCTTGCCCCCTAAAGAAAGACACTCGTGTTGGAGGGACGGGGCTGCCAGCTCCTCCTAGCCTTGGGATTCACACACTGTGGGTCCCCAGAGACACCACACTGCCCTCCTGCCCGCTTTAATTGTGGCCTGGGTTTGTGGCCCCTCGCTCTGGAGAGCTGTCAGAGCCAGATCCCCGTGCGGGCAGGTTGGAACCTCGGGCTCCAGGACTCTGGGAAGCTGTTGCAGCCGCGTGAGCGAAGCGACTCTGCCTAGAACGAGCCATTCCTGGGGTGGGCCTCGCCCCAGCCATTAGCTGAGGGGCCTGGCAGGAGCCATGTGCAGGGTGCAGGACATGTGGCTGGCACCGTGTTACACAGGGTCTGTTCACCTGGGAGCCCCCAGGGTCTGTGACAGGGAAATGCGAAGTCAAGGCCCCTCGTTCATGCCCGCAGAACACGCCGCACAGAGACCGGGCGTGCCAGATCACTGCACCTACACACTGCTGGGAAGGTTCCAGGCTTAGCTCAGGCCTTCAGCGGGCCGGGGTCCTGCCTTGTCGCTCACCAGCACCACGCTCCCTTTGGAGGGCTGAGCTCATGTTCCTTCCACAGGGCACCCCTGCCGAGTCCTCCTCACTTCCCAATGGACAGAAGAGGAAGCAGCAGCCCCACCCCAGCACCAGGCCCACCGCTCTCCTGGTGCCTGGCAGTCTGAAGGGCATTCGGATGCCAGCTCTGGGCAGAGCGAGGACAGCACTACCCACTGGCTTTGTTCTTAGCTCGACAGGGCTCCAGACAGCAAACAGTGCTGGGCAGGCACCGACCCCAAGGACTTTCCAGAGCAACCCCAGCCGTGCTGCCACGTGTAACCACTCTGCACTGGGCAGGTCACCGGATATCAGAGAAGCCAGCGTGCTGCTCCCCTTAGAGCTGCTATCCTGGAGGAGAGCCAAGGGACGCAGAGGAGGGCGATTTCAGTTCACCCTCGAACAGGACCCAGATAGGCTGCGTCCTTCGGCTTTTATTCCTTTCTTATTGCTTGAGAAAGCGAAGGCCAGACGTGTCCCCCGTTAGAGCCTGGCTCAGTGGGGGCAGGCGTGTGCAAGCTCCCTCAGCACAGCTTTGCCATGAGGTGGCAAAGTTTGCAGACGATACTAAACTGCTCAAGATAGTTAAGACCAAAGCAGACTGTGAAGAACTTCAAAAAGATCTCACAAAACTAAGTGATTGGGCAACAAAATGGCAAATGAAATTTAATTTGGATAAATGTAAAGTAATGCACATGGGAAAAAATAACCCCAACTATACATACAATATGATGGGGGCTAATTTAGCTACAACTAATCAGAAAGAGATTTTGGAGTCTTCGTGGATAGTTCTCTGAAGACGTCAACGCAGTGTGCAGCGGCAGTCAAAAAAGCAAACAGCAATCATTAAAAAAGGGATAGAGAATAAGATGGAGAATATCTTATTGCCCTTATATAAATCCACGGTACGCCCACATCTTGAATACTGCGTACAGATGTGGTCTCATCTCAAAAAAGATATACTGGCATTAGAAAAGGTTCAGAGAAGGGCAACTAAAATTATTAGGGGTTTGGAATGGGTCCCATATGAGGAGAGATTAAAGAGGCTAGGACTTTTCAGCTTGGAAAAGAGGAGACTAAGTGGGGATATCATAGAGGTCTATAAAATCATGAGTGGTGTGGAGAAAGTGAATAAGGAAAAGTTATTTACTTGTTCCCGTAATATAAGAACTAGGGGCCACCAAATGAAATTAATGGGCAGCAGGTTTAAAACAAATCAAAGGAAGTTCTTCACACAGCGCACAGTCAACCTGTGGAACTCCTTTCCTGAGGAAGTTGTGAAGGCTAGGACTATAACAGGGTTTAGAAGAGAACTAGATAAATTCATGGAGGTTAAGTCCATTAATAGCTATTAGCCAGGATGGGTAAGGAACGGTGTCCCTAGCCTCTGTTTGTCAGAGGGTGGAGATGGATGGCAGGAGAGAGATCACTTGATCATTGCCTGTTAGGTTCACTCCCTCTGGGGCACCTGGTAGTGGCCACTGTTGGCAGACAGGATACTGGGCTGGATGGACCTTTGGTCTGACCCAGTACAGCCATTCTTGTTATGCCCTGACTCGTCCTGCAACCCCCACGATTCCAGCCCCAGACACACCCCACCCACTGCTGATGCCCAGTTCTGCAGCCCTCATGCAGTGAGAGGATTTAAACTCAAGGAACAGTTTCAATATTAGTAGCAGAGACAAAGTTTCCTTTTTTCCTGGGGTTGCTTCCTCCTCATCCTGCCCAGCTCCTCCTGACCTGTACTCAGCCCACCTGCTCTGCTCCACCTAGGCCCCGAGGCAGCTCGGTGGAGGCGCTGGCAGGCAGGCAGGTGCTGTGCCCGTGCGGATGCCAAGGCATAAGCAATGCAGGGAAAGGGCCCTTACAAACCAAAGGACATTTGGACTGATAGCTGCACCGGCAGCAACCCCCAGCCCTGGGGAGCGCTGCGTCTCTTGCTGTGGTGCTGGGTGCCGAGCCAGTGCCCTCTGCCCAGGGCCTCCAAGGCAGCCGAGCTCAGTCACACGGCGTGTGGAAGGTGCATGCAGCCACCTTGACACCCTTACCCACCGCGGCGTGAGAGCAGCTTCCAGGAAGGGAGAAGATGTCCCCCAGAGCCCCTCCTGCCTTCACTTGCCCGTCTGCCCCTGCCTGTTCCCTGGCAGTGAGCAGCACCCACAACCCAGCAAGTGAGGGCCTGAGTCTGTCCCTGCAGCTGCCCGAGTCCCTGGGTGGGGAGTACGTAGCCAAGCCAGTAGCCACTGCTGGAAGCAGCTCATGCTGCCTGCCCTTTGTCCCCTGCTTTGATGCTGTTTACTGACGGCTGCCTGCGTCCTTGGGACGCTCTGTCTGGCAGCAGACATCCTGGCTCTGCACCGGCTCCTCCTGCAGCCTGCTCTGAGGCACGGAAGCCCCATTTTGTAGGGGCAGCTCCTCCGGCTGCCCTGCCCAGCACGCAGCCTCGGGGACTGAGGAGCTCTGGGCCAAGCCACTGGGGTTCTGGGGCAGGGACTGCCTCCTGGAGACTGGTCCTTATCCCAGCCCCAAAGCAGGCAGTGTCTGCACCCATTCAGGCTTCCCTGTGCCTGGACATGAACCCCCCTACAGCTCCCCCCATGGAGCTCCAACAACACTCCCCAAACCCCACCACAGCACCGCCGGCACAGGGGCCCCAGGCACATAGCTTGTCGCCAGGAAAGCAGCAGCACTTGGTGGGAAAGGGCTCCTCGGGGGAGGAGACCCCGCTGGGGAAATGAGGGACGAGCTCCCTGAAGAGATTAGTGACATAGGGACAGGCCGTGCCCCTGGGGTACTGAGCCCAGCTGCAGACCCCTCGATCCCAGGGCTCTGGACCCGGGCGGGGAGAGTCCCTCTCTTTAGGGCTCTGGGCCATGCCTGGATCCTGCACTCAGCTCTGGGCCCCTCCGTCCTAGAGATGGTTCTAGCAGGGGTGGGGGCACAGAGGCTGGGGCAGGGGGCTGAGAGGTGGGACTCCCATTGCCCCTACCCAGGGCTCCTTGCCAGGAAGAGAACCAGAGACAGGTGATGGAAAGGGCTGAGCTGGGCCGGAGCGTGGCCCTGGGGGTGGCCCGGAGAAGAGAGCTGGGGGTCGGGGGGGTCGGAAGCAGCAGTGGAGGCACTAATTGGGGGGGGCAGATGCTCACCCCATGGTCCTGGGGGAAGGTTATGAACAGACTGTGAAATCACCTGGCAGAGATGGGGCCATGGTCCCTGTCTCCCTGAGCACATCTGGGGGTCTGGGCCTAACTGGGGAGGGGGGGTCAGGATGTGACTTGGGGTTTGGGGTCGGGCCACTCAGGGTCCCGATCTGGGGGAGGTCTCGGGTCTCCAGGCAGTGAGGGCTCAGGATGTGGGTCTCCCGGCGGGGGGGCAGAGGGGTTGCTTGGGGTCCGGGGTTCCCGGTGGGGGGTGGGTCCGGGGGCAGAGGGGGGGTGCTCCCGGCGGTGGGGGGGTGCGCAGAGGGGGCGCTCGGGGTCCGGGTCTCCTGGCGGGGGTGGGTCCGGGGGGGCAGAGG
This sequence comes from Chrysemys picta bellii, assembly GCF_011386835.1. Taxonomy (NCBI): domain Eukaryota; kingdom Metazoa; phylum Chordata; order Testudines; family Emydidae; genus Chrysemys; species Chrysemys picta. The sequence goes on from NC_088800.1 coordinate 987,280, forward strand.
GGGCGCTCGGGGCCGGGGGAAGAGGGGGGGGTGCTCCCGGCGGGGGGTGTGTGCGCAGAGGGGGCGCTCGGGGTCCAGGTCTCCTGGCTGGGGTGGGTCCGGGGGGGGCAGAGGGGTTGCTTGGGGTCCGGGGTTCCCGGCGGGGGGTGGGTCCGGGGGCAGAGGGGGGGGTGCTCCCGGCGGGGGGGGGGGGTGAGCAGAGAGGGCGCTCGGGGTCCGGGTCTCCCGGCGGGGGTGGGTCCGGGGGGGGCAGAGGGGGCGCTCGGGGTCCGGGTCTCCCGGCGGGGGTGGGTCCGGGGGGAGGCAGAGGCCCCCGGGGCCGGGAACAAAGGCAGCACGTGGCGCAGGGAGCGGCCGGGCCGGGGTCCCGGGGCCGGGCGGGGGCCGCGCTCCGCCCCGGGGAGGTGCCGGGCCGCGCTGCCCAATGCGCGGAGGCGCCAGGCCGGGCGGGGCCCGCTCACGTGTCCCGGCCGCTCCGAGCCCGCGGCCCGCGCTGCAAAACCCGGCTCCGTGTCCCGCCATGGCGCGTTACCTCGGCGCAGTCCCGGCGCTCCGCCGCGCCGCCCCCGGCCTGAGCCGCCTGCCCGCCGCCCTCGCCCTCGGCCCGGCCCCGGTCCCGGCCGCGCAGCCGCCGCGGCGCCACTGTGAGTCTGAGTCCGGGGCCGGGGCTGTGCCGGGGGCCCGGGGTGACTTGAAGGGCAGCGGCCGAGGGGGGCCGGGACCCCGCGCGAGCCCCCCCCTCCCCACGCGCCCCCGGCCCGGGGGGGTCCTTGGCCCCCGCTGCCCCCCCGACGCTGCCGGTGACCTTGGGCCGCCCGGGCCCGTCTGCCCCGGGGTCCGCCCGGCCTTGTGCGGGGGGCTGGGTCTCCCCCGCCCCGGGAGCGTCCCCGAGCCCCCCCGGCCGCCCCCGCCTTGTGTCTGCCCCGCCGGGTGGGGGTCGTGGTCTCCTTGGCATCCTGACGTGGGTCCTGCGGGGGCTGCGGGAAAGGGGGCCCGGGGTGGGAGCTCCTGCCCAGGGTACGGGCAGCCCGTGCGCCCTGGCAGGGGAGCGGGCAGCCCGAGCCGGGGAGCGCAGCGGTGACAGTGGCCGTGGCCGGTGGGATTCCTGCGGGGCTCAGGGCGGGCTGGGACCTGCGCCCTCAGCCGGTTCTCCCCACTGTGCCCACAGGTACCAGCAGCTGCCTTCCCAGAACGGCTGCAGCTAGCGTGGGAGCTCAGTGGGGCGGGCTGGGTCTGGCCGAGGCCTCGCTCCTGAGCCAAACGGGTCCAATCCGTCCTGGGAGCTCCCCGGGAGCAGTGGTCCAGACAGCCCGTCTAGGCCTAGGCTGCAGCGCCGGACGCCTGGGTCCTAGCAGCGTGAGGGGACGCCCGTAACCTGCGTTCAGAGCAGGAGACTGTTCTCCGGTCCCTCCCGCTCGGCCCGGCTGGGTTCTGGGGTCCTGCTGGCTGCCCCGCTCTGGTGCGACCCAGGGCACCGTGCCTGGCTCTCCGGGCTGCTGTCAGGCCTGCAAATCTGGTCACTGCGGGCGCCAGCCGGCAGCTTCTTGGGAAGCGTTTGCCTTTGGGAAGCTGGTTCTGGGCCGTTCAGCTTGTGACCTGTGTGAAAGGAACCTGCTCCTCTAAGGTCGTCCAAGGGCATCGGACCCTTCGGCCTGGCCTAGAGCTCTGATTTCAAGGGGCAGGAGGGGGAAGACAGGGGCTTCCAAAAGCCTTCTCTGGATGGCCCCTACTGTGAATTCTGCATTCGTCCCCTCCCCTCACCCCTCTGGGCTGTGAAACAGAACAGGCCCCTTTGTGCCATGGCTGGCAGTGGGCCCGGAGCTGCCTGGGGAGGCGCTCGCCATGCTAATGCCCTTTGCGAGCTGTAGAGATCAGCCCTGGGTCTCTCCCCGTGGCCGTGTGGGGGCCCAGGCCTGTGCATTCCCCTGCTCTGCCCAGCCGCACTGCGCGCTGGAGCCTGGGGATCGTGCTGGGAGTGGAAGGGCTGGGTTCTCGCTGCTCGGGAAAGTCCGTGGCTTAGAGCAGGGAGCTGGCAGCAGGCCCTGGGCTGGAGTCAGGATTAGAATCCCGCAGCATGTGGTTAATTCACTTTCCCTTTAGACGGGATCAGCTGCTGCCCTGGATCCCAGGAGAGAATGAGCCGCACGGAGAGGCCGTTCGTGTGTCCCTAGGTCACTGCCTGGGCGTGCGGAGCAGTGCTTTGCCCTTGGCCGTTGGTGCCAGCTGGTGGTGGGGAGGAGGCGTGATTCTCCCTGGGAGGGTGTGCCCCATATTGGCCAGGCAGAGTTTGGGCTGGCTGGGCTCCAGAGGCCCCTGTCCCTGGGTGACGCATGCTGCTGGAGGAGCCTGGCAGGGGCTTGATGGGTTCCCTTGGGGCAGTTAGAGCTGGATCTGGCCCCTGATCATGGGGCTTCTCAGTTCAAGGAGCTCTGGCTGCAACCCAGTGGGTTTGAATCAGGGCAGGGAATTGCTGAGATGAACCCGGACAGGGCTCCCTCGGCTGGAGGCTGGGCTGCCCAGATGGCTGGGGTCAGGGACAGCCTCTCTGACAGCCATGGTGCTTCTGCCTAGATGCTGACAAACGGATCAAGGTGGCCAAGCCGGTGGTGGAGATGGATGGGGACGAGATGACGCGGATCATCTGGGAGTTTATCAAGGAGAAGGTAGTGCTCAGGGGCAGCAGATGGTCTGCGGGGTGGGAGAGCTCTGGGGCGGCCCTTCCTGCCCCCCCCGTGTGGCATAGGACCCAGGGGATGAGACTCGTTTGCCCCCTGATGCTGGGTCCTCTGCAGGCACGGTGACTGGCCAGGTTTCACACAGACCTGCAGCTCAGGTCCATGCCCCCATCCCTGCTGCCTGTGGGCGAGCTGTCGGCTCCCCTCGCTGCTTCGGCAGCACAAACGTGGCCAGAACGCAGGCTTTGTCTAAGCGGCTGGGGCTGGTGGGAGCGCCAGGGTTTCTGAAGCTGCCTGGAGAGGATGCAGTCTTGCCCCATGGATCCTGGCTTCCCTCGATCCTGCTGCTGTCCCCAGCCAGGAAGCAGGTGTCTGAGAACCTCCCCCCATGGGCTTTGCAGCTTCCTGCGAGTGAGAGAGCCCGGAAGTGGCCCCAGCCGCAGGGCAGGTCCCATCTGCTCTGCGAGGCTGCGGGAGGGGAACGGCAGCACCAAGGCAGCGTCACTGTTTCCTGCGCCCAGCCCCAGCGTGTCTGTACCGGGGCGAGGGCGTGGCTCCAGGAGCAGCGTTCCCAGCCCCTGGGACAGCTCGGACACAGCCCGCTGTGCAGCCCCACTCCCTGTGCCAATGGGAGCTGGGCGCGCAGTGCCCCTCACTGAGCTCGCCCTCTCCCCACCCTGCCCTCCAGCTGATCCTGCCCAACGTCGACGTGCAGCTGAAGTACTTCGACCTGGGCCTGCCGAACCGGGACCAGACGGACGACCAGGTCACCATCGACTCGGCGCTGGCCACCCAGAAGTACAGCGTGGCCGTGAAGTGCGCCACCATCACGCCCGATGAAGCCAGAGTGGAAGGTGCAGAGGGCAGGCTGCCGGGGGGGACGACGGGGGGGGGGGGCGGGACGCTGGGCAGCGAGCCCAGACCTCACTGAGCAGTGGGGCTCGGACTCCATGTGAGCTGGGCTTGGGGGGCTGGGCTGCTCTCTGTGAGGCGCTTGCCCCCCTCCCCCTTGCTGTACTCGCTCCTGGGGCCTGTGGAGGGGCAGCTCCAGCCTCTGGGTTCTGGCGCTGCCCAGAGCCCCTGGCTGGGGCAGGCAGAGGCACCTCTGTCTGCTCTGTCCCCGGGCTGGGTCCCAGCACTGACCCCGGTGCAGACAGATGCTGCGGTTCTAGCAGCCCCTGGGCAGCGTGACGCCTACCCGTGCTGCCCAGCTCCTTGCCGCTCAGTGACGCAGGAGGCGGTCAGGGCTCTCCGCTCGCTGGGCTCAGAGCTCTGCCTTGCTGGCTGGAGCCGGTCCGAGCAGCAGGGCTGGGCTGCAGGAACTGAGCTGTGACCCTGGGCAGCGAGCAGCAGCAACAAGACACACACACATCCACCCCATGAGGCATGGCTCACGGCTAGCGCTGCAGGGGCTGGAGTGGGGTTGGGCTGCCAGGGTGCCTGGCGGGGGAGGGTGCTATGGAGGCGGGAGTGTGTGTGTGGGGGGGCTGGGCCCATGGCACGTCTTACTCCCCCTTGATTTTAGAGTTCAAGCTGAAGAAGATGTGGAAGAGCCCCAATGGCACGATCCGAAACATCCTGGGCGGGACTGTCTTCAGGGAGCCCATCATCTGCAAGAACATTCCCCGCCTGGTCCCGGGCTGGACCAAGCCCATCACCATCGGCAGACACGCCCATGGCGACCAGGTGAGCCTGCCACTGGGGGGGCCCTGTGTGGGCGGGGGCGGCTGGATGGCAGCAGGCTCTGTGTGCCCGTGGCGCAGCAGGGGGCTGGCATGAGCCCTCGGGGTGCTGATGTGGGGTGGTGGGGGGCTGCTGGCAGCGAGTGCAGGCAGGTGGGTGCAGCCGCTGCTGAGCGTAACTCTTTGGCCTGTTCCTGTTCAGTACAAGGCCACGGACTTCGTTGTGGACAGGTCCGGGACATTCAAGATGGTGTTCACCCCGAAGGATGGCAGTGCCGTGAAGGAGTGGGAGGTTTACAACTTCCCTGGCGGGGGTGTCGGCATGGGCATGTACAACACGGACGAGGTGAGAGGCAGGCGGGCGCTGCCGGGGCGTTCTCCAGGCCTGGCGCTGCAGGGATGGTGCGAGGCGGGAGCAGCTGATGCTGGCAGCCCCTCTTGGCATGGGGGTGAGGGTTCCCTGTGGGGCTGTGCCCTTCCTGGCTAGCAGAAGCCCAGCCCGACTCCCCTTCTGGCCTAGCACAGCCCTGCATGTGCTGCGTGGGGAGCCAGCTCGCAGCTGCAATGAGGGGTCTGGGCCGGGGAATGGGCAGAGGCTGTAGGCTGAGTGTGGGAGCCAAGCCCTGGCTGGGGGACGGGCTCCTTCTCTCCTTGGGTGTTGGCAGTTGGACTAAGTGACCCTAACACTCCCCGCCCCCCTGCAACTGGTGAGCGACGCTGCCCTGCTCCTGCCTTGCCCAGACGAGTCCTGAGCCCATCTGGGGCTGCCTGGACCCGGCCAAAGGCAGCTGCCCAGAGACTCAGCTGCCCTCTCCCCTGCCCCGTGGCGCCTGCAGCTGGCGCCGAGGGAGTCACTGGCTGGCCCTCCCTCCCTCCCTTGCAGTCTATCTCCGGCTTCGCTCACAGCTGCTTCCAGTACGCCATCCAGAAGAAGTTGCCCCTCTACATGAGCACCAAGAACACCATCCTCAAGGCCTACGATGGGCGCTTCAAAGACATCTTCCAGGAGATCTTCGACAAGTACGGCACGACCTGTCCTGAGCCCTTCCCTGCGGAGTCCCTGAGCCGTGCCCCCTCCTCCCCTGGCCCTGCTTCCTATAGCGTCCCTGCTGGGGGGGGGGGGGGGGCGGCGGCACTGCCCCCCAGCCCCACTCCATATAGTGCCCCTGCTGGGGGGGGGGGCCCAGCACTGCCCCCCAGCTCCACTCCCTACAGCGACCCTGCTGGGGGGGCCCCCGGGCACTGTCCCCCCAGCCCCACTCCCTACAGCGCTCCTGCTGGGGAGGCCTGGCACTGCCCTGCTCCCTACAGTGCCCCTGCTGGGGGGGGGGCGGGCCTGGCACTGCCCTCCTGCCCCACTCCCTACAGCGCCCCTGCTAGGGGGGGCCCCTCGCACTGCCCCCAGTCCCACTCTCTACAGTGCCCCTGCTGGGGAGGCCTGGCACTGCCCTGCTCACTACAGGGGCCCTGCTGGGAGGGCCCTGGCACTGCCCCCCAGTCCCACTCCCTACAGTGCCCCTGCTGGGAGGACCCTGGCACTGCCCTCCTGCCCCACTCCCTACAGCGCCCCCTGCTGAGGAGGGCAGGACCAGTGTACTGTACGGTAGCAGCCCTGCAGGAGTGGCTCTCTGCAGGGCGGTCCTGGCTGGAGGCCTGGCCCTGGTGCTCTTATTTCCAAGGCCCATGAAGCTGTTTCTAGCCCGTGTCTGGGGAGATGCAGAGGGGTTTACTGGGTACCCAGCACTTCACATCCTGTCTGTGCCGCGGGGTCTCTCTGGCTGCGCCCGATGACCCCGCTCTCGGCTCCCCAGGCACTACAAGACAGAGTTTGACAAGCTCAAGATCTGGTATGAACACCGGCTCATCGACGACATGGTGGCCCAGGTGCTGAAATCCTCTGGCGGCTTTGTCTGGGCCTGTAAGAACTACGACGGGGACGTCCAGTCGGACATCCTGGCCCAAGGTAACGCTGAGCGGGGGGGCCACCACACCCAGCGGCTTTGGCTCAGCCCCTGCTGTGGGGAGGGGCTGGTGGCTGAGGCCCTTCTGCTCGGCCTGGCTGGGGAGGGCAGCTTTGTGCCCAGGGCGGCCTCCCGGGACTGCTCCTGACCGGACTCTGCTTCGTGCTCTAGGGTTCGGTTCCCTGGGCCTGATGACCTCTGTCTTGGTGTGCCCGGATGGAAAGACCATAGAAGCTGAGGCAGCCCATGGCACTGTCACCCGCCACTACCGGGAGCACCAGAAGGTGAGTGTGCCCCCCCTACCTTTCCCCCCGTTGCAGGCACTGCCCTCACTTTGTGAGGCTGTGGGTGCAGCTGGGCCCCTCCCTGCCTGTGCCCAGTGCCAGGGGAGGGGGCTTGGCAGTGAGTGGAGAGTCTGTGTTCACACTCTGGGTGAGGGAGGGGCTGGGGCCTGGCCTGTGTCCCCCTCTGGGGCTGTGAGCCTGCCAGGTGTGGGGTGGGATCTGCGGGGGCACTGCTTACTGCGGGCTGCCCAGAGCCTCCCTGGTGCTGGGTGTTCTGACGCTCTGTCCCCTGCAGGGACGACCCACCAGCACTAACCCCATTGCCAGCATCTTTGCCTGGACGCGTGGCCTGGAGCACCGAGGCAAGCTGGATAGTAACCCGGATCTCATGAGGTAAGCAATGGGGCGGAGCACGGGGACGGGGCTGTAACTGTCTCCTGGAGACCGGAGCCGTGCCTCAGCTGGCGGGGGGCTAATGTGGCCTGTCACTGTACCAGGCCCTGGGTCGCTTGTGTGGAAGGAGCCTGGCTGGCCAACGTGGCAGGGTAACACAGCTCCTTGGCCAGCCCGAGACCAGAGGGCCTGCGGGAGGACAGGCTGTGACTTGCTGTCTCCCCGCCAGGTTTGCTCAGACTCTGGAGAAGGTCTGCGTGGAGACGGTGGAGAGTGGAGCTATGACGAAGGACCTCGCAGGCTGCATTCACGGGCTCAGCAAGTGAGTGACCCACGGAGGGAGTGCTCTGGGGCCTGGCTCCCTGCAGCGCTGGGGCTCTGCTCACACGCTGCAGAGCTGCCTGGCTCAGACAGGGCTGCGCCCCTTTGCGTTGTCCAGCTCCCACCCGCTCTGCAGGCACCTTTAGCCCTGCAGCACCTGCACCTGTTGGGCTTGTGGGGGTGCTCTTGTACTGGGAATTGGGACAGGATGGGGCCCCCGGGCCCAGTGTCTCTGGGAGGAGCTGGAGGCTTGACTCTCATACAGCAGATACAATGGGGTCCCTGCTCTTGCTACCATGCGGGGCAGGTGGCTGCAGTAGCCTGTCCCCCCTCCTCCCCAGTGAGCCAGGCCGGACTTCGCAGGGGCTGCATTGGCAGTGGGAGAGGCTGCTGGGGCAGTCTCCACTGACCCTCTGCCCTTGTCTTTCAGCGTGAAGCTGAACGAGCACTACATGAACACCACGGACTTCCTGGACACAATCAAGAACAACTTGGACAAAGCCCTGGGCAAGCAGTAGAGGCGATGGGCTGTTCAGGGTGGGGTGGGGGGTGTCCGTCCGTCTGTAGCGGCACCAGAGCCAGGCAGTTTACCTCATTTTTAACAGGTAGGAGCAATGCTGCTCTGAGCTCATGGACTGGGCCCAGGAACACTCAGATTAGTTTTTATAACGTGTTTTTTAAAGTATTTCTAGGAGCGCAAGTGGCAGGACCTTCTGGCCAGCGCTGCCAGTCGTGTGCCTAATTTATGTAACCTCCTCTGACCTCATGGTGCCAAGTGTAGCTAATAAACCTCTTCACCCAGCTGCCCTCCGGCTCTGTGCTGCCCAGAAAAGGTTAACAGGTCACTGGCAAGTTGCAGCTACTCCACCCCCCCCCCCCATGGTTGCCTTGTTGGCCCCTGGTGGCAAATTCCCCTCTCTGTCCCCCTGGGCTGGGCTGTGGGGCCCTAGCGAGCTCTCACAGGAAGTTACTCCAGACTGCATTCACCTCCAGTAAGAGTCCTGCCTGTAGCCCCTTCCCCAGCCAAAGCTGCTGTTTGGACAGGTGCAGGGCCAGGCTAGCAGCCAGCCAGGGGGAGGGGCTGGCCCTAGCCCTGCCTGGGAAATCCCACAGCTAAAGGCTGTTACGTAGAAGGATTGTTAAACAGCTCTCCCAGTGAGGGAACGCCAGTGCACCTGAGAGCTGTGCCTGAATGAGACCACTGACTGCTATGCGCACACTGCTGCTGTCCTTCGCTCAGGGACAAGCACGGGCCACTGTCACCCAGGCCTTGGCAACCTCCATCTCTGCCCCCAGGCCAGGCCAGGCCTGCCTGCCCAGTCTCGGAGCAGCTCCCCTAAAAGAGGCCGTGTAGAGAACGCGGCAGGGAGCGAGCGGCTGCCTTGGCAGTCAGAGAGCCTGCTCCACCTTCCCTCTTCCTGGGCTCAGCCGTGCTTCAGGGTGAACGCTGCAGGCTGGACAGGTGCTGTCTGGTAAGTGGGGACACGGGGAGAGGAGCACCCTGACCCTGCAAGGAATGTGGGCCACCAATGGGAGCTAGGGCTGAATTGCTACCTAGTTTTTGGGCAGCTTTGAGAGTCAGCTGAGCTCCCCCCGTAGGGCCTGGGCAGTGCTCAGCAGGCTCGGTGGGTTGTGGGCTAGCCCGTGCCCCTCCACGGGGGCATGGGGGGAAGCTGTATGCTCCCCGCCCTGCTGGGGCCTGCTCCCTCTGTGCTTGCACTGTCCTGAGCTGGGAAACTGGCAAAGTCTTCCCCTGTGGTCAGCCCTGGAGCCCTCAAAGGAGCAGCTGCCCTGCCTGGGGCCAGCGAGCATGGGGCCTGCCTTGCTTGGACCATAACTCTAGCCCTCGACTGCTGCCCCAAGCCCATGCCAGGGGGTAGTATGGAGGCTCTCAGCTTCTTCCCCCACCCCACCTGGCTTGCAAAGGCTGGAGAGGGCCTCCCTAAGCTGCTGTTTCTACACACTTCCAGCCGCTACCCTCCCTCTGGGCTTTGCTGGCTCTTCCACGTAGGGCAGGGCTGGCTCCCAGGGCTGGTTCCTGCACCTCTTGGGCCAGGGACTTTTAGCAGAGCACCATTCCGGCTGGGCTGGGCTGCAGCCTGGAGTTCCCAGTGCTTTAGGAGTAACAGCCCCAGCTCCTGCCCCCAGGGTTAACCCCCTTGGCACCTGCTGCGACACAGCCCCCCTGGGCCTCTGCAGTCATCCCAGCCCCAGGCTGCCATCCCCTCCCCAAGCAGCAGACTGGGGCAGTGACAGTGCCTCCCCCCGTTGGGTTCCCTAGGCCCATCTTCATGGGCAGCAGGCAAACACGCTCACTTTCCTTCAGGGAGTGACAGCCCCTCTGGGCCCCGGCAGGTCCCTGTGCAGGATGTGCTCTCCCCAGGAGCCCTGCATCCCCACCAGCGCCTCCCACTCACACACGAGTTACACAGCTTTACAAAGGAAGGTGGCTGGATTTATCCTTTAACCGCTCAGCGCATCTGAAAAAAATAAATTACTTTCAAAATACCACCATTTCTCAGCTTTGTACAGGTCTGTCCTTTAACACAGTGCCCAGCCCCGAGCCTCCCCCGGGGTTGATAAGAAAATATTCTCTGTGTACAGGGCCGGCTCCAGCTCTCCCTCCCGCTCCTGGGGGATGCCAGAGCAAGTGTTCCTGGCCCCAGTGTGGGCAAAGGGAGGAGAGCAAGAGAGCCCTCCTCCCACGCATGGCTGCTTCCTGGGGTGGGGGGCGGCTGCAGAGCTGAGCGGGGGATAAAGTGGGACTGGCTGCGGGCTGAGTCCAAGTGTCTCCGAGCCAGGATTGGGCTGCAGTCCCCACCACAGCAGACTAGGGAGGAGGTAGAATAATTAATGCTCAGCAGGTTCTGGACCAAGCCTTTCCCTACCTGGGGCTTCAAGTATGGCGGCCAGAGAGCATCTCTTCCAGTGCACGCCGGGGTGGAGCCCAGGAGCCAGCGCTCCCTCCCGGTGCCGCGGCCTGAGCACTATGCTCCCCCTGCACAGCGGAGACTGCAGGCCGGTCCAGTGCCTGAACAGGCAGGAATGAACACGGGGCTCTCTGCTCTTCCCCCAGGCGAGGGGCGGCACAAAAAGGGGTCCTGAGAGGGGATGGCCCAGGTGAGAGGCAGGCCCAGTCTCACTGGAGCCTGGACAGCCCCAGGAGCCAGTGGCTAAAGGCGACCACTTCCTGCAGCCCAGCTCCAGCCTGGCACTGTCAGGGCTCAGAGCCTTCACCATTTCCTCCTTCACCATGGAGCATCAGCTTCCCTGGGCTCAGCCGAGCGCCAGGGGGCAGGCCCCACTGAGCCTGGCTTTTGGTTCTGGATGCTGCAACGGGGGACAGGAGCTTCTTTTCCCCATGTCACTCCCTCTCACGGCCCTGCACCTGGCTGGGCCTGGCCCCCGTCTCAGCTACAACATGTTGTAATAGGCCATTTCCTTCATGGCCTGCTCCGTCAGGGCGTTCTCGTCCGGGGGGTTGCCCACCCCTGCGTAGTCATAGGCGTTCTCCTCGTCGTACTCCTCCATTTCCTGCTGGGCGTCCAGCTCCGTGTGCTCTGCCCCGGTCAGTTCCATCATGGGATCTAGGAACAACGTGACACGCTGGGACGGAGCAGGACAGGGCGGCCGTGCGCGAGGCGGAGCGAGCACGGCCCAGCAGCACAGCCATAGGCAGGGCGTTTCTGGCACCCACCTACCTTGGAGAGCTGGCCCCAAACCCCCAGGACCGCACGGCAGGCTGGGGAGCTAGACAACCGTCTCTGATGCTCCTGGCAGGTGGGGCTCACACGTTGGCAGACAACCAGGGAGGGGGAGGCTGTCATGCCTGTCCAGAGCTGGTCTGCCAGGAAAGGGGTGCAAAGGAGGCAGCCCCTGACCCACACCTGCAAGGTCTTTTCAAGGCCCTGGAGCAGTGGCAGTGCAGTGGTGCAGCTGACAGTGGGAGATGGCTTTGCACTCTGGGGCCCAGGCTTCAGACTTCGTAACACTGTGCCCGAGTGCCAGACATTCGGCCATTCAGCCAGGCAATCAGCTGGCTCACACGCCCAGTGGGACAGGGGCTGCCCCATGGTGTGCTGCTGTCTCTGGTGCAGAGCGACTACAGCAATCGACACGGGCCAGCACCCCAGGTACAATGCACTTCTGGGGCCATGCCGATGTTTTTTCAGCAGAATCTCTGCTTTCGTTAACGGGCGTACAGCACTAGACGAGAACCCATGGCCCAGGCACAGCCCCTGGAGGGAGGCTGCAGTCAGCTTGGAACAACAGCTCCGAGCTGCAGCTCCTTGTTCCTGCTGGAGGCTAGAGTCTGAACACTAATACTGACCAGTAAATGGCAACATCGTTCGCTATTTCACTGCAGAGCGCTTGAGCAGAACCAGCCAGCTAAAGCATCTCGCCCTCCCTGGGGGAGGGAGGGAGGGCCAGAGGCTGGGAATACAGAATTCCATCCCCTAACAGTCACCTCAGCCCCAGCCAAAGGCAGGGGAAGGCGGAGATGCACCTTTGATACTACCAGAAGCCTCAACTGCCCCCAACCAGCTGCTCGAACTGCCGGCTTCCACCTGACAGCCTCTGTGCTGCAGGGACACGTGTGGGGCAGCCCCCAGGAGAGAGAGAGAGAGTGTGTGTGTGTGTGTGTGTGACACACACACACACACACACACACACACACACACACACACACACAGGAGGGCTAGCGGACAGCAGGGGACCAGGAGCCTAGGTTAGAACGGGACCCGCAGGCTCCAAAAGGCACCTGCAGAGGGAGCCGTCGTGCAGGGTTTGGCCATTCTTCCCGGGTGCCCCGTCAATGCTGGATTCCCCTCCCGGCCAGGAGCCCCCGCAGGCCGCCACACCCACCTTGGCTGTCCAGGCTGATGTCCATGACCCCGTGTTTGACCTTCATGTGCCGGCTCAGGTTGCCTTTCAGGTTGAACTTGCTGGAGCAGTAGGGGCATTTGAAGGGTTTGCTCCCTGCGTGCAGGTGCATGTGTCCTAGCAGGTTGTACATGCGATTGAAGGACTTCCCACAAACCTGGGAACAACAGGCCACCAATTAGCCCAGCCCCATCCCCGTCGCTGCACGTGGTATCACCCCCTCCTGCCCCCGCCGCCGGCTGCCTTAAGGGTCTGGGCTTCCCAGCAAGCCCCGTCTTTTCCACATAGACCTGAACTAGTCTCATCCCTCCGCCCCCACCGGGCTGGCGAGACTGGGGGTGACTTTTAGTGCTCATGAAAGTGAGGGGCTCAACGGGCATGTGCACTTCAAACTCCCCGCCCAGCTTTGCGGCCAGGCCCCAGTGCAGAGCTGCGGCCCCGCTACTCCGGAGCAGAGACTGCAAGCCAGGCTGAACTGTTTGGTGCTGCGACTGGGGGGGCACTGGTCACCTTAGCCCAGTTTGGCTGGTGCACTGCAGAGGTGAAGCATGGGCGTCAGCCCCAAGGAAGGGGCCACGCCCCAGAAGGATTTTGGAGGGTACCTTGCATTTGAATGGCTTCACTGGCGAGTGCACGATCATATGGGTCTTGAGGGTCTGCTTCTGCACGAAGGTCTTGAAGCAGATGTGACACTGGTATGGACGGACGCTGGTGTGTATGAGCATGTGCCGCTTCATGTTGGCCTGCAGGGTGAACTCACGCCCACACACCTCACACTTGAATTCTTTCACACCCTGAAAGGGTCACAGGAAACGTGAGCACAACGGGAGCACACTGACGAATACCACACAAATTGAAGCGAACTGTCTGAATTTGAGCGTGCCTATTTAGTGGGGACCAGCTCAACGGACTGCAGGGAGGGGCCCCCCCTCCTAGTCCATTGAACGGCAGGCTCCCTGCATGGAGTACAAGAACGCCTCTGGCCAGCTCAGGCACGTTCAGCGGCACATCAGTCTCCCTCAGCGACCGTGAGGAGCACGGAGCAGAGACGGGGGGATCTAAGGACGTGTCTCTGCTCCTGAGATAAACTGCTGTACAGGACACAGAGCATAAGGAACAAAGGGTCAGTGCAACCAACTTGTCTGCACCTCCTTCAAAATCTTTCCTGTTTCCTCACCCGCCCCAGCCTTCCTTGCCTTCTGCAGAAACAGACACAGGGATCCCCCCAAAGCCCAGCCGCCTTCCCTGCGAGCTGAGCCCAGGGGCTGGAGAGCCTGTGTGGGGAATCCTTCTGCCCACACCCCCCTTTACTCCTGGCTCCCCCTCAGCACAGCAGGAAGTGCCTCTGGGTGCATTCGGCACCTCTTTTGGCAGGAGAGTAAGAACCATTCCCTTCGGGCCTGGGCTGCAGGTGCCCCAGCTGGCTGGAAGCTCCTGGTCCATTCCAGGGGACAGGGCATGGCCGGGGCAGAATGCAGACTGCTACGCCATGCCTGAGCCCCGTGGGCAGACCCGGCCACCCTCTGGGGAAGGGGCACTGTGAATGAGAGGGCTGACTGGTCTCTAAGACCAAGACCAGGGGTGTTGCATTCTGCTTTGCACATGGGCTGAGCTGGGAGAATTGCTCCCCCTAAGAGGCAGAAAACACCCCAGTCTCAGGCCAAGGTCAGAGTGACAGAGTGGCCGGCCAGCCGCACAGCACCCATATTGCACTGTCCCCGCCCCACAAGCAAGGAAGGCAGATCCCAGAGCCCCCCCCAAGGGAAAGGAGGTCACACAGGCCCCTGGAAACTCAGATGTCCTTTTGTCCTACCAACAAGTGAGTCATCAACGCAAACCAACAGCCAGCTCGAAGGGCTAGATCCTGCTTAATCCTGACCCCCAGTGGGGACAGTCAAAGCTCTAAGGAACTGAAATCGTCCCCTCCCCCGGTCCCACCCCTGCTCTCTGGGGCAGGGAAAGCCCTCGGGCTCAGCGGCTGCTCGCACCTTGTGCGTGAGCGAGTGCTGCTTGAGGTGGTGGATCTGGCTGAATTCCATGCCGCACTCGGTGCAGACGAAGGGCCGGACGTTCTGGTGCTTCAGCATGTGGTTCTGCAGCTGGCTGCGGTAGTGGAAGGACTTGCTGCACTCCAGGCACTGGTAGAGCGTGGGCCCCTGGTGCGTGGAGAGGTGGCGCTTGAGCTGCGTCAGCGTGGAGAAGTCCAGCCCACACTCCACGCACACGTGGCAGCGCCCGTTCTCATGCTTCACCTCGTGGGCCTTCAGCTCGCTGGGGTAGGCGAAGCCCCGCCCGCAGAAGTGGCAGCTGTACGGCTTGATGTCGCTGTGCAGCAGCATGTGCCGCTTCAGGTGGCTGGTCTGCGTGAAGGCTTTGCTGCACACGTCGCACTTGTGCGGCCGCGTGCCCTGGTGCGTCAGGAGGTGCGTCTGCAGGTGGCTGGGCTGCTTGAAGGGCTTGCCGCAGTGCGGGCAGGAGTGGGGCTTGATGCCGTTGTGGCCCAGGATGTGCGTCACCAGGTTGTACTTGGAGGTGTAGGATTTCTCGCACATGCGGCACTGCCAGCGCTTCTGGCGGTCCCCGGCCTCCACCAGGTAGGAGTCGTCGATCTGCACGTTGATGTCCAGCCGGTCCAGCTGGGCTTTTTTATTGCGCTCCGTGTGAACTCCAGCTGCGTCTGCGTCAAAATCCGCTGGCTCCTGCCACGCAAAGCCCTGCTCGCTCTTCCCCTGCTCCGGCGACTCGGGCATGGGCGCCTCCAGAGACGCAGCGTTCGCCTCGAAGCTGCACTCGCTTCCGAGGGCCTCTGGCCCGGTGCTTGCCGGAGCCCCGGCCACGCTGGCCTCAGCGTAACCAACCTGGACGGGGTCGTAACTCCCCAGGCCCACGTCCTGCCGCACGTGTCTGCGCAGATGCCGCAGTCGCCGGGGCTTCCTGCCAAAAGCACTCAGGTCAATCATCTTCATGGCACTGCTCTGCACGGTCTTCTCACAGCCCGACTCCTCGAGGCTGGGCGGGTGGCTGTTCTGCGTCTCCTCCTTGCTGTCGCCAGGGACGGACACTTCGTACGCCCCCTCCTCCTCCGCACCCGCAGGGTTTTCATACTTGACCTTGGGCACCAGCCTCACCGGAGGCCGCTTCCTCCTCCGGGTATGTTTTTCAAATGGAGTCTCTGCCTCCAGCCCCTCCTCCTCCGGCGCCTCGGCTGGGACGCAGCCTTCCTTCTGCAGCCTGTAAGCGCCTTCCGGATCCTCCGGTTCCACCGTGGCCGTGTCTGCAAGCTCATTTCCTAGCCCTGGAAAGAAGCCTCCGGGGCTGATGGTTGCGCCGAAGAACTCGTTCTCGGACACCAAGCCCAAGACAGCGGCCTGGGCCAGGGACAGCACCACCACCGCATCCGTTTGAGTTCCAGAGTCGGTGAAGCGTTCCATCTCACCCCACGGCTAGGCGGTCATGGCTGCAGGAACAGAGAGAAGGGCTCGTTAGCCTTTGTAAGAGCCGCATCCCACCCCACAAGCCCAGGCAGAGAAGCCAGTCTGGGGTCATTGGGGGCGGCAGCACAGAGGTGCTGGCTAGCAGCCACGCCCCGATCACTGCTCTGGGACAGCAGCTTCGCTAACGCAGAGACCAACGTTCTCAAGAGTGAGCACTGATTCTGGGTGCCCAACTTGGAACACCGGGGCCGGATTTTCAGAGGTGCTGAGCGCTCCACTCCAGGTGCTGTGGCGCTGAGCCCCTCGGAAACATCAAAGCCTGCGCTAAGCTGTAGGCCCAAGAGGGAGCAGTCCCTGGGACAAGCTGAGTCCTTTGGGTCTCTCTCGAACCCCAGCGCAACCTTTCATTAACGCTCTGTGCCAGCTCCGCCTGATGGAGCTGTCGGCGTGCTGGGTTTCCAGTGCGGGGTGGGAGAGGAATAATGAACCAAGCCATCATCTGAGATGCAGTAAAACCTCAGCTTCCCCACAGCCCCGTAACACCTCATTCTGAAAGGGGACCCCAGGGCAGGTTTCAAGGAAGGGTCAAGAAAGCTAAACGTGTGAACGGTTTGTGAGCTGCCTTACGTTCCTTTCTCCCGCAAGGCAGGGCGAGGGGAACACGACACTGCCAGGGCCGGGGAGCCCCGGTGCACCTGGTGTTCCAGACGGATGAGGCCCAAGCAGAACGTACTAGGGGTTCCCCTGCATGTTCCTCCCCCGGGGGCCGAGGGGCTGGTGCAGAAGGGCAGCACTCCCAGGCAGGACTCTCGTACAGGAGCCAGGCCGCCCAGGTTGCTGCTGCCTCTCTTGCTCGGTGGCAGATGTTGTCTCTACTCGCTCTAGCTTTTCAGCCTGTTTCCTTGGAGCCCTCTCCACCCCCAGGCTGGGGGCCTCCCCTTTCCCTTCGGCCTCATTAACTGCCCCTCTCCCTGGGGCCAGAGTGTCCCCAGCAAGGACTGGGCCTGGTTTTAAGGGAAGTTCACTGGTTTATATTTTCTCTGGTTTCCTTCCCCTCGGCTGCACGTCCAGGGCCTGTGCTGGCTGCACATTGGTAACTACTGAACTGAAGACAAAGAGAGGGTCATAGAGCTAATTACAATAACCAGAAGTGCTTCTGAAATTAGTAAAATAAAGACAGGGTACTTCTAAGGGTACGAGTGGCTGAGATACAGCAAGACAGCACCCAGTGGGCCACAAAGACACCACACTCACATGGCCCCTGTACTATACTAAAGTGTCTGATCTCTCTCCAAGTATGCTCCCAATGCCCCTGCAGGCAGGGCAGGGCTGTGAGCCACATCAGACAGAGGGGACCTCTGAGGCCCAGAGACATCCTGTGTGAGCTTAGGCAGGTCAGTCTATCTGTGGCAAGGCCTGGCACTGAACCCAGATCTTCTGAGCCCTTGTCCCATGCCCTGACCTCCAGACTTCCTGGTAAAACTGACCCAGGGGCTCTCTGATGAATCTGGGAACATTGGGCAGGTTCTAGAGGACTGGGGGAAAAGTGGATATGCCAATATTCCAAAGAAGGTAAAATGGCTGCTGTGGATAACGGCAGGCCACCAGCCGGGTGTCGGTTCTGAGCACACTCGTGGAAAGGCTGATACAGAGGAGGGGCAGTCAAAGAATTACATGATGGCAGCATAATTCATGCCAGTCACTGGGTTTTTATTGGAAAATAGGGTCTCGTCAAACTCTCATTTTTGAGGAGATTACAGTTTGGGTCAGGGGTAGGCAGCCTATGGCACGCGGGCTCTGCATTTTAATTTAATATGAAGCTTCTTAAACATTTTAAAAACCTTATTTACTTTACATACAACAATAGTTTAGTTATATATTATAGACTTATAGAAAGAGACCGTCTAAAAATGTTAAAATGTATTACTGGCACGTGAAACCTTACATTAGAGTGAATAAATGAAGACTCGGCACACCACTGCTGAAAGGTTGCCGACGCCTGGTTTGGGTGATAAAAGTGACGCTGCTGACAACGTACGTTGGCTTGGTCCCCCCCCCCCCCCAACAAAAAAATAGAAACAAAAATTTCAATATTGAGGTTTCTAGTGGGGCCCTGTGGGGATCCGCTCCCAGCTCAGCACTAGTCTGTCTCTTTATCCGAGAGACGGAAGAAGTTATACAGTAACTGCTTGTCAAATCGGCAGATGACAAGAGTGGTAAATAATGACAGGGACAGGCCAGTTATACAGGCTGACCTGGATTGCTTGGTAAATGGGGCTCATTTGAGCAACCTGTGTTTTAACACAGACATACATCTCGGCCCAAAGACCAGAGGTCACGCTTACAAGACGGGAGGCAGTATGCTGGAATGCAGGGCACCGAGAAGGCGTAACGGGAGCTAACCAAGTGAACACGAGCTCTCAGTGCAATGCTGCAGCTAAGAGAGCAAACCCAGTACCTGGATGCTTGAATATGCAGAGGAATATTAAGGAAGAGCCGGACAGTGGCGTTGACCTCTGCCTGCAACATTAGTGAGCCCATCACTAGATACAGGCTCCAGGTCCGGCGTTCACACTTGGAGAGGGCTCAAAAGTGAGCGAGTGAGAATGATCTGAGGACTGGAAACCTGCCATACAGCGAGTGAAGACACTCAGTCTAGCGTAGCCCAGAGAAGGCGAAGAGGTGACTTGCTCAGGCTCTTTAAATGCCCACGTAGGAAGGAGATTTCTGATAGCAGAGGGCTCTTTAATCGAGCTGGAAAAGGCAGAACAAGGTCCCATGGCTGGGAGCTGAAACTAGACAGACTAGGAATAAGATGCTGCTTTTTAACCAGGGAGAGGAATTAGCCCCAGAGGCACTTCCCTAAGGATTCTCCAGCACAAAGGCTTTAAATCCAGATTGATGCCTTTCTAAAACGGCGCTCTAGCTCAGCCAGGAGCGATGGGCTCGGGCAGAAAGGACGGGTGAGATTCTGGGTGCGGTGCTATGCGAAATCACACTAGAGGAGCCGCTTTACAAAGCGCCCCAGGGGACTCAGCGGCATTCTGCAAGGACGGTCCCAAGTCTGCTAGAAATGTAGCCCAGTCTCAAGTTCACCTTGCTAGAGGCCACGGCCCTGAATGGGACCCTGCTTAGGGCCCGATCCTGTTCCCACTGCAGCCGAGGAGCTGACACTGCTGTTGCTTGTGCTGTTCCGTGAGCACTAGAGAGAAGAGATGTGTAGAGCCCAGCTCCACAGGCAGGGAGGAGGAAGGATTCGGAGCAGGAGAGAGGCGCTCACAACGGGACCAACCCACTCAGGATGGGATTTTCGCTTTTTAGCTTCACGTGCATCCATCTTCTTTCATTGCTCCCCTCCGCCCCCCGTCCCCATCCTCCCCCCAGACGTATGTGTCCCTCTTCTCTCCCCAAAGCTTAACTAAAAATCACTACTCAGGAATTCAGCTGCCTTCAAACCAATACAGAAGGTTCAACATACAGTTTAAAAAGTACATTTTGACTATCCAGGGGGACAGACAAGCTGCCTGTGTGCTCGGACTGCCATGGTCCCAGAGCTCTCTCTAAACTAGCTTCCGAGTCCAACATGCAGCACCTCTCCTCCCTCGGTCGGGCCCAGGGCCTGCGCAGGCCTGCCTGCGCACGTATGCTCAGAACCCACAGACAGCGTTCACGAACCCGGGACCCAAAGTCTGCCATCGGAGACGTACGTGCTGCTAGTCTCCAGAGCAGCTGTGAGGCTGGTACATTTGGACCAAGGCAAGTAAGCTGCGGATGAATTTCACCTGAAGCGGCAAAGAGTTTGAAGGGAGTTTGACAGCACCCTGGCCTTGCTTACATCCACTTCATCATCCAAACAGGGACGGGAACCTTCTTCGAGCAGCCACCCCTACACAGCACTTACAGCTGAAAAGACTGAAGGAGGCTGCTAGCCAGTAATTTCATGACTGCCATATGCAAGTCCAGGCACCTGGGACAGTGAAATACGGAGACTCTGCGGCAGAGGAAAGATGTGGGGCAGATTAGACACCTTTGGGGGCGGTTTGCTTTGCATTCAGATCCACAAATCTCGGTTCGCATTCTGCAGCAGCATTCCTTAGGGATTCAGGCTGCAGGAGACAGTGGCTGAGAAGTAGTTAAAGAGGGAGAAGGCCAAACAAAGCAACGCGTCAGATGGGGAGAGGAGGAGACAGCCAGAGACAGAAAAGAGCCAGCCAGCAAGAGAGGCCAACCCTCAGGTAGGCTGGGAAACAGACCTGTCAGACCTTCAATCAACTCTCTTCAGCTCAACCCCAACCCAGCCCAATATATAAAACAGCACTAATACGAGCACCCCCTACACCTTCCTCATCTGAGTCTGGAGCAAATGGTTCCCTGCCCTACAGCATGCCTGGTTCTTCGAGACGTGTCACCCACATGTGCCCCAGGTTTCCGAGACCAGAATCTTCTTGCGTAGCACTATCCACTGGGTCTCTGCCTGCGCCCCAGGTCCCTCCAGCACCCCATAACTGAAAGTTAAGGGGCCAGGTGGCTGCAACTGCTCCCCAGTTTCTTTGCTAAACAGGACCCCGATTGGCAAGGCCTCTGCAGTAGTGGGGAAGGAGGGTGGGTCATGGAACACACGTAGACAACACGTCTCAACCAACCTGTTACCACAGGGTAAGTAAGTAACTGGTCTTTGAGCAACTGTCCACACATATCCCACCTCTGGCGGCTCACATGCAGGGACCCATGTCCTGCAGGGGGGGCTCGGCATCTGCTGGACTAATGGCTGTGGGGCAGTGCTGCCCAAGCGGCTGTCAGATTTGGAGCCCCCCTCCGCCCAAGGAAGATGGGCCTGGCCTGCGGGAAGCCACGAATAAGCCTCTTGAGGATCCTGGCGATGGTTAGGTGGCAGGAGACTGCGGCCTTCCCCCAGAGGGGGTGAGCAGAGTCCGGAGCACTCTGAACTGACAGAGCCCCACCTGCCTTCAGGCAAGCAGGCAGTTGAGGACGGCAGTGAGTGGGGCTTCAGAAAGGGGAGACGCCCATTTCTCCACAGCTCAGCTAGAGAACCTCTTCCACGGCGCAGCCAGTGGCGTAGCCAGGATCTAAGAGCAGGGGGAGCAAACATAAAAAAAGGCACCCCCTCCTCTGGCCATACCCCCCCTTGGCTCCTCCTCCGGACGCTCCGCGCCCCCCCTTGGCTGGCTCCTCCGGCTCTGCCGCCCCCCCTTTGGCTGCCGGCCGTGCTGCGCCCCCCCTTGCTCCTCCAGCCACGGCTGCCGGCCATGCTGCGCTCCCCCCCCCCCCCCCCGCTCTGCCTCCTCTGGCCGCGCCTGCCACCCCGGCCCATTGGCTACGGGCCGCCCTGCTGCACCCCCCCTCGCTCCTCCGGTCGTGCCGCCCCCTCCCCATGGCTCCTCCAGCCGTGCTGCCCCCCCTTGCCTGCTGGCCGGCAGGCGCGCCGCTTTTTGAAAACGTGCTGAGGGGAAGCGGCTGCTTCCCCTGCACCCCACTAGCTACGCTGCTGTGCGCAGCAAAGGTGAGCAAACTGGAGTCCTTCCAGCTTGAGCTGGGAACAGGGTCTGGGTGTAGGGCCAGGCCTTTTGCCTCGCACTGCAAGAGTCTGCCTGACGGGGGCCATAGGGACTGGTTCACGAGGTCAAAGTACCAAAACTGCTTGGGCCAAGCCGGGGCTGCCACAGTCACCAGAGCTGGGTCTTGTTTGATCGTCCTGAGGAGTCTCGATACCAGGGGAACAGCCGGGCAGGCGTACATGCACCTCAGGCCCATGGAACCAGAAAGGGGTCCGACGGAGAGCAGGACCGACTGCCCTGACAGAGCAGAACCTGTGCCACTCCTCGGTCAGGTGGGATGTGCCGCAGGGTTACAGCGGGGTGTCGTGGAGAACGGATCCTAGCATGACTTGATGGTGCTGGCTGAGGTGTTCTGCAGATTGAGGAAGTGAAGAGCTACTCCGGAGACTTGGCGATTGCTGCACCAGTGCCTGTGAGATCGCCTCCTGACACAGTGGTGGCATGCGAGCCCCCAATGCGTGTTGCTATAGCGCATCACGGTGTTGGCAGGGAGTTCTTGTCCTGTGGCACACTGAAGACCTGGCAGAATGCCTACACATGCCAGCCGAAGGGCCCTCAGTCCTGGAACGCGCCTGTGGGGTTTGCTCCTTGCCTTCTAAGGGGTCCAGCCATGACCGCCCAGCACTCGGCGAACACCCTGGGGTCATGGAGAGGCCGAGGGAGAGCACTCTGTATTGGCAGAGAGACTTTCCCACGAGGAATCTGAGGGGTGCGTCACCATATGGAATTATGCGCCCTGGATGCCAGTCTCACCTTCCTGAACCCAAATCGACAAACATGTTGAATTGAAGATGCAGGATGGGGTGCCCCTCACCCTTCTTCTTTTGAACTAGGAAACAGAGAGTAGAACCCCCAGCCTGGGAACTTCTCTAGAACCCCCTCTTCTGGCTTTCAAACAACTCTCCAAGCTCGTCAGCAGAAGCCAGCTCCCCACAGACCAGGATCCACCAACTCAAAGCAGCACCAGACCCTGCCACAACAGATGCAAAACCTGCAGACACAGCTGCACTGCTACGATGATCAGCATCCCCCATGACACCTTTCGAGTTCCCTGGTCCTACAAATGCCCATCACAACATGGGGTGTATCCCATCCAGGGCACTAAATGCCCCAGAACAACTGTGTGGGTGAAATCAGACAACATGACGCTCTCCAGTGAGCTCATACTGAAAAATGATACAAGACAAACACCCTGTCACCTGTGGGTGAGCACTTTTCACAAAGCAATCACTGTCTCACCTGTCTGTCCTCACTCGCAACGGAAACCTGCACAAACACCTGGCAAAATATGAGCCAGGGAGCTTAAATTCATAACTTTGCTAAACACTAAAAATCATGGACTGAATAGAGACACTGGATTTATGGCTTATTACGACAATCTGTAACCCAATTAACTACAACCACCCCGCAGCTCGCTCTCCCCTCCCACCCCCCCAAGACTGGAGGGGTGTTAACAGGCCACTTCACCTTGAAATGTGTTAACTACTTACGCTAAACAATCTGTTTCTCCTTGTATTTAGCTGTGAGGTGGAGTACCTTTCCCAGACCCGAGGAAGCGTTTCTCTCTCACCAACAGGAGTTGGTCCAACAACAGATATTATCTCTCCTGTTTCATGCAGCTGCCCTAGGAGACGTTGCTGCAGGTATGTGGAGGGGCATCTCCCCTGAGGTGGGACAGCACAACGGCACCCTGGCATTCGCTGCACCTGTTACAATTAGCATGTGCTTCTAAGCATGTAGCTAACCTGTCTGAAGTATTAGGCATTTTCTAAGCAAGGAGACGGTGCCCAACAGAAGGGGGTGCTGTTCCACCAGCTAGACCCGGGGACACGAATTCAAGCAGACCCCCAGTGCAGTGCCGTCCCAAAGCCGTGCAGGAGGAAGGATATGATCACCCGCTCCAAGCACTAGCGAGTCACAGGGCCCATTCGGAGCCATACCAGCATTGGCAAGAAGATAAAGGAAAGGTGCAGGGAATGGGGTGCATGTGTGGGGGCTCCCACTGGGTACAAATCAGGAGAGGGACTTTGTTTAAGCCGGGGAGAGGTTCTAGCCAAACTGAGCTAGACTCAAGAGAGTGGCTGGGAGCTACAGAGGCAGGTCCAAGGTCTGTCCCAGCCCAGGGCAGGAAGCCCGCAGGCCAGCATGGCTCTGGTGTACTGCAGCAGTGCAGAACCCACTTCCTTCTAACACTTTCAGCTCACACCATGTGAGCCACTCACTTGTTCCTTAGAACCAGGCAGGCGGAGTCAAACATCACTCCAGTGCTGAGACAGCTTCGTTAACGTTTGGGGAAACGACTGACCCATTCCTAAGTTCTGCTGCTCTGACCCAGAGAGCTAGTCAGCCTGTGCCCTGATTTACAGACAAGATCTTCCCTCTTCGCAGTGCACCACAGCAAGCTGTTTGCACGGTGCCACATCTGGAAGGAGCAGCCTTTTGACGCACCCTAGCACGTGCACATCTGTAGCTCAGGGTCCCTGCAAAAGGTTAAATAGAGCATCAAACATACCTGGTCAGTCTCTAGACTAAGTCTGGCTACTGCTCTCTCCAAAGGACAGCTGGGCACTGCTACACGTCAGTCAGAATTCCTCCAGAGCGCCTGTTCCTCTAGTATGTGTAAGAGGAAAGAAGGAAATGCAGAGCTGGCGAGCTAGAGGACACAAAGCAAGCCCAGAGCAAGGATTCACCAAGCCTCCTTTACTCTACTACCAAAGGCAATATGTGAACAGAGCAATGTCAGCCTTTCCTCATGTTCAGGGTTTGGTGAGGAGGGAACGTCTTACACAGATGTAGCTGCCTGGGAAGAATTTAAAGTCTTACCCTGGGGTGGGGGAGGGTGGCCAGTGCAGAGAAAAGAAAGCCAGACAAAAACAGAGAAAGAAAGAAGAGACAGAGAGAAGGAGGGGCAGGGAGAGAGTGGAGGCAGAGAAACAAAGAGAGGAGAGGGGGGATGGGAGACAGGAGAGAGAGAAAGAGAAAGAGAGAAAAGGGGGATGGGGAGCGATGGAAGGAGGAAGGAGAGAGATGGGGGAGGGGGAAGGCAGACAGTGAGGAGAGAAGGAAGGAGAAGCGAGCAGCTGGAAAGCAGGGACTGTGGGGTATGCAGTACGTTACCGTCCCCCTAGGCTTCTTGGCCAGGGTCTGCTCTGACTGACCCTGGGGTAAATCCAGAGTAACTCCTCCAAAGTGAAGGAAGTTCCTGCAGACCCACAATGCAAAATCTGGCCTCTAGGCCCCCGGGAGTGAAGGATACCCATTCTCTGACCCACCAGTGCCCACTGACAGCGCTGGTCAGAGGACTCCAGACTAGGTCACATCAGCAATATCCCGCCAGCTGGACAGAGCAAAACGTCCCCAATGTCTCCTGACAGAAGGTTCGGACACTGCAGCTACCGCAGGGGTCACAGCCCTTGGGCCTGACACAAGGGTGATGCTACCGGCTCTAGATCTCAGGGCATCAGAGTGCTGCTGGCTCCCAGCGACAGCACAACCTGGGACCTACAGCACCTGGCCAGTTCAGCTGCTGCTCCAGAGACAACCAGGCAGCGTGTGTGGAGAGCACAGAGCATCAGGGAACAGGGCACCTGAGCAATGCAGGCACAGGGAAAGTGAACGGAGATTGCCAGAGACCCACCTTTCCTTCCCCACTCCCACGCTTTCCTCACCAGCTGTACAATCCACCACCCAGCTGACCACTTAGGCAACTGAACCTCTTGGATCATGTTACTTGTGGACCCCCAAGGAAACCCTCTAGCTCCCCATATCGCAGCCAATTGCCCTGCCCTTCAAGAGGGCCAGACACGCTTGGAAGCCACCAGTCCTGCTCTCTACTCAGACAAAGGAATCAAAGAAAGCAAGACACCCGCTTCCACGAGAGTGCGTGTCCCCCCTGCAGCACCGCCCGACACTTGCCAGGCTAGGGAGGAACCAAACACAGGTCCCCAGCACAACGGCATCACCTTTTAGACCATCTAGCTACTTCAGGACTGATCTCTGTATTGTAGATACTTCTCCATCTTCTCCTGTCCGGGTGGCGTTTCCAAAGCCATGATCCTTAAAGTTTGGAAACTACTGAATATCAAACATCAGATTATCATTGCCACATGTGCAGTTTCCTTGGTTCGCGCTCAGCTTGGTGTTTCACTCAGCAGATTACGCCCTTACGCCCCACAGACACATCGGCCATCAAGTAAAAACCACCACCACCACCACCACCCATACCTCCTGCCAGTATTGCTAGGAGCCGACAGAATCCAGCTCCCCCCGCCCCATTAATCTGTTTGTCAATCATCGCAGAACTCCCTCCCAGCATGCACACAGGAGGCAGGGTCTCCAGATATCGGTGCCAGAAGCGGAGTGCAGAGAGAGGGATTGGAATGACGAGAAGTGCAAAACCAAGGCATTTCCTGGGAGGAAAAGAATCTGGAGAACTGGCCTGAAGAAGCTAGTCTATACAATTCTCAACGAAAGTGATGGAGCTAAAAGCAGGCACTAGGTTCCCCTTTGCATGGCCCGAGACTAGCAGGGGTGGGGAGCCAGAGTTCTCTTCCCCAGTTTTGCAAGGAGGAATTTGAAATGATTTTGAGAGGGGAAACCAATTCCCTGTGATAATCTGGCCTTATTGTCTGGAGAACAATTGAAATCCTGATCTGAGGCGTAGCGGACCAACCCGCCTCCCCCTTACAGGCTCGTCCCCGGCCTTGGCCAGGATCACACGAGCAGAGGACTCTGGCCCCTTCCAGTGCACACAAGGGAGAGATTCCTGCCAACCTGGTAACCATCACAGACAGGCTTTTCCCAGCCGCAGCTTTAAACTGACTCCAGCCATTACACCCGATTCAGCTTCCCACTGCTCCTGGTGCCACTGGGCGAATGCTGGCGTGCACAGGAAGGGTTATGCAAAGCGACACATTCAGAACTGGGACAGTCCTAGAGAATAGAGGGCAGGGGACAATCCTGCACCATTCTCCAGGGCTGGGGGAAGGAGGGAGTATGAACTAGAGAACCTGCTGGGTCCCCTCTTTCTCCAGTTCTATGGGAGCGATCCTTTCCCTCTGTGGCTGCAGGGGCGCAGAGGCACTGGGACAGCCTAAAGACAGGAGGAGGAGGAAAGTGAATGACACACTCACCCATGCTTCTCATAACAGGACCAATGACTAACAAAACCCTTCAGCACAGAACAATTCGGGATTCCTACCTCCTGACACTGTCAGGACATGGCTCCCCAGGACGTGCAGAACGGACCCAAAAACCTTGCTTGTGTGCGCACAATTCAGTCCTTTGGACTTTTCTAGGACACCCGTCCAAGCCGTCACCCGCAAGGTGACAGGTGAGGGAGCAGAGCAAGACAACTACAGTGTTAGCCACTCAGACAAGGGAAGCAACCTGCAGAGAGGTTTTCTACACACACTTCACAGGGGGAGAAATGGGGAATCAGACAAACGTTGTTGTTTCACTTCCTCACTTTTAAGTTTCCTTTTTGTGCAACTGTCTCGATTCTGCGCCCAGATGGAAGCCTGGGAATGGCTCTTTTCAGCAGTTTGACCGTTCGGATATCTCCCCCTCAGCTTATATGGTGGCAAAGTGCTGGGTCAGGACAGCAGCCTTTCAGCCGCAGAGATCGGACTTCAAACCTTCCTTAGCGCCACCAAGTACAAATGCGGTTAGTGCTGCAATCCCAGCACAAAGCCGCTAGAACAAGCCTACTCAGACACGGCCCCCAGTTGAAGTGGTGGCTCCACGAGCACTGCCAGAGCTCAGCACCGAACTGCACGAATGCTGGTCAGAACAGAGGAGCGGCCGCAGGGACTCTGCTTCGCACGGCGTCTTGCCCAGCGCTTGCCCGCACTAAGCCGAGCTCTAGCCAGTGGGGTCAGTCTGTCTAACGAGTCCTAAAGGGGATCTCTACTTAGAAAGCTCCAAATTGAGTTCTTGATGTTCTTCTCCCCCCGGCACCTTTCCCAACCCCCTTCCATTCAGGGCCTGAATCTCAGCTTCATCGGTTCCTGATTGCTCTAGCCCACACATCCAGGCTGTGCCTGGGCCATGGTGCTTCTTCAGGCCGCTCTCTCCAAGACCTGGCCTTTCCTTGCCATCCACACAAATTAAACTCTTGTCTAGCCCCCCCGCATCAGCTTACATCTTGACTATACCAACCTTCTCCTCTGGCCTTGACACAGGGCTCTAGTTCCCCTTTGCAACCATTCAGAATGCTGCTGCAAAAAATCATCTTCCTGCCTTGTTGCTGCTGGCATGTTGCACCCCCATCCCCACCACTCTCTGGTCCCCCACTCCCCCCTCCCCCCAGCTTACCCTTCCTTCTCCCAATCACTGGTACAGCACAGGCATGACATTTGCTGCAATATTAACCTGTGTGGCACTGCAGCTCCCTCCCTCCCTCCCGTCCCCTCTGCCTAGGCTATGGAGCCCAGTCCGCTTGTCATCAGTTCAGATACAGAAGTTCTTCCTCTAGGCCACACTTATGGATCCTTGGATGGAGCTTTTATGGTGCTACACCAAAACCTTTAACGTTCACATGCTTCCCCGGTCTTCCTGGTCATCGGCCACTTACTTACCGAGACGCTTCCCATTCCACTCTGGGTAACGTTTCTTGTATCGTCTTCCCTTCAGCTGAAGCCACACTTACATGTCTGGAAGGCGCCTGCATCTTCTCTAGAATCCATGAGTGTGCGTTTCACTGTCCTCTCATCAGGATCTTCTTGGTTTCCAAAGTTTCTGAATGTACTGGCTGAAGGCACTCTGTTTCTTGGTCTCTTCCTTCGCAATCCTGGCATGGACGCCATTGGGGCCTGCAGAGGCTCTCATTTCCTGTTCTTGTGTGGCTATTTGCTTGGGTCTTTCTTCTCCCTCTTCTGGGAAATAGCCTGTGCCTGGAGTTGACATCTCTTCCCTGCTCTTCTTTGTAAAGACTGCTAAAAATTAAATGTTTCCTCAATCAATGTGCCTCTTGTGTTTAAAATGCCTCTTCTCAGCCATCTCCTTAAATATCTCCTTTCTGATCTGTTCACTACACATTTGCATTGTTTCTTATATAGGTTTTATTTGTTGCCATTTTATTTTTAATCATTCAATGTATCAGTTCTCACCTGTACCTGGAATCTGATGTCTCCCTTTCTTTCCCACACTTTTTTTGTTTTAAATACACACACACTGGTCTCTTTATAACCTCAGGTGTATTCCTTGCTAGATGCCAGCACACACATTCTGTGCTGGAGAGAGATTCATTTACTTCTGGACACTTCACATTCCCCGCCCCGCACTCCATTGTTCTAAGTGACTGTTTCACCTAGCCCTTCCTCTCAGCTGAAATCCTTCTGTCCCACCCCGCTTGCAGTCCCAGGTGGCTGCTCTACCAGTGCCAGGTTGGCAGTTAAATCACTTGTGTTCCAGAGCAGCCTTAGTCAACCCAATGAAAGTTTGGAGCTGACAGTCCTACAAAAGTCCATCGCGGGCTTTAGGTTCCTGGGTGTTTCAGAAGTGCTGAAGCTCCCACCATTACAGCTGAAGTCAATGGCAGCATCTATGGAAAAAAGCCCTTGAGGATCTCAAGGTGAGCACCCCGAAAATGAAGACATCAAAGGGAGTGGCTACTTTTAGAAAAATTTGACCCATCTCTGTCTGTGGTAAGGAGAAGTTTGGCCTGAACCTCACGCCATTTGATCTGTGGGATTGGGTAAGGGCAGGGTATGTGGAATAAATTCTTCCTTACCAAGTTTATAAATCAAGGCTCATCTGCCCGATTGCATCATCTAGTGCTCCTACTCTTGGTTGGTCTCTCAACGTTACTCAACAGGTCCTTGTTTTCCTCTAGCCCCTATTTCCTTAAACAGATTCCCACTCGATATACCAGCCTGTGAGAGTCCACAGGGTTGAGCTGCTGTCTCCTTTTCACTCTGCATTGGCCAGGACACCTTTCGGAGGATTGTTAATCTAATATTGCAGTACAATTAAGTTACACATGTGCTTAAGTACTTCGGTAAATTGGGGCCAGAATGAATGCTTTGCCTAGGATGTCTATCTGGTTCAGAATCTTCCTATAAATCACCCCAAACAGAACTCTAGCAGGATACCGAGACTGTTGGGATGTAGATGGAACACAAAAGATGGGATGAGTGTGGCTACTTAACACAGACCTATGAAGCAGCGTGGACTAGCTGTTCCAAACATTATACAGGCCTGTCAAGCCAACGGGGCGCTCTAACCCAGCCTAACGTGGGGCTGGTCCTCACCAGACACACTACATCGGCAGCGCATCTGGTTGAGACGCGCTCTGTTGAGGGGAGAGCACTCCCCCGTCGCTGGATTACTCCACCACCACCAGAGGCGAAAGTGATGTCGGCGGGAGAGCGTCTCCCACCGACTGCGCAATGCAGACACCGCTTTGAGTCGACGTCACTTATGTCGCTCAAGAGGGGTGGGTTTTTTCACACCCTGAGTGACATAGTTACATTGACTTTAGCAGTAGGGGAGCCAAGTCCTGGGTCTTCACTGAGCAAGAAAGTGGTGATAAACTGCTGTACTTGCATTTACTGCGAGACGCCTTCCAGAAACTTGTACCCACCCTCTGGCAAAAGCTCTTCTCTGCCTTCGGGACAGAACTAGAGATAATCCTTTTCCGTGACCAGTGATACCTACCCATTGTAAATAAACCAGACTGACCTACACTAGGAGCTGGTGTTGTAAAGAATGGAAGAGGAAGGGAATTTGTATAACTGGCCAGCTGCTTAGCAAATAATTTTTTTCTTTTTAAAGAAATCAGAACCTAATTTAATTGGTCTCCCATGGCACCAATGTCTTCAAGTTAGGCATTATGTATTTCAACTTCTTAGGTAACTGTTTTGCAGAGAACGTTAACCTTAATAAAATCAATTGCTTCTGGAGGATAAGGAAACAACAAAACTAACTTCAGCCTTTGGCAAATTTCCTGACAAGGGAATAGCAGGATGACATTGTGATAAAAGGATCTGGAAGGCGAGTTACCAACCACAACTGCAGTATGATGGGGACACCAGATACCGTTTCAGTGGCACCTTACACAGCAAGATTAAAAATACACACCGGTTGGGTAGGGATAGGTGTTGGGGAAAGAGGTGATTTTATGTCCACATGGTGGTCACGCTCAGCTAGTAAATACTGTGATGCAACCAGACCACGATACACTGTTGGATGTTTACTACTGAATGATCTTTTGGCAATTCTGGTGGGGATTCCAAGCTGAAATGGTTACATTCCAAAGAGCTCATAGCTTGTCTTTTCATAGTCACTAGACTATTAGCAACCTCACACTGCAAAAGAAAAAACACTTCTCCAAAACTAGAGGAATGGTTCCCAAAAATACAGGAGGCTGGTTTTTCTGTAACATTGAGTATGTATACAGAAAATGGACAAACAGATACTTGGTTAGCTTCCTCCCCGACAC
The DNA here is from genome assembly GCF_011386835.1 of Chrysemys picta bellii. Classification (NCBI taxonomy): domain Eukaryota; kingdom Metazoa; phylum Chordata; order Testudines; family Emydidae; genus Chrysemys; species Chrysemys picta. The sequence goes on from NC_088800.1 coordinate 1,017,932, forward strand.
AACACACTTACTTGCAAAAAAGGTTACATATGACAGGTTTTTTAATGTTAACAAGTTTACTCATTAACAGACCAAAGCAAGCCTACTGAAGACATAATTGTCAAGGTGTTTGTTTGTTTTTTAAAACGTGTAGCAACAGTTCCTGGTGACATAAGGAGGTTCATCCTCCAATACCCTGCCTACAGAATAACGTAATGTTTCTCTAAACAAAAACAAAAAAACAAAACAAAACAAAAAACGTGAAAAGCTCAGTTTTGAAACCATTACTATTGCATTTCAAATGCGTGTATGGGAATGATTTGTAAGCCTGCTTATGCATCCTACACAGATAATTTTTTTAAAACTGTTCTTGTTCACTTTTCTATTTATCTAAGGGCACAAGTTCATGCCAGGTCCTCAAACTCAAGGATAGATGGTTCCTTCTGCTCTGTGTTTTGATAACTGGGATTTTTCTTTATTGCTTGTATGTGTCTTTCATAAATCTTCTTAGATAGCAGACCTGATTAGGCAATGAGTTCTGATAAATCTGTATTCTTTCTTTCTTTCTGGCAGTATTCCAAGTTCTTTTTCTTAGTGTATGAGCAAGTGCTCAGTGTTGGGAAGATGTGCTGTATCTGTAGTTTTTGAGCTATGCAGGATTCTGTCCGGAGGCAGTAGTTCTAGGGAGTGGGAGCTGAGACACAGCAGAGGAGCAGCTTGCTTTCTGCCTTGGTCTCCAATTCTTAAAGCAGAGTTGTTCTCAGGGACTGGGGCATTGGTACTAGATGAAGATTCCTGAAAGAAGAAATTGTCCTGTGTGCTGCTTAGCAATCTCTGTCCCAGAACTGGTGTGTGTCTACGATTAAAACATGCCCAGACTCTGCCCAACCACTGATTTCTCCTCAGTTGGGAATCTGACCTGCAAACCCCAGACACACGCTACTGCTCAGTGACTGGACAGTGTTGGTGTCAAAACAGGATGCTGCTGTGGGAATAAGGAGCAATAGAAGGAGCAATTTCAAGCCATAACGACGTCATTGCTCCAGATCTGGGCGAGGCCCATCGGTGAGGCACAAGGGGGGATGGGGGAAGAGAAGAAAGCTTTTATTGCCCCTCCAGTCTCCAGACTTGCGCACACACTCAGTGGAACTGTTGCGGTCCAACCCAGGGGCTGCAGCAGTGTCTCTGGGCAAGCCGACACTGCCCAGGGAAACCTACTGCACTGAGTCTGACTGACTTGGGCTTGCGGGGCTAGGGCTGAGGCTAAAACAGGCAGACATCCTACTTGGGCGTAACCTGGTGAGGGGGAGGGTCTTGGAGCCTGGGCTCCAACCCAAGTGGAAACATCTACATGGCTATTTTTATCCCTGCAGCCCAAGCCCATGTCAATTGATCTGGGCTCTAAGACTTGGTGCCGTGGGTTTCTCTCTGCAGTGTAGATGTACCCGGTGAAGCTAGGTCACTTGCTTTAGCTTGCCTGTTCCCAGAACATGAAATTACACATGTGGCAGTCTGGCTAGCTCACCGATTCCTATGGTGGAGAGACCAAAGCTTAGCTAGATAGCAAAGACACAAAATTCCCTTGCCACAGCAGTACTGTACCCAGCCATCGGTTTCCATCTCTACTGGATTCTTCACCTTCCCCTGCCCCAGTAACAAAACCTTCACTTCTAAAGAAAAGATTCACGTTCAGCTCAATTTTATTTTTTATCATCTGAAATGTGCCCGCAGACAATCATCTGGAAAAGACACACACGGCACCTCCCTATCACCCCGAATTCTGAGTTCCTTGTTCATTTGCACACTCCTGTGCTTTACCGAGTGTGGCCCCAATGTAGCATCCAGTTTCCAAAGAAAGCCTTCTTGGACCGGAGGAGAAATGTTTCAGACTATGGAAATTAAGCTCCTGAGGGGTCAGTGTACGAGGGGTAGCATAAGCCAAAGTAATTCCCCTCCAGGGGAATGGAGCAGTGATCCAAAATACTCTTGTGGCATCCCAGGGGAAAATATTCAAGTTTCTTTTTGCTAGTTGACCCAGAACTTCCCCCCTCATTTCCCTTTACTGTTCAGAATTCACTCCCCCTCCTTTACCAAACATTCATTGTCTTTAAATCTTTTGTTCCCCCACCCCCAGTATCTTCCGTCCTTGTCTCCTCTCTATTTCTCTCTTGCTCTCTCATTCTTTCTGTTTCCCTAGCAACACCTATCTCAGCTCTGTGGATCTGTTCTGTCTCTCTCTCTCTTATCTTTCTTTTTTCTCTTTCATCTATCTCCTAATCTTCTTCTCTATTCCAAACCTCTCTGTCCTTTGCTTGCTTTCTCTCTCGCTTTTCATCTCTTCCAACGTCCCCTCTCAGTCTTTGGGTTACAATTATCTGAACATCACTTAACCCCCCCCCAAAAAACACAAAAACCAACTTCATTAGCCACCATGCCACCAATTCAGCTCCAACCGTTCTTGCAAGCCATCTGCACCGTTCAGACCCCCTACAGATGTCAGAATCAATTGGTTTTAACCTCAAACACGCACCCTGCCTGCCTGCCTAAAATACAGACCTCCATCCTCAGGCTCGCAGGCATGCCCTCTATTCCCACACCCTCAAGGAAGCAAAGGGGAAAGAGAATTTCCATTTCACTTATTGCTACTACGAGAAGTCCAGGATCCAATAAACGGGTATAAATATCTAAAATTGTGCGCAGTCATTTATTGCTCCATATCCTTCTGGTCTAGATACATGGCAAAGGACCTTCACTTGGCCTTACTTTCACCACATAAACCAGCCTTGCAAACACACCCCTACTTTACCAGACCCTCCCTCACAGAAAACTCCTCCTTTCCCCCCCACCTTTTTCTAATCTCAACCTCAGTGACCGGGTTTTTATGCCCGTACAGTATAGGCATAAAATCAGCAAGCCCCCGCCCCCAGACCACGCTGCAAGGTGGGGGTTCTATCCAAAGGGTGCGTGTGTCCCAGGCCATTCCTGAATTGCCATCTGTATCTAAAGCAATCCAAAACAGGAAAAACAAAGTTTGGGGTGGGCTGGGGTGGGGTCGGGGGGGAGGGGGAGGGATGAAAACAAATACAGAGAACTGACTGTACTTGCTAGCACCTTGGCCCTCCACGTCACAGAAACGGAACCACGGATGGATGGAAAACAGCATCCTTCAGGAAGTGGAGAAGCTGTGAGGGGCTGGGGCTGACTCAGCACTGCATAATCACTCTCAGTTGACCAGCACTGTCTAAGCCAGAGATGGGCAAACTTTCTGGCCTGACGGCCACATCTGGGTATGGGAATTGTATGGTGGGCTACGAATGCTCACGAAATTAACAATTCAGAGATATTCAAATAAACTTTATTAAATAAAGATACATTTTAGTGGAAATAAACATTAAACCTTACTTATGATTATAAATATACCATCATAAAAGTATTACAATAATTAAACCAAACTTACCTCCTTTCCACGCCCTGTTTGATTAATGTGAACAATGCACTCCCTGGCCAACTACTCTTGGTTTTAGCCTCAACAATGGAAAATTAACACTACTCACACAGAGAGTCACCTAAGCCAACAAGGAGCAGGCACGTGGGCTTGCACATTCCAGGCTCTGATGGCGCATTTGGGTTGTGCAGCCGCAGTAACGTGTGCCCTCATGCAGGTCCCACCAGAACACATGGGAGTGGTGGATAGGCAGAGCAGGGCAAGCTACTGACCCCGCTCCCGGGGGGGGCCGGATGCGGCCCACGTACTGTAGTTTGCCCACCTCTGATCTGAGCTGTACAGCAACCATGTCATTAGAACAGTTCATCACATGCGTCATCCGCAGAAGGTAAAATGGCTCCACCCCGTGCTGTTGTGGACAGATGGGGCCAACTCAAACCCTCCATTCCTTCCCCAGCCAGTGCTCTGCCTCTGCCCAGGGCTGCCCCAGTTTCCTCATCTACACGTGGGAGACAGCCCACCCAAATACTACAAGATTTCTTCAAAGGTTTCCCCACTTAACCACGCAGACGGGACCGGTATGCCGGTAACTAGCACATTACCACAGGGCACCCCGCTGATCCTCCCTGCTCAACCCAACAGATTCCTTCATCGGTTCAGCTTTTCCTGTTTTCTCCCACCCACAGGAATGTGGGATCCCAAGGGCAGTCACCACGGAAACACCAACCTTTGCTCATGGTTATTGTTCTGAAGAACACTCTCGCTTGGCAACACCTGCAGAGTGTTTGGGAACTGTCACTTGCCTTGTAGCGGACTTGCTTGACGTTCTGCTGCTCGGTGCAAACAAATCAGCTCCTTACATTTCGACAGCCTGAATCAGCCATTATCAACCTTCCTCCCACCCCAGTTCTGCTCCAAGTGAAAACTAGGTGAAAGCTCCTGGTAGCTGCATAATCTAGACAACTGCAGGTAAGATCCAGGTTGAGGTTTGTGCCCAGCCAATGCACAGACTAGGTCGGGCACAGTCCTAGTGGCTAAACAGAACCTCCTGTTACTTCAAGCCCTGCTTACAGCAAAAGCATCAACGGCTGGGAAGTGAGCGCTCTCCACCCGGGAGAATGAGCACTGTACCACACCACTGACCACTGCTCAGCGAACAGCACGGCAGGGATGAAAGCCAAGAGATGGCAATGGAGATGGTCTTGAGATTTAAAAAAACGGAGTCAATATTGATGGTGTTCTGCCAGAATGCGTCTAATGAAGTGTTACTAAATGGTGACCAACTTGTCCGGGTACTCAAGTCTCTTACTTTTAAATCCAAGAGACAAGGTGGGTGAGGACGTATCTTTTATGGGACCAACGTCTGTTGGGGAGAGAGAGAGAGAGAGAGACGCTTCTGAGCCACACAGAGCTCTCCTTCAGGCATCTCGAACATCCTGGGACCAACACGGATACAGCAACGCTGTCTATTTAGATCTAAGGCGTTCCACTGCCACCCTTCCGACGTGCACGATGCCACTTGCTCTGTGTTACCCCGCTAGAACATGGCCACCTAACCAAGCTGTGGAGATCCCCTCATTCTAAAGCCTTGTGTCCGTCAGACTGAAGAGTCTGTCTTTCCAGATCAGATGGACAGCGTGTGCTTCAGACAGCAACTCACAGCTCAGAGAACAGGATAAAACCTTCCACAGCCCACGTTCCTCAGTGGAACGTTCCCAGTGTAGAGACCAAGGAAACCTGGTCTCGTCGTCTCAAGCCTTTGTCACTGCAGAGCAGCCCACTTCCTGCACTGCAGCAGGAATGCCTCCGGATCATGCCTAGAGCGCTCTCTTTTCTCATTGATAAAGCGTCCCTCTCACCACCTCTTGGTGCATGAGCCTTGATGAGAAAATCAACAATTAAAATTTAACTAATTGATCCAGTGTCAGAGGGGGAAGAGTCAGCAAGCGGAGGTGGGGGGGATGGGGAGTCAGTTGTTCCTCTTCCGAGCCCAGTCTTAACACCAAACACCACATTTCAAACTGAGCAGGGAGCAAGGCAGAGCCCCAACAAATCTACAGACCATAAAGTATTTCCATGGAGTTCTCATCATTTGTAAACAATTTGGGGACAGACTTTGTTTTTTGTTATTTTGAGAGAGGGAGAGAGGACAAAACTATCCCAGGACTAACCAAGCCGGCACTACGGTCTTAGTAGGTTCACTTTAAAAGACCCCTAATACCAATCTCTCCCTGGAAAAACAAGTTTTGCTTTTAAGTGAAATAAACAGGGAAAGACTTTCAAGTTCCTCTTTGCTGAAACGACTTCTCTTCTACTCACTCCCTTTCCTCTCTGAAAATAGAAGAGCTATTCAAAAAAGATGCAAAAAGAAAAAAGGAACTGAATAGAGGAAGGAGTAGAGAAAGAATGGAGCCCCAAGGGGGTGGAGAGAAACAGAATGAAAAGACAGCAAAAGTAAAGAAAAGAGATGAAAAATAAAGGAAGGGGAAAGAAAGACACAGAGAGAAGCTTTGAAAAGAAAGAATGCTTCAAGCCTGAATACAGTGTGCATGAAAAAGGAACGCTTGAAAAGAAACAGCCACATGAAATGACCTCTCATTCACAGCCTGTGCCAATCACAACTACAATGCAAATCCTTTCTTCTTTTTTACATTCTCTCTTTTTCCAGTGGGGGCAGAGGAAAAGGGAAGAAAGCAGAGTTAATTCTCAACATACCAGAAAATAAATCTGGTTGTTTCTAATGCAGCAAAAGAAACATTGAGCCACTTTTAAAAATACCCGTGAGTAATTACACAAGCAGATATGTAAGGAAACAAATGCAATGCTGTACACACGAGAGGGTTTCTTTAATAAGGATTCTCTCAGTTATGCAAAGCTTCCCTCAAATTAAAAGCACAGTGCTTTTCCTAGTAAAATAATTGAACGAATATTCAAAGAAAAAAAATCTGTAAACAACTTGAGGGTAACAGAGCCATGAGATATGCTCAGCACTGGGAGTGGAGAAAGAGCAAACCTGGCCAGGAAACATGATGGATGCTTTTGACAGAGCTACAAAGTCAGAGGTCTGATCCCGAGACATGCTCGTTCAGGATCAGTTCCGTAGCGTATGAAGGGAATGTAGCAGAGGTAATAGAACTCGACTTTGGTACAGCACTGATACAATGGCTGTACTTTATTTGCAAAATTTCCTCCAAAGGGCTTGCGGATAAGCACTGCCAGCCACCTCCTGGCTGGTGGCCTGGATACAAAAAGCAATGCTAAATGGGAACGAAATGGACTGGAGGAAGGTGTCCAGTGTGGCACTGCATCAACCAGCGTTAGGCCCCACTTTACTCCCAGGCCATCACTGAAGACATGAAATGAACAGAACATTCCATCTCCAGTACCCAAGACTGGGAGGTGCACGAACTCTAATGAGGAGAGAGAAGTAATTACAAAAAGGACACAGTTTTGTCTACACTAGGAACTTACATCAGTAAAACTACGTGGCTCAGAGGTATGGAAAATCCACACCCCTGAGCGACACGGTTATACCGACCTCCCATCGACATGGCTACAGCCTCTGGGGAGCAGCTCTCCTGTCAGGGTAGCTGCTCCTCACAAAGTGCTACAGTGGTGCCGCTGCAGCACGGTCACTGTCAAATCAGAGGTGCGGAAAGGAAATTGCCAACTTGGAAAAAGAGAGTGAATATGTCTAGAGAAAAATAATCCAAAACACAGATTCCAACTGGAGGGAGGAATCTGGAAAGAAGCAACAGGCAAATATCTCCCCAGGCGTGACAATAGACAGCAAATTAGATATGAATTCCCAATGTAAGATGGCAGTTTTGGTCAGCATATGAAGAAACAGCCTCCTGGAGTAGAGAGGGGATAAGTCCATTCTACGGGGTATTGATGTGACCCAGCCTACAATGGTGCAGTCACCTCTGGACACCTCAGTCCCAGAAGGAGACGAATCAATTGGAGGACTCGGAACAACAAGACTAACTGGGGGCTAAAGGCATCAATTTACAAATGGAGATCTAAGCAACTACCTCTGTATACCACGGCTCAGCAGTAAAAGGGGAAACGGAACAGTCTCCAGCCATTGGCAGCGTGCACAGATCAGGCAAGGAGAGGAACAATGTGCAGTGGTTGGTGAGAGTCTCACTAAGTGATGGGATGAAATGGTGGAGTGAAATGCTACTTTTTCACTCAGAGTGCTGCACCCATTATCTCTGCAACTGCTTCTGCCTCGCCTGTCTCATGGCTACGGGCTAACCTCCAAACCCACAGCTTAGTTCCCCTGGCGCCCCCAATTCTGTATCCCGCACTGCACTGAATGGATTAAGCAGGGAACGAGCCGGAAGCTGCTCCGTTAATGGCAATATGTAATGCGGTTTGCCACCAGCCAGCTAAAGGCCAGGAGGAAGACGATAGCCAATGGCTGCATCTGGGTTAGCTGATAGAGTTCAGTTTTCCATGTGCTGAACAATGGCTGGCCAGGAAGCACTCCCCCGACACCTCGCAGTATTGCCACTTCTGCTGCTGTGAAAGGAAACAGAAAAGCCCCCTGTGACCCTGGGACTGAACTCAGTGAGCAGCTTAGCACAGCCTCAGATACGACTGTTCTCAGCCCCATGCAAGCTGCTTTGGGCCTTGTGAATAGTTGGTCCTGGAGTTTCAAATATTGCATCACAAGAGCCTAAAAGGGATATGGTGGTATAGAGCGTGCATCAGCCTCTGGGCTGCAGCTTGGCAAGAGATTACTGATGAGCTCTTCTGCATGTGGCGTTCTCGGTCCTTTGCATTACACCTTTGGAAGTAACTTTAACCGTAGTTACCCTGCCCTTTGGGAAGGAGCCAGGCCCTGGCTCCCCGGAGCTGCCTCGTGAAGCCACCACACCAGGAGGTTTCTCTCCAAACCTCACCTCGACTCCACGGATAAAGTACTTGCCAACGGGATTCACAAATCAGCCGACGCAAGGAGATGGCTATCGAGGGATCTGTGCTGGCGCTGTGCCACAGGGGAGAGGCAGTGCAGTCTAGTGGACAGGGCACCACAAGAGGGGGTTTCTCTCTGGCTCTGCCACCAGCCTACCAAGCGGCCTTGAGCTAGTCACGTCCCCGTCCGGTCTCTTTGGTGGTTGTGCCTAGTGAGACTGTAAACTTCCCAGGGCAGGGACTGGTTTTTTACTACGCTTGTACAGCCCTAGCACATTGGGGCCGCTAGGTGCTACCCTAATATCGGAGTGCTTTTCATTTTAACAAGTTAATTAATGGGCCACTGGATAATCTTTTCCATCCAAAACCTCTAAGAGCTTTGGAAATCAACCACTCTTCATACACAGAAGCAACAAATCCATTTGCTGACGTTGCTAACTCTGCTGAAGACTACAGTAGGTACCCCGCAGAGATGAATCACATACCGCAGAGCTGGAGTGGGTGGGGTTGGACCAAACCGGATTGTGGCTGCAACCTCCCATGCCATGTCGCAACACCACTCCGATTTGGAGTGGGTGGGTGTAGGAACTCCTGGCCCAGAGCTCAGCCTGCTAGTGCGGGAAGGGCCTGAGAGGGGAAAGAAGCGGGTCAGCCCCTGTGAATGGAGATCACAGAGGAAAGAGAGAGAGAGAGAGGGGGGGGGGGGGCTCATGTTCTGGCTCACCTATTAATTTCCAGTTCAAAAGCTGTAATACTTAGACAGCAACTTGTATTGGTAACATCCAATGAGTAACTCAAAGACAGCAAAAAAACAGAGGCTTCTTATCATGACAATTCCAAAATAATTTTATTTCAGGCTCTGAACAGCCATGCTGTGTGATGCCAATGGTCCATCTAGCCCAGGATTCTCTCTTTCACACAGCCAGTGTCAGACGTTTTGCAGGGAATGAACAGAACAGGGCAATTTATCAAGTGATTCATCCGCTGTTGTCTAGTCCCAGCATCTGGCAGTCAGAAGGTTAGGGACACTCAGAGCATGGAAGTGTTATTTACTCCTTCTCATAACACAAGAGCTATGGGCCACCAAATGAAATTAATAGGCAGCAGGTTTAAAACAAACAAAAGGAAGTAAATGTTCACACAATGCACAGTCAACCTGTGGAACTCCTTGCCAGAGGATGTTGTGAAGGCCAAGACTATAACAAGGCTCATAAAAAGGACTAGATAAATTCATGCAGGATAGATCCATCAATGGCTATTAGCCAGGATGGGCAGGGATGGTGTCCCTAGCGTCTGTTTGCCAGAAGCTAGGAATGGGCGACAGGGGACGGATCACTTGATGCTTACCTGTTCTGTTCATTCCCTCTGGGGCACCTGGCATTGGCCACTGTCGGTAGACAGGATACTGGGCTAGATGGATCTTTGGTCTGACCCAGTATGGCCATTCTGATGTTCTTCTGCTTCTATTCAAACCGGAGTTGATTGTGTCTAGTTTGCATATCAATTCTAGCTCTGCAGTCTCTCTTTGAATAAGGACTGGGAATGGCTGAGCCATTACAAACATTGACTCTATCTCCCCTTGTAAGTATTCTCACACTTCTTATCACACTGTCTGTACTCGGCTAGCTTGATTATCACTTCAAAAGTTTTTTTTCTCTTACTTAATTGGCCTCTCAGAGTTGGTAAGACAACTCCCACCTGTTTATGCTCTCTGTATGTGTGTATATATATCTCCTCATTATATGTTCCATTCTATATGCATCCGAAGAAGTGGGCTGTAGTCCACGAAAGCTTATGCTCTAATAAATTTGTTAGTCTCTAAGGTGCCACAAGTACTCCTGTTCTTCTTTTTGCGGATACAGACTAACACGGCTGTTACTCTGAAAATTGTCATTCCATGTTATTGTATCACTAATGTAACGTCTAATCCAAAATTACACCAAATATTTGCAGAGTTCAAGGGTTTTGTCACAAGTTATTATAATGAGTCCCACTACAGTAAAGGGATCTTCAGAAAAAGAGCAAGCAGGAAATGCACCTCTTAAAATAGAATGAGCAATGTCCTTTCTATGACAATAAAGAGTACAGAGAATAAGACTTGGACAAAAGCTAAGTCTGTTACAGTAGGAATCTTGAAAAATAAAAAAAGAAAAGAAAAATAAAAGGGCTCTACTTTCCTAATTTAATAGTTGTCTGTAGTGGAGTGAAAAACTCAGAACTTCCACTCCACTTAAGCTCCACAAGGTTTCCAGGTATATGAGAGAGGCAGTCACAAAGGGAGCGGAGTGTTCATAGCCCATGTGTGCCACAGAATGAAGGGGCCTTCCACACTAGCCCTGAACAGGCCAGCACAGAGCGGGTCAGGGAAGCCACTGGGTCCTTTCATACACAGATCCATAATCTTCTCCGTCTTTGACTGCTGGTGCATCTGAACAGAATACTGTGCCAACTGATCTGGATGCATTTTATAACCGATTTTTGTCCTACGAATCTTGAGCCGTCAAACTCATCTATAGAATATAACTGCTTTACTCCTTGAAGGATCCAACACCAAGCACATTCTGAAAACACTGCTAGAGAAAGGATGTTGGCTTGTGCAATGGACAATCAAAGGCTGGCTTGGGTTCATGGGATCAGCTCTCAAGGTGGGAAATCTTTTTTATTATTAATTTAAATGGTTACAAATATATTATAACACATTATAAATAGTTTAAGGTTTCTCTTGTCTGTATATGTGCTTACACGTAAAGGGTGGTGATACCAAGTATGAGCAGTTCTTGGTATCATCTGAATTTAGAAGAACAGTGTGACCCTTATGTGTACAATTACTGTGACTGTGTGCACAGGTTTTAAAATGTCAGTCTCTGCCTCTCTCTTTCTATGGCATTGAAGGAGGCCTTAATAATACAAAGAATATCCAACTGCAGAAATCGTTTGCTTGTGTGTGCACCTTGCTGATAATCATGAAATAAAACCAACCACTCAAAAAAAAACAAACAAAAAAAAAAAACCACTTTCATAAATCAACACCTACGGTCTTCAGCTGATGAGTTCCAAAATTATCTTACTTGGGTTCTATAAAACATGCTGAATGAGCGAAGAATACAACTGGGAAAGACAAGAATGAGTCCAACCCTCCTTGTTGACCCAAGAGGTTCCTTTCAATTCTACCATCTAGGATTCTGTCTTCTCCAAAGGAATTTCTCTTGAGTGCCCAAATGCCTGTGAGGGCCCAGTTCTGCTTCTCTTGCACTGAGTTAGCAGTTACTAACCTTGAAAATCATGGGTCTACTCACACGGTAAAGTGCAACTCAAATACGGGTTGAAAAATTGGGGATCTTAAATAGTAAATGCATGGCCAAGGAGAAAACGCTATTGACTTTCTAAACTGAAGAACAGCAGGACAAGGGAGGCAGGCACTAGTCAATCCATTCCTGACAATAACCGTTACCCATTTCAGATCAAGTGGTTTGCATCGCATCACAATAGATTGGCATTCATCTTTTAAAATTAACCCTTTTCAAGTGGTAGAAAGTAAGAAAGCTCAAAAGTGGAAAGGCTTCTATCGGGGATCACAGTAAGAGTTAAATAATCTTTGCTTATTCTGGCTGGAAACAATAAATACCTACCCACAATCCATCATCATTCAAATTACAATCAGCACTTCCAAGAAAGGCAACTACTTAGCTCGAACCCATCCTGGAAATCTGCACAGCACGTTGGGGTCTTCCTAAAGAAATCCTTGAGGCAGTCTAGGAAGAACAAGAGACAAACCCTGCCCCACTCCAGAGGAGACAGGTGTCTGACTGCTTGCTCTTTCAGCCCTGCTGTGCTGAACTAGTGCGCCTAACTTTCTACTCAGAATATTAAAGCCTAAGTTGTGGACATGTCTGTATTAAAAATGGACAGCTACAATAGAGGCTTAATGGAACTGTGCTGGAAAGATGGGGGAAAAGGAAACTAGCGAGGAAGTGTCAGAGTGACAGCAAGTTAGGAAGAGCTAGTTCTGTGAGAGGGAGAGAGCAACACCAAGTATTACATTTTAAACAAAGACCTCCCCAAGGGAAAACATCCAAACGCCCGCCAGCTTGCTCCTTTCATTTCCAGTGCTGTTCGCTGCAAGCTCACAGGAACTGAAACGTTCTTAATCTCAAGATTTAGAAAAAAAATCCACCGAGCAGCTGGCATGTTGGCTCTCTGCAGGGGAGACTGCTCCCCCAGAATTTCCAGCACCGCCACCATTTCACCACTGAATGGCCAGGGAATAAGCCCACGCTTTTGACTCACATGTCCTCCTGGATGAACAGGGTGCTGGGCCACTGGTCAGTAGACAGGATGTTAGGAGAAACGAAGGACAAAAGGAAGGAAAACAAAGGGCGGGCTGAGGGAAAAAATATATAAAAGGAAAAGAGATAGGGGAGAGAGAGTCTATGAAATGAAGGAAAATATAGACAAGCAGTAAATGTCAGTCAGTGGAAAGGAAAAATGGCAAAGGGGGAAACTGTCTGGAGCCTTGGAGCACATATATACAAACATTTGCTACCAAGAAACAGGAAAGATAAATTTAGAACAAGCAAGCATTTATTCTTCTATAATTCTCACTCCTTTCTCCCTGTCGCTCACTAGATCACCTATGAATACAAACTGCAAGTGGACTTCAAGCCTGCCTGGTTTCTGGATGCCATAGGCTGGGCCTTGATATCTATCCAAACTTGGAGACACCATGATTTTGGTGCATGAAAATTACCCATAAAAACAAAACAGACGATTCTGCTGGCCTTGCTTAGACCCTCTGACAAGACCCCACACAATCTTCTTTTTGATGGAGCTCGTTAAGTCTCTCACTGAAAGGCATTTCTTCCAACACTTGAATCATCTTTCTGGCTCCTCTCTGCACCCTCTCCAATGTTTCTAACATCCTTTAAAAATGTGGACACCAGAGCTGAACACGGTGTTCCAGGATTGGTCTCACCAGTTCCATCTACAGAGGTAAACATCACCTCCCTTCTCATCCTTTCTCCCCTAGTCATATAGCGTTAGCCCTTTTTGCCACAGCATCACTAGGAGATTATGTTAGGTTGCTTGTCTACTCTGTCCTCTAAAACCTTTCCAGAGTTACCGCTCTCCAGGAGACATCCCCATTCTGTAGGTATGCCTGGCATTCCGCGTTCCTGGATGGGTACTTTGCGTTTGGCTTTATTAACACACATTTTGTGTGAATGGGCCTAGCTTATCAAGCTCTAGAACTGCCTTGTCCCCATTATTTACCACTATCATTCTATGCATCATCCACAAAAATTTTTAGCAGTGATTTTATATTTACTTTCAGATCATTGATGAAAATGTTGAACATCATCAGGCTTCATACTGACTCCGACGCAACCTCACTAGAAACACCCCCATGATGGCTCCCCACTGGCAACTACTTTTTAAAAACTCTCTGATTGAGATCAATCTATTTAACAAATGCGTTCCTGATATTGCATGCTAATTCTTTAATCAGAACATCTTGAGGTACAGAGTCAAACACCTTGCAAAAGTCTAAGTATGTTCCACCTATGCAGTTACCTTTCTCGGATTGAGAATCTCTGCCCTAAGTAATGGACCACTGCAGATCACATATCTGTTTTTGCTTGTCACAATCCATTTCCTACAATACACAGGCTTATTCTAGGTTTTTGGAGCTGCCCAGGTTTCCTTTTAAGCGTAAACGCCCCCTGCAAACCCAGGCACACCTTTTAGCTGAAAAAAGAACAGGAGTACTTGTGGCACCTTAGAGAATTTGTGGCACCTTAGAGACTAACAAATTCTCTAAGGTGCCACAAGTACTCCTGTTCTTTTTGCGGATACAGACTAACACAGCTGCTACTCTGAAACCTTTTAGCTGAAAGCGCTCTCCACATCAAATCCAGAATGGCAGTTTCATAGAAAGATAGGAATTGCCAGACTAGATCAGACCCGAGGTCCACCTAGTTCAGTATCCTGTCTCAGAGTAACTAGAACCAGATGCTTCAGAGGACAGTGCAAGAACCCTGTAGCAGACAGAGGTCTGTGGGATAATCTGCCTGCCCGCTCACCCCTCCATTCCCCCCAAAAAGGTCTCATCCTGATCTGTAATAGTTAGAGATTGGCTTAAGTCTTGATGCATAAGGTTTAATGACAAACATTTCAGAAGGGATAGGAGTTATGTCAACTCTGGATACTCATGCCAATGTTCAATCACCTTTTTAAATTCTTGGCCTCAATGACTTCCTATGGCAATTTAGTTCCACAGTTTAATCACACACCGTGTGAAAAAGTATTTCCTTTTATCGGTTGTGAATTTCCCATGTTTTAATTTCATTGACTGTCCCAGTCTTCTTTTCAATCTCTCTTAATGAGAGCTTTCCCCAGGCCTCTGATCATTCTAGTTGCTCTTCTCTGAAGCCCCTCTCTGCAATATCCTATTTTAGATGGAGTGACCAACACAGCAGAGTATCCAGATGAAACTGGATATAGATATAGATATAAAGGCATTATGATATTTTTAGTATTATTTTATATCCCATTTCCTATGCACACCAACACTGTGTTAGTCTTTTGCCTATAATTGCAAATTGCAGAGAGGTTTTTATTGAGCGGTCTACAATGACACCCACATCACTTTCTTAGGTTGATACAGTTAATTTAGGAACTTGTAAGGCAAAGAAAAGTTTAAACTTTCTCTCCAATATGATTATTTCTCATTTATCAAAATTAAATTTCATTTGCAATCATGTTGCCCATTCCTCTAGCTTGTATAGGTCTCACTCTAGTTCCTCACAACCCTCTCTGGTCCTAACCTTAACTTTGTGTGACCGATAAGTTATGTCACCTCACTGCACCCCACCTTTCCAGATAAAAACAAACACACACATTAAACACAGGACCTAGCACAGAACCTAACAGACTCCGCCCTTAACCTTTGGCCATGATGAAAACTGACCATTTAATCCTACTTGTTGCTTTCTGTCTCCTAGCCATTTTTTGATCCATGACAACTTTGCCTCTTACCCCACGCCAACTTCTTCAGTAGTCTCTTGCGTGGGGTCTTGTCAGAGGCCCTTTGGAAATCTAAATATATTATGTTAGCTAGTTCTCCTTCATCCACTACTTTCTTGACATGTTCAAAGAATTCTAACAGATTAGTGAGACACGATTTTCCTTTGTGGAATACATGCTGGTTAGACCCTATCAGATCATGATCTTCGAGGTGTTTGGTTGAACTGACAATTAACTAATTTGCCAGATGCAGATGTAAGGCCTATAGATCTACAATTCCCCAGATTTCTCCTACAGACTTTTTAAAAATTATGGGTGCAATATTTGCTACCTTCCAATTCTCTGGAACAGTGGCTGTTTTTAAATTAAAGACTGCATTATTTTGTTGGCAGCTACTTCTACTACAGTAACTCCTCACTTAACGTCCTCCCGCTTAACGTTGTTTCAAAGTTACGTCGCTGCTCAATTAGGGAACAGGCTCGTTTAAAGTCATGCAGTGCTCCCTTAGAACGTCGTTTGGCTGCCTGCTCTGTCCACTGTTTGTAAGATTCTGTGGAAGAGCAATGACTTTACAAGGGAGCATTGCACAAGTTCCTCTTCTCCGCCCCTTCCCCCTCCCTCCCAGCACTCCCCCCACCACCAAATGGCAGAGCTTAGGACTTTCTTGGGGTGGGGGGGGAGAGGGAGAGGAGTGGGGATGCGGTGTGCTCCGAAGAGGAGGTGGAGCGGGGACGGGAAGAGGTGGGCCTGGAGCATCCCCCGGCAAAGTCAGCGCCTGTTCTTCTCCAGGGAAGCTGCTGCTGTGGTGCTTCCTAGCGTCCTTGTCTGCAGCGGGCTGTGCCTGTGTGAGGTAAGCCAGGGGCACTTCCCAACCACCGTACAGTACACTACATTATAGAATGCCTTTGGTCTGCCCCCCAAAAATGTCCTTGGCACCTAACCCCCCACATTTACATTAAATCTTATGGGAAAATTGGATTCGTTTAACATCGTTTCACTTAAAGTTGCAATTTTCAGGAACATAACTACAACGCTAAGTGAGGAGTTACTGTACTTCCTAGTTATGTTCCTTCAGAACCCATGGATGGACCATCTGGACCTGGTGACTTATTGCATTTTTAAATGATCAGTTTGCTCCAGCACTACTACTTCAGTCACCTCAATCTCTCAGAGCACTTCATCTTTGTTACCAGGATAAAGTTTTTCAAGAACCCAGGTGAACTTCCTATGTGCTCTTTTCTTTCCCTACACTTGAGAACATTTCAGACACTGTCCCTCTACGTTAGCCTCTCTACAGTAAGACCAGAGGTGGCCTGAAAAGAGGGGAGGGAGGACAAGGTGTGTGGATTATGGTCAGGGGAGAAGGGGAGCTTCTTTACAATCTTCAGAGGTTGAGAAGGCCCGACATTTAAAAAAAAGTTTTTCCCCCCTCCTGCTGTTTTTTTCCCCTCCAGCAGAAATGGAGGTCGCCGCCTCTGTTTGGCCTGGGACACCCTATAGAAAAGTTGAGAAATCAAAGGATTATGACATCACAAGTGCTAAGGAAGTGAAACCTGAACAGTTAAGGAGGAAATAGATTTTTAGTTAAAAAACAAAAAGTTTAAAAAAAATTCTAACACTTATTTTAACTCAGCTTATTTTGACTGACACATTTGGGAGCAAAGTTCTCCTTATTGAAGATTCAACACTACTCCCTGACTTAAAGGCAGGGAAACCTCAAACTCCAATGCTCTTAGTCTCCAAGAGAACCTCCGTCAACATTAGGGAAGACAAGAGTATGACACCTTTAAAATAAGCTTCTCTTTGGGGAAAAAGTGCATCTAAAAATGGGACAGACTGAATCGGGCCAACAGATTACAGTCTAACCCCTGTGCCCATCACAATTGGTTTGGGGAAGGGGAGAGCACAGAGTGCCGCTAATTAGGGGAGAATGTGACAGATTAGAATAAAAAAGAAAAGGTCAAAGCTCTATAAGCCCCACTTGGAATACACCATCTGCCCCCAAATCCATAGCCTGAAATGAAGGGGACCCCCGTGACATGCCCCCTAGGTTGGAATGCTGAGCAGCAGCCAGGCCCCTGGGCCTCCGTTTCAAACACGACAAATAAAAGGCACAACAGCAGCTATATAAAAATGTGTATCCAAAAGAGACACAAACTAGATCTTTTCGAAGGGTTATTTCTATTGCAGTAGAACCTACAGGCCAAGCAGGTCAGGCCCCCATTATGCTAGATGTGACCGATATGGCAATTTCCTGCAATAGCCTTGAAAAAAATGTATTAAGTTTAATCATCTTTGGAGTTCACTGTATTAAATGCAAAGGTTCTGTATTATTGTGAGCCCTGGGAAATATTATGAACTTCAAAGGACTATATTGAACAACGGGCCAGAGAAGAATGGGCTTTTGAACAAACAGTGTCAAATGGTTTGCCTGGGAAATCCCTATGGGGGGATGATTGCAAATATCTCACCTCTGATTATGCAAAACAAGTCTTTTGAAGCTACGCCCTGAGGAAGGAATCACTGTCTGCTGATTTCCTGTTCCTGGAATCTAAAAATCAAAGGCCCAAACTGCATAAAGGAAAGACTAACCAATGCACGGGCATGCTTGTTCTAAAAGAATGCGGCTATGAACTTGTAACCACAGAAAAACCTCCTGGTGGGGTTTGAAGAACTGACTCCTATCAGAGCCCCTGATGGAGTTGGGGTGATCTCTGGTAAGCTTATTAGCATGCATGTAGGCCCCTTTATTGTTTTAATGTTTTCTCTGTAGTAGAAAGAGCTGTGTTGTAACTCAGGCCATTATCGGTATAACCACATCACTTGGGGTGTAAAACAAGCACACCCCAAGCAACTGTTATACCCTGCTGTGTCTATGGAAGAGCATCTCCTGTTCACATAGCTACTGCCTCGCAGGGAGGTGGGTTAACTGTGCCGATGGGAGAAGCTCTCCCGTCAGCATAGTAGCATCTTCACTAAAACGCTACCACGGCACAGCTGCACCGCTGTAGCACTGTATGTCATGACAAGCCCTTAAGTGGAGCAATTACCTTGTTCACAGCCTTCGAAGAGTGAGCAAAGTGCAGACGCTGGTCAGCTTAGGCAGCCTGGCTTGCTGGGAATAACAACGTAGGTAGGGAACCGTGCACCCTGGAAAACATCGTGTCAGGAGGGAGACACACACGGGTCTCCACGCAAGAGAGGTGACAGCTGGGGAGCAGAAGCCTAGAAGTGGGTGTCCTTGCTGGACTGCAGAGGAGGAATACAGGTGCAGCTGCCCTGAGCTGTGACATCGCGCACTGAACAAACATGTAGAAAATTACAGTCCTTCTCTGAAATAGCATCCAGTCTAAACGCCAAGACGTAGCAGGTGGACCAGCAAAACAACTGGGTTGGGGAGTGGGAAGAGGCAGACAGGGTAGCAAGAACAGTAGAGTATGCACAATTCCTAGTCAGTCAGGAGTAATAATGGCAACTCACCACCCATCTACGCTAGCCGGTTCTTTTTATTATGGTCCCAATTTGGCAAGGGACTTAAACACGTGCTTAACTTTAAGCATATGATTAGTTCAATTGAAGTTAACTGTGCTCGAGTTAGGCATGTGTTAAAGTATCTTTCTGAATTGGGGCCTAAGTCTCAATATAAAATGTGATTTTTTCATATGAATTTATCAACATATGGAACGTTCGTCTCACTTAGCAGCAAATGTCCTGAAATAATCACTGTGGCTCATGCACAAATAGTCCATTGCCTATTCATTAACACAATGCTTCTGACGATCTCATTCATCCTGTCTCTGAGGGGTATTTACTAAACTGGTTTACAAATCACAATCCCTTTATACTTTTTAGTCTAATAAAACTAAAACTACATCATAATGATTAACCAGAACAAGCAAGGCGAAAAGCAGTCCTATTTGGTGAAGAAACAATTTTACTTGCATACAGTTTGTAATAATAGTGAAGTTATCTATTTTTCTTTAACCTTGTATATGGAAAGAATGTGTTATCTGTATTTATGGAGCCTATCAGTCTAGCATATTCATAAAATGAGAACCATGGTGCAAGATGGCCATATGTATTTAGCCTGCAGTTGTGGAGTTTTTCCATTGGAAGGGTATTCCTCACTCTTTTTGTTGTTTAAATCATTTCTCTAGAACGGAGAGAGGGGCATGTCCATTTCTTTGCCAGAAGGATTTTCAGTGCCATAATCAAGTTCAAATACAGCTCCATACATTGTTTGATCAAAAGAATTTGAGGAAAGACTCCAATAGGAATGTTTCAGGAGTCAAGGGGAAGTCCAAAACCATCATTAAAAATTGGCCCTTGGTTTGCTGCCAAAATTGGGTTACTTTCAACAGGTCCCCAGGAAATGGGGAAACAAGCTCCTATCCACAACCTTTCCAGAGTTCATCTGGGGAACTTAGATTTCTTAGGGCTCCAACTAGCCTAGAATGCAGTTTTTAAATGGTTATGCCTAATCCACATTGGCCAGACAAACCATGTTTAAACAGAGTCCACCAAAACCATTGTATAATGGTGTTTAAAATCAATTCTGCCAAGACTGTTTAATCCTTAGCGTGAGGCCTTGGAGCAAATAAACTTAAGTCATCTATGCCACAAACAACTTGTCCATTCTGACTGAAGCTTAAAGACTAACCAGCCTTCTCTACTTTCTGTGTTTCCAATGGTTTTTTTATAGTTTAAGAGGAGTTTTAACCTCCCAGAGCTGCATCTTCTGACTTGACCATCACTCCCCTCTGCAACACAATGTGTTTAAATAAAGTGTATTAATATTGTATTCTGTAGATTGATTACAGAGGATTGTAAGAAGGGAAAGTGCCTCACCACATGCCATACTTTTCAAAGGAGGGAGTCACAAAACAAGTTGGTTACCAGTCAGACCAGAGGTCTCATGAACAAAGCCTTTGTGAAACTGTAGATTTTTTTCTGAAATTTTCCAGAAGGCAGGTGAGATCTGTCTGCCGTATAAGAAGTGTGGCTAAAAGAGGGCAGGGCGAAAGTGGGTCCTAAACCTCAAATATTCGCATTAGATGAACACAACCTATTCAACCAGGTTCTTCCCATCTCTAACTACTATGATCATATGTACTTTTATAGAACACTAGGCTGGCGATGAAATTATTTCCCCTTCTCCGGGGTTGAGTCTAACCCGTAGCCCAGAATGGTCCTATCAGCTAGGGTGACCAGACAGCAAGTGTGAAAAATCGGGATGGGGTGGGGGGTAATAGAAACCTATATAAGAAAAAGACCCCAAAATCGGGACTGTCCCTATAAAATCGGGACATCTGGTCACCCTACTATCAGCTAATATCAGGTCCTCCACAAACCCACAGTGCATCCTGCGGAGAAAGGGGGCCCCATAGCAAGTCTAGCTGGAACCCTAAAGGCCTGGCTACACTACAGCCCAGCAGCCGAGCCGTGTAGCATGGACCCAAGGGGTTGTTCCCTCCATGGAGCTAAATCCATCGCTCTGGGCAGCAGGACCCAGGCAAGGGAAGACTTCTTCCCTGACCTCCCCAGGTCTCCATGGGGCGGGGAGGTAACTGGGCTCCCGCCCAGGCACATCGCTAACCCCGGCTGAGTGTTCAGCGCTTAGGACCAGGCCTGGGGGTTCTTCCCCCGAAGTTTGTTTCCAGTGGCAGGCGCTTAGGGGAGCGGTGGAGTTTCTGGGCCGGGAACCCGGGCAGGAGAGCCGAGAGCCGGTGTGACACCGGTGTCAATCCCCTGGACAGGAATCCCGGGGATACGGAGCGGGTCTGCGCGGCACTGTGGGGCGCAGAGGGGCCCCCCAAGGCAGCCGGTCCCCGCGGGGTGGGGCAGCGGCTCTGGAGACCGGTGTCCTGGGCTCGCCCCCGCCAGCCCGGCCCCCGGGCCAGCCCCGCTCCCGCAGCCCCGGAGCCCGGCGGGGGCCCGGCCGCGGGCTCAACAGGTCGCGGCGCGGGGAAGTTGGCGGCGGGGGCGGGGGGCGGCCCCACGTGCGCCCCCCGCCGCCATCTCGCCCGCCGGGAGCGGCCCGTCCGAGCGCCCGCGACATGTCGGCGGCCCCGAGCCGGGCCTGCGCCGGGGAGCGCAGCCCGCGCCCTCCCCCCGGCCCGGGACTCACCCTGGGCTGGCGAAGCGGGTCCCTGTTCCGGGTGCCGCCCCGGGCCGCCGGCGGCCGCTCCCGGCGGCAGGAAGCGAGCGCGGAGCGGGGCTGACGGGAAGGGATGCAAAGCAGCCGCTCCTCGGCTCCGCTCCCTTTTGTCTCCGCGCCGCCGCCGCCCCTCCCGCCGCCAGCTCCGGCCTCTGCCCTGGGCTGCCGGGCCGGGCCGGTCCGCCGGGCTCGCCGCGAGCCCCGGGGCTCGCCCCCCTCCCTGCCCGGCTCGCGGGCGGGGGCGGTTTCGGTTCCGAACCAAGTCACGCCCCCGCCCCCCGCCGCGTCCAGGCGGCCCGGCCGCGCGGGAAGGGACCGGACCGGACCGGGGACCGGACGGGGGATTCCCGTGCGGAGCCGGGGCGGGGATCGGACCCGCCCCCGCCCCAGCGCCCGGGACCAGCGGGGGGATCGGTCAGGGCAGGAGACTGTTCCCCGAAGCGCTGCGCCAGCCTCGGGCGCGGCTGACACGCTCCATGTGGTCTCACTCCGGAGCGGAGCGGGGCGGGGACCGCGCGTGGGGATAACCCAGCCGGAGCGGGCTCCGAGCCCCCGTCAGCCCCTGGCCAGGGGCCACCCGCATCGCACCAGCCAGCGCGGTCAGGAAAGCCCCCAACTCACCGGCGCAGTGATTGGTCCAGGGGTCCGCTAGGCTGAAGGCC
The DNA here is from genome assembly GCF_011386835.1 of Chrysemys picta bellii. NCBI lineage: Eukaryota > Metazoa > Chordata > Testudines > Emydidae > Chrysemys > Chrysemys picta. Next base: position 1,040,118 of record NC_088800.1, read on the forward strand.
CCCAAACTTTTGCTAATCCCTTCCTTCTGAGCCACCTTTTTTACTGTTTATCCTCTGTAAGGGGCAGTACAATCCCTGGAATCAGCTGTGGCTGGGAGCCAGGCAGACTTAGCGAGCCCGAAGGATTATTGGTGCTGTGGGGATGACAGATCAGCATCTCACAGAACCCCACCCATAGGTGCTGGAACTAGGGTGCAGGGGGTGCTGCTGCCGCACCCGCTGGCCTGAGGTGGTTTCCATTATAAAGAGAACAGGAGTACTTGTGGCACCTTAGAGACTAACAAATTTATTAGAGCATAAACTTTCGTGGACTACAGCCCACTTCTTCGGATGCAGACTAACACGGCTGCTACTCTGAAACCTGTCATTATAAAGAGAGTTTACAGTTTGATTCAATGTCTCTCAACACCTCCACTGTACAAATTGTTCCAGCCCCCTTGATCCCACCCCACCACTGCAAGCAGGGCCGACTCCAGGCACCAGCGCAGGAAGCAGATGCTTGGGAGGGCCAATGGAAAGGGGCGGCACGTCCGGGTCTTCGGTGGCAATTCGGAGGGAAGGACCAGCCGCCCAAGAATGCAGTGGCGCAGTAGAGCAGCCGCCGAAGTGCCGCCGATCGCAGCTTTTTTTTTTCCCTATTCGCCACTTGGGGCGGCAAAAAAGCTGGAGCCAGCCCTGACTGCAAGGATATCCTATGTGGTGCCACTATCTTCAGCTGTGGTAATAAGAATAACCATGACACAGAGCAAAAGACCTGAAGCTATCTGCAAGACCACCTACTCCCTGCCTGCCTGTTGTTAATATACACCAGACTCTAGCCCAGTATTGCAGTCACCATGACTTATTGTCTTGGATGATTTGACATCCATGCAGATGATGATTCCTCTGTGTTGTCTTAAAATCTCATGGTTGCAATGATCATTATAGACAAGCTTCGTACAACTCACAATTGGGAAGTCATACTTTGGGTTTTATTTTTGGCCTGTGATTGGGAGTGCATCTGTCTGTGTGAAGATTACACCTTTATCATGGTCTTATTTTCTATTGCGACATTGCCTAGAGCTTCCAATCAGGGCCCAGGGCCCTACTGTCCTTGGCACTGTACACATGTAATAAAAAAAATGTCCCAACCCCAAAGAGCTTATAATTCCCAGATTCATCGATTCCAAGCCAGAAGGGACCATTGCGATCATCTAGTCTGACCTCCCCTATAACACGGGACATAGAACTTCCCCCAAATAATTCCTAGAACAGATCTTTTAGAAAAAAAACCATCCAATCTTGATTTTAAAATGGTCAGTGATGGAAAATCCACCATGACAGTTGGGAAATTATTCCAATGATTAATTACTCCCACTGTTTCTACCCCTTATATCCAGTCTGAGTTTGTGTAGCTTCAACTTCCAGCCGTTGGATCCTGTTAGACCTTCGTCTCTTAGACTGAAATACTGTACTTACATAGACTATAATCAAGCTACCCCTTAACATTCTCTTTGTTAAGATAATTAGTTTGAGCTCCTTGAGTCTATCACGATAAGGCGTGTTTTCTAATCTTTGAATCAGTCTTGTGACTCTTCTGTGAACCCTCTAATTTATCGTCACCCTTGAACTGTGGACACCAGAACTGGGCACAGTATTCCAGCAGTGGTTGCACCAGTGCCAAACAGAGGTAAAATCACCTCTCTGCTCCTACTCAAGCTTCCCTTATTTATACATCCAAACAAGAGTCACATTAGTCTTTTTGGCCACAGCATCGCAGTGGGAGCTTGTATTCCGCTGATTGTCCACTAGGAGCCCAAAATCTTTTTCAGAGTCACTGCTTCCCAGGAGAGAGTTCCCAGTCCTGTAAGTATGGCCTACATTTGTTGTTCCTGTTTGTATTTAGCCATATTAAAACACATATTGTTTGCTTGTGCCCAGCTTAACAAGCCTTCCAGATTGCTCTTTATCACTGACTTGTCCTCTTCATTATTTACCACCCCCCCATTTTTGTGTCATCTGCAACCGTTATCAGTGATTATTTTATATTTTCTTCTAGATCACTGATAAAAATATTGCACAATGTAGGGCAAGAAACAATTCCTGTGGAACCCTACTAGAAACCCACTGGTTCAATGATGACTGACTGTTAAATTACATTTTGAGACCTATCAGTTAGCCAGCTTTTAATCCATTTAATGTGTGCCATGTTAATTTTATATCATTCTAGGTTTTAAACAAAATATGTGGTTACAAGTCAAATGAGTTACAGAAATGTATTACATGAACATTATTACCTCTATCAACCAGATTTGTAATCTCATCAGAAAGAGCTGCCAAGTTAGTTTGACAGGATCTTTTCCCATCAAACCATGTGGATTGGCTTTTACTATGCTACCCTCCTTTTATTCTTAATTCATAGATTCCCATATCAGCTGCTCCATTATCTTGCCCAGGATTGACGTCAGACTGACAGGCCTATAATTACTCAGGTCATCCCACTTACCTTTTTCAAATATTGGTGCAACATCTAATGTAGCTTTCTTCCAGTCTTTAGAACTTCCCTGGTGTTCCAGGATTTATTGAAAATCAACATTCATCATCCAGCAAGCTCCTCAGCCAGCTCTTGTAAAACTCTTGGTTACAAGTTATTCAGATCTGCAGATTTACTTTAGTAGCTGTTGTTTAACCTCCTTCTGAGGGTACGTCTACACTTACCTCCGGGTCCGGCGGCAGGCAATCGATGTTCTGGGATCGATTTATCGCGTCTATCAATCCCGGATCGATCCAGGAAGTGCTCGCCGTCGACGCCGGTACTCCAGCTCAGCGAGAGGAGTACGCGGCATCGACGGGGGAGCCTGCCTGCCGTGTCTGGACCCGCGGCAAGTTCGGACTAAGGTACTTCCTTAGTTATTAACGTAGCTGAATTTGCGTACCTTAGTCCGAAGTGGGGGGTTAGTGTGGACCAGGCCTGAGATACGAGTGGAATGGAAAGAGTATTATCACAAAATATGACTACCTCATCTGGTTTTTCCCCAAATACGTAACAGAAATATTTCTTGAACACTTCTGCCCTTTCTTCATTATTACTGATAGTTATACCATTTCCATCTAGTAATGGACAAGTACCATTGTCAGGATTCTTTTTGTTCCTAATATACTTTAAAAACTCCTTATTGTCCTTAACTCTGCTGGCCATAGATTTCTCCTTGTTTCCCCTTACTTCCCTTATTAATTTTCTACAATTAATCTTTATCTTGTGCAAACTAAGGTCAAATTTTACCTTTCCCCCCTTAATCAGGATTGGCCCAACTTTGGAAATCAATGGACTTGCTTGGGTTCCAGAGTTCCCTGAATGAATGTTGTGCCTATGGAATATTACCAATGACCCCAGAGAGGCTGAGAGCTCACAGAATAGAAGCTGGAGTGGAAGGAAGATCAAAATTCAGAGTGGTGGAACTAGAGTAAGTGGAGGCTTAGCAATTAGGTGTAGTGACTGGAAGGTCAAAACTCCCAGAGGTGAGGGAGGAGGGTCAGATCTCACAACTTGGTAATGGGAGTGGTTGGTAGTTCAGAGCAGCTGCAGAGGGTGTTGTCTCAAAACTACTTCAAGGAAAACAGAGACTTTCAGCTTCCCGGATCTGAAGAAAGAGAAGGATGAGGTCTGCTTTTCATGGAACAAGGTATAAGTAGAGACAGTAGGGATTTGGCTATATGGATGTTTAAAGATAGTGGATCTTAGTGGAAGCAAATACAGCGGGCAAACTAATTACAGTCACCAGTTTATTTAACAAACTTATCCTTTTTTCCTGTCTATGGACCGTCTTGGATTTTAACATATTTTTGTTATTTACAATTATTTGAAAAATTGTTTCTGGAAACATATTTCAGCCTACAGATGGCTGTGAGTATTGCTTCAAATAGCTGCTATACGTTTTGTGGGTTTGGTTGGTTAAGAAACATGGCTCTCCAACTGGCTTATTCCAAAACTCACAAAGAGCTTTCAAGGTGACCACCAAACAAACTCAGCATGAATATCCATTCATGCAAACACATTTCCACTAGTGTTCGTCACTTTCTCGTGAGTTTGCTTGTACAAATGTTTGCAAAATGCATCACAAATGCCATGAATGTAAGTTTGCAGTTTTTATTTAGACAATCACAATTTTGTGTGTGTGCAGAATTCACTCATCTCCCAAAATAAGGCTTTCCACTTTAAAATAGGAAATGGAGCAGAACATATAATAGAGCTAAAGGAACACCTAGAGTGTCAAGAGAAGGCTAGAAAAGGTTAGCATGATGAAAGAGGCAGAAGCACTTCTTGTGAAGTAAAATGACAATGAGGATCTGTTTCACAGGGAATACACTGTATTTAACAAATAAATAACAAAGGTTAAGTGTAGGAATATTAGAGAGACTTGGTACTTGAATATGTATTCTATCTAAATAATGAATGATCTAGACAAGGTAAATGGGGTGTTCTTGTTTATCTTTTCCCACAATACAAGACTGGGAAGAGAGTCAATCCAACAGATAAGTGTAAGGCAACCACTAATTGCCTGGGGATAGGAAGAAACTTCTACAGGTAGGTTATTCCATTGCTCTCCTCTGAAGCGTCTGATACTACCCACCATGGACTGATGAAACACCAGCCTGACCCAAAACAGCAAATGTTCATAAAAGGAGGTTAATAGGGTCAGCAGGGGTGGTTCTGAAGCACCCTACCCCTGTTTCCCGTTCTACTCAGGGTCCCATAAAAACTGCCAAAAGTCCCCTGCTGGGTTCTACTTTATCTGAGTCCAAATAAACTCAAAAATAGTGTCTTCTGCCGGGACTCCTGCTGGCCCCCACCCCTCTTCCCTGTGGCCCATCCATCGCCAAGTCTGCAAGCTGGGCACAACTATTCAGGCTCTACTCCCCCGCACCCACTCCTTGAGTCAGGAGCCCCCAGGTCTCCCCCCAAAATGTAGGTTCATGCCAATCTTTCTCCTGAAATCAGGAGCCCCCAGTCCTCCTTCCTGAAGCTGGGTTCACCTCAAACTGTCCCTTTATTTCCTGCAGGTCCCAAGGGGCCTGTCTTGCCTGGCACCCCCACCCCTCCTTGGGACGTGTAAAGCTCCCAACCCCATGGCTCCATCCCGCCCAGCTATCCCCAGGCCTGGTCTGAGATAATCACATGACCTCACTCATATTACTCACCTGCGGTGGTTGGCAGATCTTGTTATTTCCCTTAAAGGGGTCAGCCAGCTGGTAGCAGTGGCTCAACACTACAGAGCTAAAAGTGAGGCTGATGCGGAGACCCTCAGCTCTCTCCTAGGTCTGCCTGCACCGACACCCACCCTCCACAGAGACCCCTCAGCTCCCCCCACCCGCACCGACACCCACCCTCCACAGAGACCCCTCAGCTCCCCCCGCCTGCACCGACACCCACCCTCCACAGAGACCCCTCAGCTCCCCCTGCCCACACTGACACCCACCCTCCACAGAGACCCCTCAGCTCCCCCCGCCTGCACCGACACCCACCCTCCACAGAGACCCCTCAGCTCTCTCCTAGGCCTGCCTGCACCGACACCCGCCCTCCACAGAGACCCCTCAGCTCCCCCCGCCCGCACCGACACCCACCCTCCACAGAGACCCCTCAGCTCCCCCGGCTCACTGACACCCACCCTCCACAGAGACCCCTCAGCTCCCCCTGCCCACACTGACACCCACCCTCCACAGAGACCCCTCAGCTCCCCCCCCAGATCCTCACGCCCACACCGACACCCACCCTCCACAGAGACCCCTCAGCTCCCCCCGCCCGCACCGACACCCACCCTCCACAGAGACCCCTCAGCTCCCCCTCAGATCCTCACGCCCGCACCGACACCCACCCTCCACAGAGACCCCTCAGCTCCCCCCGCCCACACTGACACCCACCCTCCACAGAGACCCCTCAGCTCCCCTGCCCACACTGACACCCACCCTCCACAGAGACCCCTCAGCTCTCTCCTAGGCCTGCCTGCACCGACACCCACCCTCCACAGAGACCCCTCAGCTCCCCCCACCCACACTGACACCCACCCTCCACAGAGACCCCTCAGCTCCCCTGCCCACACTGACACCCACCCTCCACGGAGATCCCTCAGCTCCCCCCGCCCACACTGATACTCAACCTCCACAGAGACCCATCAGCTCCCCCCCAGATCCCAACGCTCACACTGACACCCACCCTCCACAGAGCTCCTCAGCTCCCCGCACCCACACTGACACCCACCCTCCACGGAGACCCCTCAGCTCCCCCCGCCCACACTGACACCCACCCTCCACAGAGATCCTCAGTTCCCCCCCAGATCCCCACGCCCACACCAACACCCACCCTCCACGGAGACCCCTCAGCTCCCCCCCAGATCCACACTGACACCCACCCTCCACGGAGACCCTCAGCTCCCCCCGCCCACATTGACACCCACCCTCCACAGAGACCCCTCAGCTCCCCCCGCTCACTGACACCCACCCTCCACAGAGACCCTCAGCTTCTCACCAAAACCCCCTCCGCTCCCTCAGCCACCTTCCTCTTCCCACCATTTTCTCCCGGCTCCTCCCCCCCACCCTGTTCAGCTGCCCTCTTGCCCTCTCTGTAAGGGCGCATGGCCTAAGAGCCCAGCTGGGGTTGGCGGGCGTTTCCCCGGTGCCACCAGGAGGGCAGCAGAGCAGGCGCTGCAGGAAGTACCACCCTAGGGACCCAGTCTGACAGCCCCCTGCAGCTCTGCCCTATTTAACACTGGCGGGTGGCCCAGGCGTGGTCTGGGCCACCACAGATGTCTGGCCTGACCCCAACCCATTGAACCCGGCTCTAGCGATCCCTCCGTCCCTGATGTGTGGACCCAGCCCAGCTGTGACCGCTAGGCCAGAGGCCTGCCCCAGCCCCTCACACTCTGCTTTGTGGTTCCTGAGGCTCCCCACACTCCGCTCAGCCAGCTGGTCCCCCAGGGACAGTGCCCTCAGCAGCCTGAATCAGCCAGTCTGCGCCCACGGGGATCGGATCTGCCAGTCGCTGTGTGTACTGAGACTCCCCACAACCCGCACCTGGGTCAGTCAATTGATGGCCCGACAAAGCCCTTCCCCCTGCCCCCCTGAAGAGGGGGGATTATTCCAGAGTAGCCCATGTGGCCCAGGGGCTCTGATCAGCCAGTCAGTGTCCCCCGGCCACACGCAGCCCACCAGTGCCCCTGCGCTGCTCAGTACAGCCAACCCCCCACCATGGCCCCCACTCCCTCCTGATGGCTCCCTTGGCCCCAGGAAGGGACTGCCCCATCCCTCTGACCCCCTTGCCTCCCTCCAGCATCCCAGTGGCCCCCACCCCACAGGAGGGGACTCCTTGACTCCCTTTTTCTCTCTGTCTCATGGGGTTGGTGTGACACACAGAGCAGACTTCTCAGGAGAGCCCCCACTTCTCTCTCGGCTTTGGTTTGTGGAGCCTGTCAGCCCGCGGCTGCCCTCCATGTCTCATGGCCTGATTCACGTTCTCTCCCTGGCATTCTTCCTATCTCTAACCATGCAGTGGCTCTGATCTCAGTCATTTCTGTCTTCCTTCCCCCACCCAGTGCAATCACTCCACAGCTTCTTCCTCCCACACACTTGCATTATACCGGGAGTCCTCTCTCTCCACTCTGACTCAGTGTTTGCTCTTCAAGCCCCTGTACCAGGGAACCTTTCTGAGGCTGTGACAGCGTATTAACAATTTGCACCCTGATTCAACAGTCCATCCCTGTTTAGCGACGCACTTAAGCGTACACTTGACTTTAGTCACATGCTTAAATCCCACTGACTTCAGTGACTTACGCTGGGGGTATTCCCTTGTGAGGAAGTCTGCCGGGTTTGTGACCCCGCAAAGGGGCATACAAGCGCTGCCGTGGTAGCAAGGATCAGGGCCCTAGGGGTGACCCAGCTTCCATTGAAGTTGATGGGAGTTTAGCTATTGACTTTAATGGGAATAAAATTGGGTTCTTAGTTTTCGTTTTTCAGAGAACGGTTGGGTGTGTTTCAATTCAACTTTTACAGGCTCCTGCTTGCAAATTGTCCCAGTCTTTGGAAGTTTTTGTCCCAGCTGTTTTTGAAACTTTTGGGCAGGGGGAAAAACTTAAACTGTTGGACAAGTGTGTTCCTCACTATCCGACATCTCACACTTTCCATTAATGTGGTCTCTTTGTTGAGATCGAGCATGCCGTTTCAACCCTTAAAGGAGAACTTTGCAGAAAGTTATGAGCCTGTGAAATCGGAGTTATAATGAAACGCCTGCCATACCCTTAACTATAGCAAACCCTTATAATAATGGGTGTAAAGCTTTAGAAAAGGTGAATTGTTCCTGGGTTTTCCCTTGCATGATCTGACAAAAGCCTGCTCCCTGGCCCCCTCTTTGGCTTTTGACAAACACATACCTGCAGTGAGGCTTGGAATTCAGTGACCAGTGACTCATGTAGTCAGGTCTGAATTAAGGCAATCCAGGGCTCTAGGCACACCATAGCATGATGAGTCTGACCCCATGGCCCCACTTCGATACCATCACACTGCTCCCCACTTGGAGTGGTGGTGTAAGGAGCCCTCCATCCCTTCCAGAGAGGCAGAAGTAGCAGCATGAAGTCCCCTTTTATCTCCTTCCAAGAGTGGCGTCAGGACCCCCCGCCCTTTTCAGAAGCACCCCTTCTCCTCCAGAGAGGCAGGGATGAAAGCAAGGGACCCTCAGTACTTAGACCAGCACCTGGGATATATCTGCTACAGTGGGTGGGACAAGCCCACTGCACTTTTCTCTTGCTACCCCGAAAGCCATCTGCTGGAGAGGTGTTGGCAGGCATCCCCAGTGTAGTGGGCTGTGGAGTTAACACCCCATTGAGAGATGGGATAGTTCCCCCTCACAGCAATTGTATCAGGCTATCTGCAGACTCAGGCAGATGGCACTGCATCAGTTACACTTGCTTCATGCTTCAGGTTTATTTGTTTTGTTTGTTTTTTTTCCCCCCAACCATGAGGCCTAGACATGTCTGGGGTTCTTTTATTGGAACCTGAGATTGCAATGTAATCACCTGACTCCAGGAGCCAGGTCCATAGGCATAGGTGTGGAATGCCTTTACTGTCATCTGGCCCTGGGCGTAGAATCCCCAGTGCAGGCAAGCAAAGCCACAATTTGCACCAGTAGAGTTTACACCAGTGTCAAGCAGGAGCAAATAGCAGAGTTCCTTGACTCCCCCAGGGTCTCACTGGTTCCTGGCCACCGATGACTGGGATGGAAGCAAACCTCAGAGTGGACAAGACCTGATATTTCCGAAGCATGGCTGTTTCCTGACCTTGGCAAAACGTTCTGCCAGCTCCCCACTCCTGGAAGGGAGAGTTCTCCCCAAATGTCTCATCCAGCCTCCTGTTTCGTAGGGTTAGGCTGTGAGCCTGAGTCATGAGGTTCTGCATCAGCTTGGGGAGCGTTGTGTGTATGCCCCCCTTGTTCGCATGCCCATGAGCCCCCCAGGGGAGGGTTCCCAACATTTTCCCAGTAGGGGGAGCCCATGTAAAAGAGTGGCTTATGGACACTTTCCTCTCCTCATGAACCCGCTCCAGCGCCCTGGCTGTGGCCTGCGACATGCAGGCGGTCAGGCGAGATGAAAAGTCTGCGAGCAGCAGGGCTGCCATGGCCGAATCACTCTGGAAAAGCACAGAAGCAGCTTTAGCTTTGCAGTGCAATGAGACTTTGCCCTTTCTGACAAATATTACCTTCCCCTGCTGGGCATTTCCCTTCCCAGCACTCTAGGTGAAGAGCCCGCACCAGAGTCCCCTCCCAAAAAGTACATAAGCATTCATTGAAATCAATGGGCAACTCACCTGCTTAGAGTTACATGTGTTCTTTGCTGGATCAGGGCCCACCTGATCAGCCAGCACTTGGCAGACCTCCAGCAAGTGCTTGGGAACTGCTGCTGGAAAGACTTTCCTCACCTCTCTTGGTGTCTTCTCCACCCAATATTTACAGGCTTTAACTCCTAGCCCCTTATCCTGCCTTGATGCCCTTCTCATTTCCTCAATGCTTGTACTGTATCCCTTGCTGGGATGATTTTGTCTGACTTATACTGTGAGCTGAGAGCCCATCTGGCTGGGTCCTCGCCCAGCTTGTGCTCAGACACTGAGAACTGGAGTGAGATGTTGTTCTGGATGGTGTAGACCCCTTGGGCCAATTTCATCTTTGCTGTAACTCTATGAACTTCCCTGGAGTTACATAAGGGGTGAATTTCGCCCACTGGGTATTTGCCAAACTATGCCAGCCTTGCCATCACAGATGCAGAACTTGCCATGGTCACTGCTACTGGCACCCAGGTCCTGGAGATGGTCTGGAGCAGGGTCATTTGGGTTTGTGAAATGCAGGATGTTCACACACACTTCCAAATTGTTGAGGATTTACTGCCATGACCCTGCTAGTTACATATTGACGTTATGACACTATGCCCCATCTTCCTCAGAGAGAGATTGTTATGATAGGAATATGCCATAACTAAGATGTGTTTTATGCAAGACGGATCATGTGAGGTGTCATTGGAAAGATTATGATGTACTGACTATGATTATCCTATTTGTATGCATGTATAATTTTTGTATCTGAAGTTGGGAATATTGTCTATGTACCTATTTCAACTGTGTTTACACCTGGGGAATGCCCACCAGACAAAATGCAATCAGCCTGGATGGGCCATTAGGGAGAACAATGGGACTTGGAAGATGCTAATCTCCCACCTTCCTGAGACGGTTCCTGGGATGCTGCAAACAACCTTTGAGTCCTGGCTGCTTTGACACTGCAGTCTCATGTGATCATGTCACCTGATACTGGACTCCATCTTGGACTACTAGTATTTTTCCACTAATAGGGGGTGGGAATCAAACTGGGAAACAAAGGATTCCCACCCATATGTAAATCCTATTTAAGGTAGGGAAGTGAGTTAATCTGGGTTCATTCTTCACTGAATAGTCACCCAGGATGACTAATGGAAACATCTAAGAAACAAAGACAGAAGTGGGGCTTGGGGTTGGGAGGTGCGGGGGAGAAGGATTGAGCCCAGGCTGGAAAAGATGTCTGTCCTGTGAAAGGAATATCTGGAGTTTTAAGCTACAAGGAAGAGCAAAACAACATTTAGGGTGAGAAATTACTACTTGTACCAGTTTCCTTAGTGTATTAAGCTTAGTTTTTGTGTTTGTTTTATTTGCTCAGTAATCTGCTTTGATCTGTTTGCGATCCCTTATAATCACTTAGAATCTATCTTTTATAGTTAATACATTTGTTTTTGTTTTCTCTAAACCAGTTTGTGAAATTCATAACAGGGGCCAAAACGCTGTGCATATCTTCCTCCACACTGAGGGAGGGGGTGAATTTCATGAGCTTGCGCTGTACAGTTCTCTGTGCAGTGCAGGACAATACAGTTTTGGGTTTACACTCCAGAGGGGGTGTGCATTTGAGTGCTGGGCAATTCCTTAGCTGAAGCCTTCCCCTGCAGAGCTGATCTCAGTGTCTGTGTCTTTCTGCAGCTGGGGGTGTCCCTACCTGTGTGTGCTGGAGGCAGGGCCGGCTCTAGGATTTTTGCCACCCCAAGCAAAAACAATTTTGGCCGCCCCGTTTTTTTCTTACCCCACCTCCGGCCCTGCCTCAACTCTGCCCCTTCCCCAAATCCCCAGCCCTGCCTCCTCCCCCCAGGCTCTCAAGCCTAGAAGGGAGAGAGGGAGGGAGGATGAGCAGTGGCATGCGAATCAGCTGTTTCGCGTGCCGCGGCCGCTCGGGATCTCCCCCTCCCTTCCAGGTTTGAGAACCTGGGAGGGAGGGTGAGCAGTGGCGCGCGAATCAGCTGTTTCGCGCACCGCGGCCGCTCGGGATCTCCCCCTCCCTTCCAGGTTTGAGAGCCTGGGAGGGAGGGGTAGCAGCGGCACGCAAGCGGCGGCAGCAGCGGAGGTGAGCTAGGGTGGCCAGGGCACATTTTTAGGGTTGGCAGGGGCGGCATTCTGGCGCCGGCCATGCCACCCCTAAAAATGTGCCGCCCCAAGCACCAGCTTGTTTTGCTGGTGCCTAGAGCCGGCCCTGGCTGGAGGAGGCTTGAGGGCTTGGCTCAGCAGGACAGTGTGAGGGAGCCCAGGCTGGTAGAACGGACGGGCTCAGTGGTACCCCAATACATCAGGTGGCACCCCGGAGTGGGGGGTAACCCATCACAGTTGTATAGATGTTTTTTATCCAAAAGAGATAGCAGTGACCCTACGGAGTTTGCTTCTGACCCATGGCTATGTATTTATGACAGATATTTCCTCAAAAACTTTTTCCCCCCCTACATTTTTGTGTGTGTCTTAGAATTATCATCTTGTCCTCCCTGGAGGACCATGGAATCGGAATAGGAGCTTTCTCAGCCCTCAATAGAAGAGGAGGGGCAGGGGAATGCTGAATTTTTCAAAGCAATTTGTCTTGACAAGGATGAAAGGTATTTTCTTAGATTGTGTTAGCTAGCAGTGTCTACCCAGCACCTTCTAATTAAACACCACGATCGAGCTTGTGCTGAAGTACAACCTGCCTGGAGTTTGAGAATGTGTTGTTTAGTGCATACCCGCTAGCACAATCACAACAATGAAGCACATGTTAAACGGATTAAGAAGTGAGTAACTGCTTGATCTCAAAAATGACTTGTCGATGGGAATCCTCATCGAATGGGGTTGTTTCTAGTGGAGCTCTGCAGGGATCGGTGCGAGGTCCAAGGCTGTCTGATATTTTCATCAATGATCTGGAAGTAAATATAAAATCGCTGCTGATACAATTGTGGATGACACTAAGTTTTTGTGGAATGGCAAATAATGACAGGGTAGTCATGCCAGGCAATATGGATCACTTGGTTAGCTGAACCCATTCAAACGTACCGCATCTTCATACAGCCAAATCTGAGGTCAGACATCTAGGAATAAGGAATGCAGGCCATACCCCTTAGAGGGGACTTGTAGCGAGGCGCACATTGGGCCCCTCTGGTTTCGCCCTGTTGCCCTCTCCAATCGGTCAGGAACGCCTCAGCTTGATGCCACACCAGCGTTCTTTATTTACAGTTGTTTTCCCGCCACCACTTTCCTCCTATGTACAGGTTTCGCAGCCAACTTTGCCAAGTGCAGGCCTGGCCAGCAACAGACCCGAAGGCTCCCACCTCCCTCTGTGCCTGGCCTTCTTTTCTTTTCTTTTCTTTTCTTTTCTTTTCTTTTCTTTTCTTTTCTTCCTCTTCCTCCAGCTTTCTCCCACTCTTTATAGCCCTGGCTAATGAGGCTGGCAGGTGCTGCCCGTTATCAGGCAGACCCAGGGCTATCAAACCAGCCCCAATCCATTCCCCTTGTTTGGGGCTGGAGTGACAGGGGCTGATTAAGTGCTTTTCATTCAGCACCCTGTCACCGGACTGTCACCTGGAAAGCAGTGACCCTGAAAAGGATTTAGACCTCTTGGGCTATGTCTACACTAGACACCTTACGGCAGCACAACTGTACCATTGCAGCTGCGCCACTGTATGGCCTCCCGTGTAGCTGCTCTGTGCCAGTGGGGAGAGCTCCCCCCTCAACATAATTAAACCGCCCCCAGCGAGCAGCCGTCGTGATGTCGGCTGGAGAGCGCCCCCCATGGACATAGCGCTGTCCGCACCAGTGCTTTTGTCAGTGAAACTTATGTTGGTTGGGGGGTGTTTTTTTGTCTTCAAGGCTCTGTACAGTCTCCCCCTCACTGGCATGGTGGAAAGAATACTGCTGCAGCCTCTGGGGCTGGTGGCCGGAGCTGCACTGGTGTTAGCAGCTGTAGGACATTGGCACAGGAAATGCCCAGTGTAGACAAGATCTGAGAGGGTAGAGGGATGTCGCAAGGAGCAGAGCAGCAGTTCAGCTGAGTCCCTTGGGTCTGCAAAGTGAAGCCACCTCCAGAGAGCCCGTGAGCTGTTCCCTTCTTCAGAATATCGATTACTGCAAAAGTGAGAGCGTTGCTGCAAAATCCCGCCTGTGCTGCTGGAAACACGAGGGGCTGTGGGCGCCCTGCTAGCCTCGGTCAGGCCTGCAGCCTTTCACTCGGATCACCAAAGCGTCTTGGTTAGGTTGTGAAATGTGATTTCTAATGGGGATTGCTCTTCCCAGGCCAATGGGCTCGCTGGGCTAGCCTGCACCAGGTGGTCCGGGACTGGCCTTGGCTGGGCCTTTGCAGTGTAATTTCTTTGGGGCAGGGACCTGTCATTTGTCTGCTTCTATTCACTCCCTTTGCAGCCAGCACTGTGCAATGTGGCCAGTCTCTAAGTAACAGTAACTAAGGAAGGCCTAGTTGCTCAGGGTGATTAGCATACGATATGCTGAAATTGATACAAGCCAGCTACTCAGCACCTGCAAGTCACTGAGCACTTGTCCCACATCTTGTGAATTCTCCTGTGGTTTCCAAGTTTTGCTTGAAACCCAGCACTGTGGCCTGTGCCTCGAGCTGGCTACGGGCTCTCGGTGAGGTTCCAGGGAGGGGCCTAGCTGGGGAGGCTGGAGGGCAATCCTGCAAGCGATGAGAGCACATTGTAACCTCATAGCACAGCTGAGCCCTGGGGGAAACTCACACCAGAGGTGCACAGAATGCGCTGTTCTGTGTTAGCAGAATCTCATTCTCCATGGACAATGGGCCCCGCTCCCACACATGGGCCTGCCCAGCCCACGAGCCATTTATTCCTGAAATGACTTCCTCAAGACTGGGCTGTTCGAGGGAGAGGGGTGGACGTAGCCGGGGGGAAGAGCCCACGCAGGTCTGCTCGCTCCTATTCATTCTGAATGCACGCTGCGGGAAGCAGGGATAGGCTGGAGGTGCGCAGCCTTGCACACACACACACACACACACACACACACGCAGCACATACCTGCCCTAACTGCTGAGGGGGGAGGCAGTGTTTCTCCTCCCCTTCCTCTGGCTGCTTTGTCGGTTTCTTCCCAGTTGGAGGAGAGTTGGGGAAGGATCCACCTGGGCCATACCCTCAGCACTCCCCCTGCATCTCCCTGGAGGTCAGGCAATGAGAGGACACCACAAAGGCCACCTGTAGCTCTGCGGTCTCAGGCTGTGTTTCAGTGACACAGAGAATAGAGCATCCCCTGGCTGGAAGGGGAATTCCCCTCTCTTCATCCTGCCTGGGCCTGACCACACCCTCCTTCAGACGCCTCAGAGGGGCTAACCTATTTTAAACCCTAGCAGCTCTTCACAGAGACCAGGGGTCGGCAACCTTTCAGAAGTGCTGGGCCGAGTCTTCATTTATTCACTCGGATTTAAGGTTTCGCCGGCCAGTCATAAGATAAGATCTCTTTCTATAAGTCTATAATATAGAACTAAACTATTGTTGTATGGAAAGTAAATAAGGTTTTTAAAATGTTTAAGAAGCAGCGGGAGTGCCACTGAAAATCGGCTCGCGTGCCGCCTTTGGCACGCATGCCATAGGTTGCTACCCCTGATATAGAAATGTCAGGGCCATGAAGAGACCTCTGGGGCTGGGTCAGAGCCACTGTATCAGCTGGGCCCAGCGCTCAAGTTCACCGCCTTTCTAAATGTCCTGACCCCCCTAGCGCTGCGGGTCGCTGCATGACCTCGCCGATTACTGCCCTCCAAACAGCTGGACGGAGGAAACACGTCTTTTTGTTAATTCAACGTATTTATTTTTGCAAGATGCCCACTGGAGCAGTCTGGTAGCTGGGCCTGGGCCATTCCTGTCATGCTCTCTGCTGGCCCTAGTTCTGTCAGTGACCATCACTCCAGATCAGCAGCACCTCCTGCTATTCTTGTCCTGGGGCTTTGCTGAGCCCAGCAGGGTAATTGCACCAAATCTGATGGTGTTTTAATGACACACCAGAGAAATGTCTGGCAGTGCTGCCAGGGTTTTTGTAGCTCAGTCAGAGGGTGACTGGCCCAGCCCCACCTAGGCTGCGCACAGCTCTGCTCCCCGCGCGCCGGGGATGGGGGGGGGGGGCAGTTATTGCAGTAGCATTGCAAGCCAGTCCAGCAGACCTAGTGACAAAAGAGAAACCTCCAGCGAGCCAAGCGTGGGGGGAGGGAGGGAGTGAGCAGCCTGCCTCTCTGCAGAGGGGGGTAGAGAGGATTTAAAAGGACCACCTCAAAGAAGCTGAGGGCTGAAGCTTGTGCGGCTACCAACCCAGTCCCTAGAAGCAGACTATCAGAGCCAGGCCCAAAGGAGGCTCTGGGACTCCGGCTCCAGGGGAAGGAAGGGTTGGACCCGAGCGTCTAAGGACCCATTGCCGTACTGTACGGGACTCAGTCGGTGAGAGCTCTGGCAGGAGAAGCTCAGCTCACAACATTCGGGCCTGGCAGGGACTCCGTAAAGAGCCAGACAAGGAGGTGCACAAGGCAGTACATCTCTAGGCCCTGGGGGCCATGCTCTGCCTCTGCCTTGCCACATGCATGGCTTAGTGACCACTCCTAGTTCCTCTGATCTTATTTTCATTGGGGACCAAATCCAGCTTTGAACCCAGCCTGTTAAAGAGAAAAGGCTGGTGCCTAGCCACACAGCAGCCCTGCCCAACACCAGTGTGCTAGCGTCCTGCTGGGTATGTGCCCCAACCGTGACCAGCATGGGGGTGCCGAGCTGTTCAAGAAACCAGGCCTTGGGGGAAAGCGGCTACCCCTTTGGGATTGTCAGAAGTGCTGAGGCCCCACCTGCTTGCCCGGGTGCCAGGGGTGGGACTAATCCAGCAGGAGCAGCTGAAGGGCTGAATTTTCAGATCTCCTGCACTGCCCACACTTAGTTTTGCAAATAGTGGAGCAGCAGCCTTGTGTGCTCGCTCCCCGGTGTGAAGCTGCCTGGCCCTTGGGGAATTCCCCTCCCCACACAGCAGACACCTCGCAATGAGTAACAAGGGCCAGCACCCAGAGCAGCCGTGGTTTGCTTTGTGTATGGAGTTGGATGGCTACGGTAATGACAATGCGACAGATCCCCTCAGAGCCTGTACCCCCAGATGAATAGGACCTAGGGAATGGGCGTGTTTCTTCATCGCGCTGCCGTGTTTGCCTATGATGCCACCAGGAAAGGAGATCCCAGAGGGACCTCCTTGAATCTTAGCTCTGTCCCCACCTGACACCCCACCCATCCTGCTCAGTTCAATTCAATTCCTTTACTGGCAGGACAAACTCTAACACTGAGGCCATCGCATAAGAAACGACAGACTCCTCCACTCTGCTAGAAATGTCACCCATGGTTTGGGGGCTGATCTGTGTCCGTCAGAAGGTGGCTCCCTCATACGGGGCCGGCTCTGCATCACTCCTGCTCAGGCCTGGCCTTGGCCCTGCTCGCTGGGGCATCTCTCGTGGCCCTGGTACGTTAGGGGAATGGCTCCCTCGTGTTGGGGACACTGCACAGAAAGTGTCTCCATCTCCCCTCTGGCTGGCTGCAGTCACCCCTAGGGTCGGACTGGGCTCTGGGCCTCCCACTCCTCCCCCCAGCCTCTCACTTCCCATCCCAGCCTGAGGGCAATGGGTTGGGGGTGCTAATCTAACTTAGTTTTTCACACAGCGCACAGTCAACCTGGGGAACTCTTTGCCAGAGGATGTTGTGAAGGCCTAGACTATAACAGGGTTCAAAAAAGAACTAGATAAATTCATGGAGGATAGGTCCATCAATGGCTGGGAATGGGCGACAGGGGATGGATCACTTGGTGATTCCCTGTTCTGTTCATTCCCTCTGGGGCACCTGGCATTGGCCACTGTCAGAAGATAGGACACCGGGCTAGACGGACCTTTGGTCTGACCCAGTCTGGACAATCTTATGTTCTTAACTCTGCTCAGCGCCCAACCCCCTGCCCCAACCTGACCTCCGCCTCCACACCCCCTCCCGCTCAGCCCCACATCCTCCCCCCACCCAGCCCCCCAAATCTGCCCCTGCCCCACATCCTCCCCTCAAGCCCACCCCTGCTCCACATGCTCCTCCCACCCAGCCCCCAAACCTGCCCCTGCCCCATATCCTCCCCCGGTCCAGCCCCTCAAACCCACACATGCTATCCTCCCCCAAAACCTGCCCCTGCCCTGCCCCATATCCTCCCCCAGTCCAGCCCCCCAAACCCACCCATGCTATCCTCCCCCAAAACCTGCCCCTGCCCTGCCCCATATCCTCCCCCAGTCCAGCCCCCCAAACCCACACATGCTATCCTCCCCCAAAACCTGCCCCTGCCCTGCCCCATATCCTCCCCCGGTCCAGCCCCCCAAACCCACCCATGCTATCCTCCCCCAAAACCTGCCCCTGCCCCATATCCTGCCCCACATCCTCCCCCCAACCCACCCCCCGATTGAGACCCGCCCCTCCTGTAGCCTCTCCCTCGCTAGCCCCGCCCATGTCCAGGGCTAGCCCCGCCCCGATGTAGACTGTCCCTCGATAGCCCCTCCCGCGCTAAGCCCCGCCCTAGACCCTCCTGTTCCAGCTCCGCCCCAACGCTCATGTAGCCCCGCCCATGTCCAGCGCTCCGGCTGCTTCTTCTGTGGCCCCGCCCATCTCCCGGCCTCTCCGGCGTTCGCCCCGCCCCTCTTCCTGCCTCTCCCGCACTAGCCCCGCCCCTAGGGACTCCTGTTCCAGCCCCGCCCCTCTTCCTGCCTCTCCCGCACTAGCCCCGCCCCTAGGGACTCCTGTTCCAGCCCCGCCCATGTCTTGAGGCCCCGCCCCTCTTCCTGCCCCTCCGGCGCTCGCCCCGCCCCGCGCCAGACGCGCCGCCATGAGCCGCCCGTGTGAGGAGCGCGGCCTGCGCGCCCGGCCGGTGCACAGCGAGCGGCTGCCCGGGCGCTGGGACCCGCCCGCCCTGCAGGGGTACGGGAGCCCCCGCGCCGCCGGGGGCGGGGCCTGGCGCGGGCCCCGTGACCCCCCCCCCCCGAGCCCGGCGCGGGGCAGCCAGTCCGCGGGCCCCGCCCCCTCCGCCCCGCGCTCCCGGTGCCGCGCGGGCACAGCCCTGGGGAGCCCCGCCATGCGGACCCAGTGCGGGCTGGGCGGGGAGATCCGAACCGGGCTGGCCCGGGGGCGGGGCGGGAAAGGCTCGTTGGAAAAGCCTCTTTCCTTGTCCCGTACTAGGTAGCCCACTGGATGGACTGGAATGAAGTGCTCTGTAACCTGCGGAACTCACTGCTGCCGGGTGCTAGTGAGGCCAATGCTGTGTGGCGCTTTGTAAAGTCGAGCGGGATCTTTACGTTTTATTTTTAAGACTTAAGAACAGCATCTGTAGTGACACTGAGTGGGATCAAAGCTACTGGCACCTCTCAGTCCTTATTAGGGTGTCCAGACAGCAAATGTGAAAAATCAGGACAGTGGGTGGGGGGTAATAGGAGCCTATACAAGAAAAAGACCCAAAATCGGGACTGTCCCTATAAAATCAGGACATCTGGTCACCCTTATCCAACATCAAGGCTTGAGCTGACCAGCTGCTGGGTTCAGGAGAAAGATGTCCTGCAGATGGGGTGGTTTTGTTTTTGTCTGAAGCACCTGGTTCTGGCCACTGCCTGAGACGGGGACATGGGACTAGATGGCTGTCCTGGTGGCACGGACTGTGTGTGATTGGTCCCTTCCCCTCCCATCTGCAGTGGGAATGGCGTGATTCTGGAGGGAGAGCTTCTTGATGTCTCTCGTCACCTCATCATGGATATTAACGGCAGGAAGGTGAGCAAGGTGCCTTGCCCCGGGCTTCCCCTGGGGAGGAAGAGGCGCAGAATAGGTGCCGGGGGTGGGGGGACTCAGAAATAAATGACCATAATCTGTCTAGAGCTTGATACAGAGAGGGCAGCAGCAGCAGACTTCCCCCAAGCAGGGCACAGAGGGGGCACATGAGCCAGTCCCGGGAGAGCCTCCCGCTAACAACGATACTGCGCACTGGCATTTTTCTCCACATTTCTCAAAGTGCTTCCCACAGATGTGTTAGGATCATCATAGCCATTTCCCAGCTGGGGAAATTGAGGCACAGAGATGGGCATTGACTCTCCTGTGGCCACCCAGGGAGTCACGGGCAGATCTCCTGTGCTGTATCCACTGGGCTGTGCTGCTGGTCATGCATTGCATAGGCTTCTGTCTGTCTGTCCCTCTTTCTGCGCATCTCCTGCTTTTACTGATGCCTTCCTTCAGGCACTAGGATTAGGGTTCCTGCTTCAGATGTTTGGCAGTCCAGCAGAGCATCTGATGCAGGTGCCCGTCTCAGGAGGCGGCGAGGCGGAGTGGGGTACCTCCTCAGAGATGGGCTGGCACCGCGCTAACGGTCTTCCAGAGCATTGTGCTGACCGCCTCCCTTGAAAGGACTCTCCCTGGGATTGGCCTTGTGTTGCAGTGAGCAGGTCCCAGCTGTGTGTGGGGCTCTGTAGGCTGGGCACTTGGCATGTCAGTTTCTGCAGCTGACCTGCAGCCTGGAGTAGGGCTGCGTAGTGGTGGCTTTGCTGGTCTATGTCCTGCTACTGTTGTATGCACTGATGCTGTCTCCGGTTCACCCCCTTGCAGCAGGTGGGATAGGGAATGCCGTTACTCTGGCTGTCATCTCCCTGGGGCTGGCCGGCAGTCTGCCGGGCGTGGGCTGCAGGCCACTGGAGCAGGGGGACAGGGAGCTGGTGACCTGCTGTCCGGCTGTGAGTATCTCCGGTTCCTCCCTGCTGCAGGAGCGATACTATGTGCTGTACATTAGGCCCAGCCAGGCCCATCGGCGCAAGTTTGATGCCAAGGGAAATGAGAGAGAGCCCAACTTCAGCGACACCAGGAAGGTGAACACCGGCTTCCTCATGTCCTCCTTCAGTAGGTATTGGCAGGAGTCCTCCTGTGGCTCCGTCCCTCCCTGCCCTCCCCAGCAGTAGCACAGAATCCATCCTGCGCACGTTCAGCTCAGCCGCCTTTCCGGTTTTCTCACCCCCGAGGAGGGGGCAGGCTCAGGGACTCTTGTACCTGGGGTCGGGGAATTGTCCTCGACCTCCTTCCCTCTCCTGCCCAGCGGTTGCCATCTTGCCCATGCCCCCTGCCCCTGACAGTGGCTGGTTTCCCCTCAACTGGAAGTGGAGGCCAATGCTCCCCTTTGAATTGGGCTGGGGGGAGGGCGTGCCGCTCTCTTCAGCCTCTTGGAGGTGTGAAATACCACTGGCTTTGAGCCCAGCCCGACCCTGATCTCTCCCATCTGGAGAGTCCTTTACTCATCCTGGTCCATAGAGCCAGGCTGGAGAGGCTCTGTGTTACAAATGTCTTGGCACTTTAAGGCACACGTGAGCTAGGGGTCTTGGTGTCAGGATCCTTGGGACCAGTGACCAGAATCAGAGCCCACTCCTTCCTCCCCCGGGAATTCAGACTCATGGGCATCGCTTGCACAGCTCCCCTGCTGGGATCCATCCCTTCCCCTGCGCTGGGTCTCCGAGTGCTGGGCGTTTCACGTATGCTGGCATTTGCTTTGCCTGTGGCAGAAGTGGAAGCCAAAGGCGATACGGACAGGCTGTCCCCCGAGGAGCTGAAGGGGCTGGTGACTAAGCCGGAGCTGCTGAGTGTGACCGAGCGCCACACCCCCAGCCAGGCTGTGGCCTTCTGGCTGCTGGAGACGGAGCTGGAGAAGATGGAGTTGGAGCTGGGAGCAGAGATCCGTCTGAAAACCCGGGGTGACAGCCCCTTCATATGTGAGTGGCCCCCTCCCCCGGGCTGGGCTCTTCATGCACCTGCTCCCCAGCGCGGCACTGGGTCGTTGCTCTTGGCTTTGGGGCACCATCCTCCAGCTGCCTCCTGCCTGTTCGTTACTGGTGTTAACGGGGATGGAGGCGCTGCTGCCCTGTGTTGGGATTGTAGCCCTTTGGGTGTGTTCTGAGGCCTTAACCCAGGTCCCCCGGGAGCTAGAGCAGATGTAGTGGCACCAGCACATGCCCTAGGCATTCCCCAGCTTACCCAGGAACCTGGATTCCTGCCTTGTTTCTTCTCTGCCGGCTTCACCATGGAGACAGCTCATCACCTTCCATTTCCATGGCTTACAGGCCAGTTGGGAAACTGCTTCCGCCAACACCCCTGTCCCCTCAGCCCACACTTCTGCTCCATATAGCTCCTTTCTCCCTCTCAGTCTCTCTAGCCAAGCTGCATGCAGGGACAGTGACCAAGTGTAACTTTGTTGGCGACGCACAGGCTGGGGCTTCCTGGACTGACAACATCATGGCTAACAGACCTCAAGGAGGGCCAGCCCCCGAGCCAAGGGGACGGCGCAGAGGAGGATGAATGGGTAGGTGGAAATACTTCCTCCCATTCCGGTTGAAGTGGGGAAGCAGGATCACAGGGAGGGATTAATCATCCGGGAAGTTCCTCTCTGAGCAAGGTCCAGCCGCTCAGGTGGGAGAGGCTGGGATTGCAGTCCTGGGGGCTGACTCCTCTAGGGGTATGGCCAGGTACCAGCCTGGTGGGCTGCCCCATAGCAACGTGCCCTGGAGAGGGGTGGGCAGCTCTCCTGAGAGCACCGTCCTGCTAGGGCCATATTGAGTACACCAGCTCATCTTACAGAGGCCACTGATCAGCTGTCTGAGTGGGAGATCTCAGTGAAAGTGTGAAAGGCTCCATCCCCTGGGAGGCAGCCGGTCCCCTTGCCTGCGAGAGCTGCGTATTCCGTCCCTGTCCCAGGCTCCCTCCTCCAGGGCACACACAGGGGCTCTGTGCTGGCAGTGCCCATCCTCTGCAGTCTGCTCTGGGGACAGACCACAGGATGTACCAGCTGTCCCTGAGCTCCCCCTGTCCCGTGCAGAAAAGGTAGCCAGCCATGGGGCTGTGCAGTCCCTACAGTGCTTCAGCAGCTGCTGCTTGGATTGCAAGAAGTGGGGACAAACGGCCAGGCTGGGTCAGAGCATGGGCCCAGGTAGCCCAGGGTCCTGTCTCTGGCAGTGGCCAGTGCCAGCTGTGTTGGGGGGAGTGAACAGAACAGGCCAATAGTGATCCAACCCCGTCATCTACTCCCAGATTCTGGCAGTCAGAGGTCTATGGACACCCAGAGCACGGGGCTTTTTGACATCTGCACACCTGTATTCTGGGAGAGGGCTTCTGTCCTTTACAGCCAATGCTGTGCTTATTCCTGTACAATGCCCCTGCTCCAAGGAGCACCCATCTCGATTCCTGACTCGTACTTTGTTGTGTTTGTGGCTTTTCCACTTCTCCGTTTCTTCGGCCTGTTATCTGATGCTGCTTCTTGGACACGCCAGCTCTGTGGCTACACGGCTCCCTCCTGCTAGTCCGTGATGAGGCCAGCAGTGGGCGCTGCACCACCAGCCAAACCCACACTGCTCTTGCCTTTCCCTCCTCCCTTGGCTCGCTGAGCCCATCCCCTCTCCTGGAGACCCAGCATGGCTGCTGGGTTCTGAGCCCAGCCCGGATTCTCTTTCGCCCTGACTGGCTCTATTGGCTTTTCCCTTAGGATGACTGAGAGCCGAGGGACCTTCTCCACTGAGGCAGCCGCCGCTGTGTACAGTAACTTCTGTTCTCCTTGCTTTTGACTCCACGGCACCAGGGAGGGGGCAGAGCCTGGCTGGGGGGATTTGCACCCCTGGGTTGTTCAGGATGCAGTTTGCACTGGGCCAGCCCTGAGGAAGAGGTCTCCATGCCCAGCTGGCCTCTGTATGTTTTGCAGTGTTTGTCCGCCGAGGCCTTTGGGGTCCACGTGACTCTGCCCTGAGTTCCAAGAATCCCTGTCCCTCCTCCCCACCTGCCTCCTGCTTTGGGCAGAGGCTGTGGCACAAATGCCCAAGCTCATGCTTCCCTTTGAAATGGATGGACTGCTCAGAGCAGGCAGCTCGGGCTTTTCCTGGCTGCTGTGAGCCGCAGGGGGAAGGTTGGCACTGCCCCTTTGCTTAGTGCACCCTGCCCAGCCGCTGCCCCTGAGAAATCCCACTCAGTACGGGTGGATAAGGCCTGTCGGGCCCAGCCAGTCCATCTCCCTTGGCCATGGAGTCCTGCTCCTTATGGGACACTAACCCATGTATGCTGCCGATTGGAAATGTCCCAAGCTGTGTGCACGAGCCATACTCTTAACACCCTGCCTGTGTATTTATGAGCAGTGGTTTTTTAATTAATAAATCTCTCAAACCTACACCAGAAGCGTGAGACTGATATTCTCAAAGCCTCCCCAGCCCTCTGCCCAGGGAGAACCGGCTCTTGTATCTTTTCCAAATACCGGCCTCTTCGTTTTGTCTGTAACCTAAAAAAGAAGAAACTTTCAGGGGCAAGTAATACAAGCATCTCTGGCTGGCTGGGAGGAGAGGGTGGTTCTGTGGGGAACTTCCTTAGTTGCTGGCTTAAAAGGAACTGCCCTTAATTCCGTACCCTGTGCGTGGGTAGAAAGGGCACGTTTTGTTACACGGCCCACCTGGGCTGCCTGCTTTCCAGCGGGGATCTCTCACTGAGGCACTAGAGATGTACTGTCAATTGAAAGGAAGCGTGTGTCTGCAACACAAGGCTGCCTGGCCCAAGGTGTGAACGGGGAAGCAGGGGCGAAAGCCCTTCTGGGGAAGTGCCTCGGGCTGATTTCCCACTTGTGGGCTGTCTCTAGCGATGATGGCGCCTGCGGGGCAGCCGCCCACCTCAGGAATACGGGGTGGGGGGGGCCTCCGCTTTCCCCAGCACGGAGTGCTGCTAGTCTGCTCCATGCAGAGTTCTAGGACAATGCCACGTCTGCTTGCCTGCCAGCTGCCCTGGTGCCATGGGGTACAATGAGGCGGGGCCTGGGAGTGGCAATCGCACACCCAAGGTTAGGCCTGTTTCCTCCCTAAGGTGTGTGACACTCCTACCAGCTCCTGGCTCAGCCAGGGTGTGTCCCCCCCCCACTGGCAGGGCCCTGACCCCAGCAGCGCTGGGCAGTGTCCACTGGCCCTGGCTGCTCACCGTGTGTGTCCCCCGCTAGCAGGGCCCGTGGATCCCCACATCCCGCGTACGCCTCCACGGCCATTGGCCTCCACCACCCTCAGCGTGGGAGACAGCCGCAGTGGGGCCACGTGTCCTGCGGGGCCAGAGCTGGCCCAAGGGTGCTGCAGCTTGGACACAGTTAATGCCCTCCCTGGGAGACGCGTGGGGCCGGGGTCGGGATGGACCCCGCAGAGTGTGGCATCACTGCAGAATGCAGCAGTGGAGCATGGCACATGAGCTTGCTGGGGCTTGCAGGGGCCAGCTGTCCACCAGCTCCCGCCTCCCGGCAGTAGCCTAGTGGGGGGGGGGGGGGGGCTGGGGGAGGTGCCCCACTCCTGCTGCAATTCCACGGAAAGTGGAGGAGCTGAGGGGGAGCACAGCCTAGCAGATGCAGCTATACTGGCGGTGGGGTGAGCCCCTGCTTAGGTTGTAGTGTGGGGGAAGAGGAAGGAGACAAAGCGGCAGAGTTGAGGGGCTGGCAGGTGAGCGTGGCATGGGGTGGAGGGGGTCTGGCAGGGGAGCCTGGCACAGGGATGGGGGTGAGGGGTCAGCAGGGGAGCCTGGCACAGGGTGGGGGCTGGCAGGGGAGCCTGGCACAGGGATGGGGGTGAGGGGTCAGCAGGGGAGCCTGGCACGGGGTGGGGGCTGGCAGGGGAGCCTGGCACAGGGATGGGGGTGAGGGGTCAGCAGGGGAGCCTGGCATGGGGTGGGGGCTGGCAGGGGAGCCTGGCACAGGGATGGGGGTGAGGGGTCAGCAGGGGAGCCTGGCATGGGGTGGGGGCTGGCAGGGGAGCCTGGCACAGAGGTGGGGTGGGGGTGAGGGGCTGGCAGTTCATTTTACATCATCTCCACCCTTTCATTTTTCAGTGTGCCCTGGGTGATGATTAGGTTTCAGAGTTAACTGCTCAGAGGAGTGAGGCAAGTCGTCCCTCTCTTGCCTGGACAGCTCCAAGACACATGGAGGGGCTGCTCCGCCTGGGAGCTCAGGGGCTGCAGTGAGGCTAGGGACAGTGTTGTCTGCACTCTGGGGCGCGGCACTCTGCCGCAGAGGGCCACTGGGGGAGCGGACCAGAGGCGAAGTGCCCTGCCCAGCCAGCGCCAGGTGCCCTGGCTTGCGAGGAGCGTTCCAGATGGTGCAGCATAAGGAGTCCTCTCGGTGCCGTGTCTCTGAGCCCCCTCGCTCACCCTCGCCCCCACTGCGGGCTGGAGACCTTGGCAAGCCCCGTCCACAGACCTCCTAGGTGTCAGGCCAGTCCGAGCTGCTGCGCTCCCAGGGTGCATGCCACCGCCCTGGCTCTTGGGCGTCATTCGGGTTGTGCAGGGAGTTGTTTACATGCTGCCGAGCCCTATGGACAATATAACTGCAGCCTCTCGCTGTAGCCCTGAGCTCACCATCTGCCTGTGCTGGAGTTAAGGGTCAGCGACTTCCCTGGGGGCCAGGAGACTCAGCCCTGGCATGTGCCCCGAAGCTGTTGGGTGAGCAGCTCAGGGCCCTGTCTGTGTTCCCGTTACTCTGAGGCTGGGCAGCGCCCGGAGCAGCAGCTGATGAGGATGGAAACGGCGTAGAAGGAAGTTGCCACGTGGGCTGTGACTAGCTGGCCTTGTGATGGGATGGCTCAGAAATCAGCAGTTACTGCATGGCCATGGTGTGAGCGCTGGGAGGGAGCCAGCCCGGTGTGCCAGTCCTGCCCCGTTCTGAGGGCACTCAGCACCTTCCCTGGTAGTGCTTCGGCTCTCTGTGCCCATCTGTACCGCTGCAGAGGGGATGGGTCACCCCAGCAAGCACTAGCAGCTTTTGCTCTAAAGGAAGCTGCTTCCAGCCCTTGGTTTTTTGCCCAAGGATCCAGGAGCGGCCCCGCGGGCTCCATCGCACCGGTTCGGCTGCACCGTTTGGGGCGTTCGCTCCGGATATCGGAGCCGGCACTGGCTCTGCACCCTCGGCTGTTCCTTTGTGCAGGCTCTCGGCAGCGCTCAGCCCAGCGACTGTGCCGCTCACCGATGCCTCAGGCCCAGAGCGCTCTCCTCAAGGGGGAGTAACACTTCGAACAGACAAAAGCCTCCTTGCACTGCAGAAGCCCTGGCTGCCTCCCAGCGTGACTTGGCTGTGGCAGGCCCTGCTGGTGGTGGCTTGGGGCACCCAGGGCAGGGACCGTGGGGTGGCGAAGGGGAGGGACGTGTCTGTGGAAATCAACAACTTCCTTACGTGGCAAAACACAATTCTATAGGGATCCGCTGACTCCTTGCCACGCCCTGAGCAGCAGTGGGAGGCCTGGCCTTCCCCTAAACTGCCCGGCTGGCACCAATGAGGGGGTACGAGGGGGTGAGGGCGCTGGCTGTGGGGCTGGGGATGAGGGGTTTGGGGTGTGGGAAGGGGCTCAGGGCTGGGATGCAAGGGGTGAGGGTGCAGGGTGGGGGCGGGGATGAGGGGTTTGGGGTGTGGGAAGGGGCTCAAGGCTGGGGTGCAGGGGTGTGAGGGTGCTGTCTGGAGGTGCGGGCTCTGGGGTGGGGCTGGGGATGAGGGGTTTGGGGTGTGGGAAGGGGTTCAGGGCTGGAGTGCGAGGGGGTGAGGGCGCTGGCTGGGGGTGCGGGCTCTAGGGTGGGTCCGGAGATGAGGGGTTTGGGGTGTGGGAAGGGGCTCAGGGCTGAGGCAGGGGGTTGGGGTACGGGAGAGGGTTCGGGGTGCAGGCTCCCTGCGGCGCTTATCTCCGGTGCCTCTCCGGAAGCAGTGACTTGTCCATGCGGCTCCTAAGAACAGGGGCAGCCAGGGAGGCTCCGTGCGCTGCCCCCGAGCACCGGCTCTGCAGCTCCCATTGGCTGGGAACCTCGGCCAATGGGAACTGCGGGGGCAGAGCCCGCACTCGGAGGCAGCTTGCGGAGCTTCCCTGGCCAACCCTGCGCTTAGGAGCTGCAGGGACAAGTTGCTGCTTCCCAGAAGGTGCCTGAGGTGAGCACCGTGGGGAGGCCGCACCCAGAACCCCCTCCCACGCCCCGCCTGCCTGGGGCCGACCAGACTTGTAATGGCCCATTAGCGGTGCTGCCCGGAGCCATCGGGGTCCCTGTTTGACCGGGCGTTCCAGTTGAACCCTACCCAGCAGGTGGCCGGCAGAAGGCCTGAAGCTGAGCTTCCCGGAACATGTTGTAACCCTGAAGGGCCCCCAAGGCAGCTGCGTCGCAGACCTGTCCAGCTGTCACTGCGCAGGGCTCGGATCTTTGGGCGGGGCCATCAAAGGCCAAGTGCACAGCTGGGCCGAGGGCTGCTCACTCTCGGTGCCGGAGCTTGGCAGTCACGGGGCCCTGGAGCCGGATGCTGCTGTCAGCATGTTGCCAGGAGCGCCTGCCCTCTGGAGCGGCACAGGCGGCTCTGTTGCTAATCCCTTTGGCGGTGCGTTGCCACAGTCACCTAAGCCCTGATTGCAGAGTGTTCCTGCCAATGCCCGGGTCTGTGGAGGCAGGCGAGGGGGAGGGGGACTCCAGCGGGGACGGGCCAGGCCCAGGGGACGAGCACCCTGGGGAAGGCTCCTGTCCGCCTTGTCCCTGGGCTCCTGTTGTGACACCAGTCTGTCGCAAGGGCACGGCAGTCACCCCACCAGCTGCACAGCAGGCTCAAGGCTGGGTGGGGGTTTGCCCTCTGAATGCCGTGTCCGGGTGGCATTAACCCTGCCCCCGTGTGTCTTTGTGCCCATTCACCTGCTGGGCGACCTGTGTCCCGTCTGCCGGGGGAACCCCCCCAGGGAGCAGGGCCTTTCGGGTGGGCCGGCGGCTCGATGAGAACACGTGATGGAGTGATTGGTCTCCGTGAGTTGTTCTCTGGGTGCTCTGCTGGAGGTGACGCCAGGGCACGTTCCCCGCCGAGCGCGGCAGCAGGAGTGCCTAGCTGTGCGGGGTTTCAGTAAGTGCCGCTCCCTGGCACGTCCCTTCACAGAGGCCGTTCTGTTAGCACAGCCTGTTAACTTCTGCATGGCAGTGTGCTGCCCCAGAGTCTGGTGCCCGTTACCCCCCAGTGGCGCCCGATCCCCCTGGCGGCGCCCGATCCCCCCCCGGTGGTGCCCATTCCCTCCTGGCAGTGCCCAATTTCCCCCATTGGTGCCCGTTTCCCCTTGGCTGTGCCCTGCCCCCCCGGCAGTGCCCGTCCCCCCGAGCGGGCAGGTGAGGGGCTGTGTGTTCATGGCTGCCGGGGTTTGCTGGGCTCCTGCGGTGTGTCTGGCTCAGGGTTTGGCAGCAGACGGCAGCTCCGCCGGCCTGCACCCACGGCTCCTCTTGTTGCTGGGCGCTGCCAGCGCCCCCTGTTGGTCTGTTCTGAGCAGCGGGTGTTCGGCTGAGCCCGCGGCGGGGGAGCCGTGCCCTGCGGGGTGGGGATGAGATCGGGCCCGTTCCAAAGGCTGTTCAGGCCACTCCTTGCTGTTCCTGGCACTGCCAGAGCCTGGCACCGAGAGGGCCTGGTTAGCAGGGGTCTCGCCATCCCGTCAGCTGGCTCAGCAAAGCCTTGCCCTGATAGCAGGTCGGGTTTCTTCACCTCTACCCACGTGTGCTGCTGGCACTGGCAGCGCTGTTTACCTTTGTCAACCTTTGAGAGCCCCATAAAGCCATATAACGATGAAATGAAACACCCAGCGGGGCTGTGGGTTGCAGAGAAATAAACAGAGGGTCATAAACCCTTTATCTTGCCGGGTGAAGGTGGCTGCTGCTGAGACAGCAGGGCAGCCCGTCACCTGAGCTGGGGCATGACTACGGGGAAGTTGTTGCCGTGGTTATTTTTGGTAACAGTCACGCACAGGTTGCGGGTAATAAACAATAATTCACGGATGTGGCAGCTGTGCCACTGAGGGCGAGTGAGGGGGAGCAGGAACTGATAGCCCGAGCTGCCCTACCGCCCGGGGCTGAAGTCGCGGAGGTTGTGGTCTCCGTGACCGACTTGTAGTCTTAGACGTGTGTGACGAAGTGGGACTGTTCTTAATGTTTCTTCTGAATACTGTGTGGGTGCCTCAGTTTCCCCTATGCATTTCTTAAGTCTCTAGGGGGTGAGATTATTGCAGAGCAAAGGGCCAGTGCACATAAATGGCCGACACTCTGTCTCCTGGCAACTAATGGCCGGGGCCCTGCCCCCCTGCAAGGTGATAGCTAAAGGTGTTGGAGAACAAAGAGATCAGGTGACCTCCTGCCCCGGGAAAGGAAAAAGCCCAGAGGAGGAGGGTGAGTCAGTTAGTTTGGGGCTGGCTGGGGACAAGGAGTGAAGTGCAGAAGTGGGTGTCTGGCTCGCTGCCCCCCAAGATGGACCCGGCTGAGGGGTCCTGTTCTCTGTACCTACGAGCTCTGTTTTAGACCATGTTCCTGTTACTGGCTGGCTAAAAGTCACGTCTGACTGTGGCTTCCCCAGGACCCCGCCTGGGCGGACTCACTGTGGGAAGCGCACGGAGGGGCAGAGGAGGCTGAATGCTCCGAGGTCAGACCCAGGAAGGTGAAGCCGTGTGAGCTTCTTGCCCTGAAAACAGTCTGCTCAGAGCGAGGAGACTTCACCAGAGTCCTGACGGGCTTCGTAGGGAGCAGTTCCAGAGCATCGCCCGGGGACTCCGTGGATCTCCTCCCTGAGGTGGGAGCCAATCTCCCCATCAGGTGTTCCCCGTTCAGTCACTGGGAAAACCGCCCAGAACCTGGAGAGAGAGGTCAAGGACATGCTGGCTTTAGATGTGATCCAGCTGTTCAACAGCCCATGGGCCTCACCCGCAGGTCTGGTCCCCAAGGAAGACGGGATGATCTGGTTTTTGGGGACTATCGGAAGCTTAAAGCCATCACCGTGTCCGATGCCCACCCCATGCCTAGGCCTGGGGAGATTCTAGACAAGCTGAGGGGGAGGGAGAACTTGGCCCTGGCGTACATCGATGACCTGTGTGTCTTTATCCAGACCGGGGAGGAACACGTGTCCCAGGTGAAGAGGGGGCTGGGCTGCCTCAAGGAGGCAGGACTGACGGTAAAAGCCGAAAAGTGCAAGGTGGAGATGATCAAAGATTGGCCCATTCCCCAGACCAAGAAACAAGTCCAGGCCTTTATCAGGATGGCGGGGTGCTACTGGAAGTTTGTACCTCATGTTAGCTCCCTAGCTGCCCCCATCCCAGAGCTAGGTGGGAGGGGTAAGCCACACGAGATGGTCTGGACCGAGCAGTGCCGGAGGGCTCCCTGTATACTGAAGTAGGCTCTGAATCCAGGGCACAGTAAATCTGGTAAACCCAGACTTTGCCAAGCTTTTTGCAGTGTTCACTGATGCCTCAGATGCAGGGCTGGGCACGGTGCTGATGCAAGCTGATGCTAAGTGGGGGAGACACCCCATCGGGTACCTGAGCAAGGTGCTCCCGGCGTGCTGGCTGGTGGAATGGAAGCCCCAGGACAGGCTGGTGGATTATTGGCAGGAGGTGGAGCTCTAAAGCAGTGTCTCTCAACATTTTTGATACCAGGGGCTGCCTTCCTAAACTGTAGCAGGGAGATCTCAGAGATCGGTGCTGGTCCACGGACCTATCATTGAGAAACACTGCCCTAAAGCACATCTAGAGCTTGCTGATTATAGAAGCTTCTATTACCTTTTGAAACTTAAGATAATAACTCATTTGTGTGTTTACTTGCTTTAACCTTGAAAATAACTTTTGTTTCCTTCCCTGTTAATAACTCTGTAGATAGTTTATCATAGGACTGGCTACAGGCACGTCTTTGGAATGCGATCGAAAGTGCAATTGACGTGGGGTAAGTGACTGGTCCTTCGGGACTCAGAGTAACCTGAATGATGATGTTATTCTTGGAAGGGCCCATCTGTCGCAGCAGCAGGCTCACCTGGGTGGTGAGGTGGATCGGCGCACCCACGGGGACTGTCCGTGGCTCCATGTTCCGGCTGTCACAGTGCCGGAGGGGTTTACACTCGATAACTGGCTGGTGCAATCTAGGTAGAGAACCCCTGCCCGTCTGGGGTTAGTGCCCCGGTTCTACCACCCTGCCCTGAGCCTGGCACTCGTCTCCGGAGTCACGGCAGGCAGCGCTATGGGTGCATAGTGGGGGGTGCCAGGCGGTGGGGGGCTGCTCCGGAAGTCCACAGCCAGGGCGGCACTCATCAATAATAGCAGCCAGCTAACTGCAGCCGCTGTGCCTGTGGGGGCGCAGCTTGCCATGCATGAGACGGTGCTCGTTTCTGTGGGTCCCCAAGGCAGCGCTCCCCAGACAGCGACGGTCTGGCGGTCTGGCTGGCACAGCGCACCCATGGTTTGCAGCGAGATGGCTGGGGCTGGGTGTGTGGGGGGGTGGCAAAGCTGCTCGGGGTGCACCCAGTCCCAGTAAAGTCGTTGTTGTAAAGCTCGGGGCGTGTGGTTTCCCCGGAGGGAGGGCGGCCCAGGCGGGCGCGGGAGCCAGTGCCTGTGGGGGGGCTGCTCTACCACGTGGTCAGGGCCGGGGCAACGCTCTCGAGCTGACGGTGGAGCCAGGTAGCTGGCTGGGACGGTGCCATCGTGAGCCGAGGGCAGTGCAGTGCTGGTGTCGCCCACGGAAGAGAGGCCAGCCCCGAGCTCCGAGCCACGGCCTGGGGAGGAGGCCCCGTGTGCAGCGTCTCCCCGTCCGTGCAGGGCTGGCAGGGGCTAACGGGCGCAGGGGGTTGGCCCATTTCAGCAATGGGCCGTGGTGGCAGGTCGGAGCGAGGTGGCAGGCAGAGGAGGGCGCTTCCCCCCAGCACCAGGCCGCAGCATCTCTCCCGGCGGATGGGCGGCTGCAGCACATGGGGGCTGCTGGGTCCTAGGCGGCTCGGCTGGAGTCAGCGTTCTGAGCTGGCCGCTCTGCCGCCAGCCACTCTGGAGCCAGCTCACGCTGCCAGTGGGTGGGGGCGGGGACAGACCTGTTCGTTTCCTTGTGCCCCTCTGGCTTCACCATAAACATGCTGGCGCGGGTGAGATCCGGCCCCTCCCAGCCACATGCCTGCCCTGCAGCACTCAGGAGGCCTGGCCAGTCCCTCCGTTCCTGGGCGGGGCTGGGAGCCAGCTCTGCCCTGCCCTGGGCCCCCTGGGCATGCAGTGGTGTTGACATGGGGCGGGCAGTGGAGCGCCATTGCATAGGGAGGTTTCCCTCTTTAGTCAGAACCAGCATAGATCATAGAATCATAGAATATCAGGGTTGGAAGGGACCTCAGGAGGTATCTAGTCCAACCCCCTGCTCAAAGCAGGACCAACGCCAACTAAATCATCCCAGCCAGGGCTTTGTCAAGCCTGACCTTAAAAACCTCTAAGGATGGAGATTCCACCACCTCCCTAGGTAACCCATCCCAGTGCTTCACCACCCTCCTAGTGAAATAGTGTTTCCTAATATCCAACCTAGACCTCCCACACTGCAACTTGGGACCATTGCTCCTTGTTCTGTCATCAGGTACCACTGAGAACAGTCTAGATCCATCCTCTTTGGAACCCCCTTTCAGGTAGTTGAAAGCAGCTATCAAATCCCCCCTCATTCTTCTCTTCTGCAGACTAAACAATCCCAGTTCCCTCAGCCTCTCCTCATAAGTCATGTGCTCCAGCCCCCTAATCATTTTTGTTGCCCTCCGCTGGACTCTTTCCAATTTTTCCACATTCTCCTAGTAGTGTGGGGCCCAAAACTGGACACAGTACTCCAGGTGAGGCCTCACCAGTGCCGAATAGAGGGGAATGATCACGTCCCTCGATCTGCTGGCAGTGCTCCTACTTATACAGCCCAAAATGCCGTTAGCCTTCTTGGCAACAAGGGCACACTGTTGACTCATATCCAGCTTCTCGTCCGCTGTAACCGCTAGGTCCTTTTCTGCAGAACTGCTGCCTAGCCACTCGGTCCCTAGTCTGTAGCATCATGGCCCGGCCTAGAGCCCAGTGGGTCACCAGGGCTCTCCCCTGCTGGCTGCCTGGACCCCAGGTGCTACTCTGCATGGCATGTCCCCTTCCCAATGGTTCCTAACATTCTGTTCGCTTTTTTGACGGCTGCTGCACATTGAGTGGATGTTTTCAGAGAATGATCCACAATGACTCCAAGATCTCTCTCTTGAATGGTAACGGCTAATTTAGACCCCATTGTTTTGTATGTATAGTTGGGATTATGTTTTCCGATGTGCATTACTTTGCATTTATCAACATTGAATTTCATCTGCCATTTTGTTGCCCATTCACCCAGTTTTGTGAGATTCTTTTGTAGCTCTTCACAGTCCTGCTTGGGACTTAACTCTCTTGAGTAGTTTTGTATCATCTGCAAATTTTGCCACCTCACTGTTTACCCCTTTTTCCAGATCATTTCTGAATCTGTTGAATAGGACTGGGCCCAGGACAGACTCCTGGGGGACACCACTATTTACCTCTCTCCAGTCTGAAAACTGACCATTCATTCCTACCCTTTGCTCTCTGACTTTTACCCAGTTACTGATCCAGGAGAGGACCCGCCCTCTCATCCCTGGAGGACATTCGCACTCCAGCAGCTGGCATTGCAGGAGATGCTTCATATTTTGAGGCTCTCTGCCAGTCACAGTTATTGGGGCCAGTGATGTAGCCCCACTTGATCATTGTGTTTCTACACGGCCATCTCCAGCACAGAGTCAGCTAAGGCACCGTCACATAGCCCAGGGCTGAGCTGCCCGGTGGTAGGTGCTCGATGATGGGAGCCAGAGCGCCCACGCTACAGAGTTGTTCTCTGCCCTTGTTTGCCAGAACTGGGCCCTGGTCTGTCTGGGTGACAATGTGAGGGGTTTAATGGTGGAAAGAAAACTTTGTTGGGACTTCAGTCGACTCAGGGTACGTCTACACTATGAAATTAGGTTGATTTAATAGAAGTCAATTTTTTAGAAATCGATTTGATACAGTCGATTGTGTGTGTCCCCACTAAGTGCATTAAGTCGGCGGTGTGCGTCCACAGTACCGAGGCTAGTGTCGACTTTCGGAGCATTGCACTATGGTAGCTATCCCACAGTTCCCGCAGTCTCCGCCACCCATTGGAATTCTGGGTTGAGCTCCCAATGCCTGATGGGGCAAAAACATTGTTGCGGGTGGTTCTGGGTACATGGCGTCAGGCGCCCCTCCCTCCCTCCATGAAAGCAATGGCAAAAAATCGTTTCTCGCCTTTTTTCCTGGGTTACCCGGGCAGACGACATACCACGGCAAGCATGGAGCCCGCTCAGCTCACTGTCACCGTATGTCTCCTGGGTGCTGTTGGCAGACGCGGTACTGCAGTGCTACACAGCAGCATCCCCTTGCCTTGCCTTGCGGACGGCAGATGGTGCCATATGACTGCTAACCGTCGTCGTCGTCCCGTGGGTGCTCCTGGCTGACCTCGGTTAGGTTGGTTGGGGGCGCCGGGGCAGACATGGGTGCTCCTGGCCGGCCTCGGTGAGGTCAGTCGGGGGGGCCTGGACCAAAATAGGAATGACTCCAGGTCATTCTCTTCTTTAAGTTTCGTCTAATGGAGATTCAATCCTGCCTGGAATATCATGCCAGCTGGAGGCTTCTGCCTCAGGCTGCTCTCCCAGTCGGCAGAACCACGCAGTCGCACCTACCCCATCCTACCCCTTGCTCCCATGGCTCATGAAGCCTGGACAATAGTAAGGAGCAGTTCAACTATAAGCTGAGCAAGTGCATAATGGTGGTAGAATGTGCCTTTGGATGTTTAAAAGCGCGCTGACGCAGTTTACTGACTTGCTCAGACCTCAGCCAAACCAATATTCCCATTGTTATTGCTGCTTGCTGTGTGCTCCACAATCTCTGTAAGAGTAAGGGGGAGACATTTATGGTGGGGTGGGAGGTTGAGGCAAATCGCCTGGCTGCTGATTACGTGCAGCCGGACACCAGGGCGGTTAAAGGAGCACAGCAAGGCGCGCTGTGCATCAGAGAAACCTTGAAAACCAGTTTCATGACTGGCCAGGCTACGGTGTGAAAGTTCTGTTTGTTTCTCCTTGATGAAAACCTGCCCCCTTGGTTCACTCTACTTCCCTGTAAGCCAACCGCCCTCCCCTCCCACCTTCGATCTCCGCTTGCAGAGGCAATAAAGTCATTGTTGTTTCGAATTCATGCATTCTTTATTAATTCGTTACACAAATGGGGGGATAACTGCCAAGGTAGCCCGGGAGGGGTGGGGGAGGAGGGAAGCACAGGGTAGTGGGGTAGTTGTAGGGGCACCCCCTAGAATGGCATGCAGCTC
This sequence comes from Chrysemys picta bellii, assembly GCF_011386835.1. NCBI lineage: Eukaryota > Metazoa > Chordata > Testudines > Emydidae > Chrysemys > Chrysemys picta. The sequence continues at coordinate 1,076,144 of NC_088800.1, forward strand.
ATCATAGAAGCGGCATGTCTGGGGCTCTGACCCGGAGCGGCCGTTTGCCTCTCCGGTTCTTTGGTAGGCTTGCCTGAGCGCCTTAAGTTTCATGCGGCACTGCTGTGGGTCCCTGTTATAGCCTCTGTCCTTCAGGCCCTTGGAGATTTTTTCAAATATTTGGGCATTTCGTCTTTTGGAACAGAGTTCAGATAGCACGGATTCGTCTCCCCATACAACGATCAGATCCAGTACCTCCCGTTCGGTCCATGCTGGAGCTCTTTTGCGATTCTGGGACTCCATGGTCACCTGTGCTGATGAGATCTGCACGGTCACCTCTGAGCTCGCCACGCTGGCCAAACAGGAAATTAAATTCAAAAGTTCGCGGGGCTTTTCCTGTCTACCTGGCCAGTGCATCGGAGTTGAGAGTGCTGTCCAGGGCGGTCACAATGGAGCATTCTGGGATAGCTCCCGGAGGCCAATACCGTCAAATTGCGTCCACACTACCCCAAATTCGACCCAGCAAGGTCGATTTCAGCACTAATCCCCTTGTCGGGGAGGAGTACAGAAATAGATTTTAAAAGCCCTTTAAGTTGTCAAAAATGGCTTTGTCGTGTGGATGGGTGCAGGGTTAAATCGATCTAACGGTGCTTAATTCGACCTAAACTCGTAGTGTAGATCAGGGCTGATTGTTGGTGTTACGGAGAGGCTGTCTTCGATCTGTGCGTTGCCTCATGTGCTCCATGGGACGGGTCCCCCCAGGGGTGCAACCTGGAACTGGGGTACTGCTGAGCCCTCTGTCTCACCAATCTGGGTTCCCTCTTGCACTGTGATGTTGTGACACGCTGCAAAACCCTCCAAGCTTGCGCTCACATCAACATCCACAGGCAGGGACCACCCCCATCTGTGTTCACAAATGCTCTGCCAGCCACTGCATGAACCAACAATCGAGAGACTCCAGCCAAAATACCCCCAGCTCCCTAGCCTAGATCCGGGAGCTGTACCGTCCTGCCCTGGCCAAAAGCCTGACCAGTGTATGAGTTATTACCAGTCCACCACTTCCCCAAAGGAAAGTGGACGTGCACCAACTGTTGTTCGTGAGCTGAGATCTGTCCCCCAAGCACTTCCCTTGAACTGCACTGTTTTAGGTTAAATATAAAACAGATTTACTAACTACAGAAAGACGGATTTCAAGTGATGACAAGTGATAGCAAACAGATCAAAGGTGGTTACCTAAGAAATAAACAAAATTGCAATCTAAGTCTTATAGACTAGATAGGATTTGAATCAAGCAGTGTCTCACTGTTAGATAGTATAAACAGTCCCTCAAGCGTCCTTACTCAGGCAGGTTTCTTTCTTCCCTGCCTGGGACCCCCCTTCCCCCGTTCAGTCTTTGTTCCTCTGGTGTTTCCAGGTGTTCTCTTGTGCAGGGAGCGAGGCCCAGACATGATGTCACTTCCCCTTTTATAACTTCTTCCCACTTGCTGGAAAGCTCTTTTGCTGTGACCTGGGTCAAACTGTTCCCATTGTGTAGGGCTCTCTCTGAGAGGTTTCTGTTGTACACAGTTCCCGCGGTAACCCTTGTGAGTGTGTGTATTTCCTCAATGAGCCAGTAACATTGTTTGGCCTTTTATTGTTGTACCTGAAAGGCTGCTTGTGGGTGTTCCCACCCTCACATGTTTCAGTAACACATACATAGCCAAACTTCATAACTTCACATACGCCGATAGCACGTACAACTCAGCAGGATATGAATGTTCAACAGATTAAGACTTTTAGAACGACACCTCCCAAGGCATACTTTGTACAAAGCACATCATCATCATCTCACCATGGTGAATATGGGGTGCAGAGTGTCTCTTTGGGGCACAGAGGGTCACACTCCACTCTACTGCCACCTGCCTGGTGGAGATCAGGAGAGCAATACCTGCGCGGACGCAGAGGCTATGATGTGGGTAGGGTTAAGGCGTCTGTAATATAGCGGCAGGCGGCGTTAAGTACAGGGTCTAGGGTCTTTGCGTGAGGGGATTGTGCCCACACCGCGCTGGCGTATTCAGCAGAGAAGTAGCAAAGTGCCAGTGCTGTTGATCGCAGAGTGGACGGGTCTGCACCCCACGTTGATGTCACTAGCTTGCTGAGAATGTTGTTTAATCTGCCAACTTGGCTTTAGTCATCTCAGTGTGCAGTCGAGAGTAACGCCACAGTGTGCAGGATTTATGGAATGAGGATGTTTCGTCCCAAGCCAGCTGATGTTGAGTTTGCATTTGGCCGCTCAGCGTTTGAGACGGAACGTGCTCGCCTACATCTTTGCTGGGTTTGCGTGCAGTTGGCTGGCTGCATAGTAATTGTCTAGGGTCTTGAGTGCAGTCACCAGGGTAATACGCCAAACTCCTTGTGCTGTGTTGATGCAGAGATCGTCTGCGTAGATAAAGCAGCTTGTGCCGGGACAGCTTGGCTGGTTGTTTGTGTAGATGTTGAATAACGTAGGTGCTAAAACATTACCTTGAGGGAGGCCATCCTTTGGTCCAGCTCCATTTGCTACAAAAGTTCACGAAGACGCTTCTGTTCTCCAGGATGGTCATATTAGCGTCAGGAAGTGGTGGTTCTTTGTTACCAGTAGTGCCTTGGCGAGGAGCCCAGGACGACTGACTCTACCAGGGGTCGGCAACGTTTGGCACGCGGCTCGCCAGGGTAAGCACCCTGGCGGGCCGGGCCAGTTTATTTACCTGCTGACGCGGCAGGTTCAGCCGATCGCGGCCCCCACTGGCCGCGGATCACTGCTCCAGGCCAATGGGGGTGGCGGGAAGCGGTGGCCAGCACATCCCTTGCCCGCGCCGCTTCCCGCCGCCCCCATTGGTCCAGGACGGTGAACCGTGGCCAGTGGGGGCCGCGATAGGCCGAACCTGCTGCGTCAGCAGGTAAATAAACTGGCCCGGCCCGCCAGGGTAGGTTGCTGACCCCTGGACTATACCATAGGCAGCTAAGAGATGAACAAACACTGCTCCCGGCCGTATCAGTCCCCTTTCATACCCAGCTCGGGGCTCTTGGGTGGTGTTCAGAATCTGTGCGGTGCGTGCCCGACCCGGCGAAAGCCAGCCTGTAACAGGGATGGGAGAAGCAGAGAAAAGGTCACAGTTTGTGGTTTTGTGCTTATTTTAGGAGAGGGGATGGCACGAGAGAGGGAAATGATTCAGCGAGGAACGTTGTCCAAGGTGACTAAGCAGCCATTTGAGCAGTTTGCCCAGAACACGGCTGAACCGCTGCCGGGGAAACGGGAGAGGAAGTGCTCATGGAGCAAGATACATCACATGCCGAGCAGCCACCCCCCTGGGGAAGAGATGCAGGTGTGGGGCGTGCAGGCCCGGGGCGGCCAGCCTGGCACCGGCTCAGCAAAGCAGCTATTCAGCTGGTGCTGGCCAGGTTGGAGCTGGCAGAAGTGGGGAAACGGGCAGAGGGAAGGAGCAGGGCTCGCGGCGCCCAGGGCGAAGTGCCTGTGTGGCTGGGGAGGGTTTCCACGGCTGGGCGCAGGCAGAGCAGCTTCCCGCTGCGAGCAGGTGGGAGTGACTTGCCCCAGACCCCTGGGGTCACCCCGGAAAGGGTCAGCCAGGGCCACGGGCTTGCGAAGGGGCTGCACTGGGAATGGCCTCCTGGCCGGAAGCTGTGGCAGATCCCACCGCCGCCAGTGGGGGCGCTAGAACATGGGGCAACGCTGTGTAATGGGCTCTAATTCTGCACGTGCCTCGGAGCGCCCCATGGGACTGGGTCCCGAGCTGTGGGTCTGTGTTTGGGGCAGGGCCTAGAGCGGAGCCCCTATTCCCGTGCCCAGCAGCCGGTGCCACTCTGTGAGAGGGCCTGAGGAGATGGCGGGGCTAGGGCTGGGGCAGGGCCTAGAGTGGAGCCCCTATTCCCGTGCCCACCAGCCAGTGCCGCTCTGTGAGAGGGCCTGAGGAGATGGCGGGGCTGGGGCTGGGGCAGGGCCTAGAGTGGAGCCCCCATTCCCGTGTCCAGCAGCCGGTGCCGCTCTGTGAGAGGGCCTGAGGAGATGGCGGGGCTGGGGCTGGGGCAGGGCCTAGAGCGGAGCCCCCATTCCCGTGCCCACCAGCCAGTGCCGCTCTGTGAGAGGGCCTGAGGAGATGGCGGGGCTGGGCCTGGGGCAGGTGCTGTCCTGACCCCCCCAGCACGCACAGCGCAGTGACGCGGGCTCAGCTGCTCTGACGGCAGCATGGGGGCAGGACGATGCGCGTGTCCAGCTCTCCCCACACTGACTGCTCCCAGGGCGAGGTGGGGGGCGGGGGGTGCAGCTTGGCGTTCACGTAAGCGGGCTGGGCAGATCCTGTCCAGGCAGGGCGACGGGGGTGGTAGCGTCCAGGATGCTGGGCAGGGGCCAGGGACTTTCCCACCAGCTCTGCCTGGAGCCTGGGGCTTGGTGCCATCGGTGGCACAGGCAGCATGGGGCACAGGCAGTGGATGTGAGGGTGTTGGCGAGGGTTTCTCGCTCTCCCATCTGCTCCATTCCCCCGGGCCTGGCTGCCCCGATGCCGCGGCATCTCCAGCCCAGCCCCCCTGGCTCCAGCCCCATGGAGGGGGAGCGGGTCTCTGTCCCCAGTGAGGTCCCCACGGCCGGGTACTGCCTCTCCTTGGGGGCAGGGGCTGGAGTGGACGTGTGCTGGCAGGGCCACTCGGTCCCTCCCCCAGGCGGGGCCCAGCTCCCCTCCGGGCTCTGCCTCCATTTCCCTCAGGCAGGGAAGAGATGACTCTGTTTGGAAGGAATTTTCCTGCGGTTTCCTCCTCCGCTGCCTGCCCCTCACTTCTCAGCCAGGCTTAACCCTTCCAGCGCCGGCCTGGACAGAGCCACTCAAGCGCTGCAGGGGCTGGGCCGGGAAGGGCCATGGTGACACCAAGCCCTCGTGCTGCGAGGGCAGGGACCTGCCCCTGGCCCCGGGGTTGGCAGGGAGCTCGGCCCACATGAAGGCAGAGGAAGGGCTAGCAGGGGCGGGGGGCAGAGGGCGCTTGGCACCAGCCCCAGGGTGTCCCCACGTGCTCCCCGTCCCTCGCGGCAGAGAGCAGCGCCCGGCCTAGCCGCACGGAGCTGCCCACACCTGCACGTGCGGGAAACGGGAGGCGTGTGCGTGGACACGGGCGGTGTGGGCAGGGTCGCCTGGGGGTGCTGCGTACAGGCCTGTGTCGAGATGGGCAGAGGTGTGGGAGGGGTGGGGGGGGGGATACAGATGCAGCACAGCTGCAGTGGGCGGGCTGCTGGCCCGGCGCCCTTGGCTCTTTGCCATTCACATGACCGGCTTTTCCTTCAGGGCTCAGCTCCCCCCGCTGGGCCGTCTGTGAGAGTCTGGCTGGGCGTGGGGGGGGCCCACGTTGGCAGAGCGTCCCCACCCGTCTCCTCCTGGTGCCCCGCTCGCAGCAGCTGGCTCCTGCGCTCCCTGGCCGTGCGGACACATGGGGGTCGCTGACATGGCAGCAGGCTCCTCCCTGGGGCAGCAGCTTGCCCAGGCGGGGCCTTTGGGCGCTGGCTGCAGGGTGGAAGTCAGCGAGCCAGGGCACTGCCCGCTGGGTGCTCTGTGCCAGGGCAGGCAAGCCGGATCCCGCGCGGGCTGCCTGGGGCAGGGGGGTCCTCGGCGGAGGGTGGTTTGCTAACAACTGGGGGGTCCCAGCCCTGCTCTGTGCAGCCGGCTCAGGCTTCGTGTGGGCAGAAAGACACCCCCCCCCCCCCCCCGCCCGCCCTGCTTTGTCTTCATTCCCATTGAGGATTCTCCGGCCTGCTCTTGGCCAGGCCCGTCTCCAGCAGAGACAAATAATTGTGCAATCCAGCCGCAGCGAGCCGTGCGTTAACCCCTCGGCACCCAGGCTGCGCCCAGTGAGCCGGCAGGGCCCTGCAGTGGGCAGGCCCCCAAAGGGCAGCGAGGCTGGGCAGGCCCTGGCAGTGACGGCCCTGCCCCGGGGCACTCTCTGGATGGCACAAGGTGCCTGGCTGAACGATGCTTTTCTCCAGCCCTCCTCGTCCCAGAGCGTGAGCCTGGGGGTCCCCCACTGCCCCCCGTGGCCAGTGCAGGAATCAAGGGCCATGAGCCAGCAGCTCCCACCATGGGCCAGGGAGGGGCCGCGCTGAGGGGAGGATCCGGAGCCGCTCCTCAGAGCCAGCTTCGGGCACCGCTCCCTCCGGCCCCGGCTCTGCGAGGAGAAGCCAACGCACTGGGCTGCCTTTGCCGCCCGCTGCCTGTGCCCTGCAGCCGGAGCCCCGGGGTGGGCAGCGTGAGCCCCGCGGCAGGGCTGGTTCCCAGCCGCGGCTCCGGCGCTGGTGGCAGCTCTGTGGGGATGCAGGTGGGGCTCAGGCCAGGTTCCGGGAGCATAAGCCAGGCCCCCTGTGCTGCCCGCTCTGCTCCCAGGGGTGCAGGGAGGGGCAAGGCAGTTGGCGGGGTCCCTGGGCAGGGCAGAGTGAGAACTCAGGGGAATTCACCTGCTTGTCCAGGGCTGGGGCGATCTCATCCTCAAGCCTACATGGCTAGAAGCTGTGCTCTAGGCAGGGCCGGCTCTGGCTTTTTTGCCGCCCCAGGCTAAAAAGCCTCCCGCCGCCCCCCCCAGCGCGGCAGGGGAGGGCGCCGAGCCCGGCCGCGGGCCGCTCTCCCCAATCAGCCGGAGCGTCGGCGGGAGGGTGGCGAGCCCGCCGCGGCTCCGCTCTCCCCGGCGTCCAGAGCCCGGCCGGGCTCTCCGCCCTCCTCCCGGGGCTCCGGCCGCCAGCGGAGCTGCGGCGGGCTCCCCTGGCAGCCGGGGCCGGAGTGCCGCGCCGCGCCGTCCCCCTCCAGGTGCCGCCCCAACCACAAGCTTGGTGGACTGGTGCCTGGAGCCGGCCCTGGCTCTAGGCAGAGGGGAGCAGGCCGGGGCAGTCCCTGGCTGTGCTCTGCAGGTCAGGCTCTGCCCGGCTTGGACTCTATAAGGGTGTGGGGCCATGGGGCTGAGCAGGGCCCAAGCACAGATCCATGCTGCACAGGGGCTGCCCTGGGAGCCGAGACTCATAGACTCATAGACTCATAGACTTTAAGGTCAGAAGGGACCATTATGATCATCTGGTCTGACCCCCTGCATGCTGCAGGCCATAAAACCGTCCCTACCCCTTCCCTGGACTCTGCTGTTGAAGTCTCCAATCCTGTTTTTAGTGACTGCAATCGGCAGAGACCCTCCTGCTAGAGATCCCTGCCCCATGCTGCGGAGGAAGGCGAAAAACCTCCAGAGGCTCAGCCAATCTGCCCTGGAGGAAAATTCCTTCCCGACCCCAAATATGGCGATCAGCAAGACCCCGAGCATATAGGCAAGAGTCTCCAGCCCGACCCCGTTAGCCATTATACTATTTACTCACCATTGCTTGGCTTTCCTTGACTACTATGTTTTACCATTAAACCATTCCCTCCATAAACTTATCTAACTTTATCTTAAAACCAGACAGGTCCGTCGCCCCCACCGTTTCCCTCGGTAGGCCGTTCCAATATTTCACCGAGAGACCCACCCTGCGGCCCGAGGAGACCCCTCTGAGCGCACCTTGGTGCTGGCGTGGGTCCGCTGCAGTCCCCAGGCCCTGCATGGGGCAGGGCTGGTGACTCATTGCTGTGGGGCGGTGTGTGGGGTGGGGCTGGTGGTGCATTACTGTGGGGCGGCATGTGGGGCAGGGCTGGTGGCGCATTGCTGTGGGGCAGTGTGTGGGGTGGGGCTGGTGGCGCATTGCTGTGGGGCGGCGTGCGGGGCAGGGCTGGTAACAGGGCCGGCTCCAGGCACCAGTTTACCAAGCAGGTGCTTGGGGCGGCCACTTCCGAGAGGGGCGGCACGTCCAGCTGTTCGGTGGCAATTCGACAGACAGACCCTCACTCCTGCTTGGAGCGAAGGACCTTCAGCCGAATCGCCGCCGCAGATCGCGATCGCGGTTTTGTTTTGTTTTGTTTGTTTGGCTGCTTGGGGCTGCCAAAACCCTGGAGCCGGCCCTGGCTGGTGACACATTGCTGTGGGGCAATGCATGGGGCAGGGCTGCTGGGAAGCTCTGCAGGGAGTCGGTGCTAATGCCAGCAACATGTCCTGGCATCACCCACTGCAGCGTCTGGGTAGGTGTGTGCATCTGCTGGTCTTTGCCAGGCGAATGACCTGCTCCAGGGTCCCCTGCCTTGGGAGAACTCCCCGTGCTGCCCCACGGACCAAACTGCAGATGGATCAGGCCATGGGGGGCTCCCTCCTGATGGGCAGCCGTAGAGTGACCCGACAGCAAGTGTGAAAAATCATGACGGGGGTGGGGGGTAATAGGAGCCAATATAAAAAAAGCCCCAAATATCGGGACTGTCCCGATAAAATCGGGACATCTGGTCACCCTAGGCAGCCGCCTCATGGTATCCCCGCTGGCCGCAGGCTGTGACAGGGTGACCGGTGCTGGCTGGGGCTCGGTCCCTCCTGGGGTTGGCCCAGCCTCTCTCGCGGCTCCCCCTGCGGCCTGGCTCCGCCCGCGGCCGCAGTGCCCAGCGCTGCCCTCCCTGCCACGGCCTGGCTCCGCCCGCGGCCCCGGTGCCCAGCGCGGCCCTCCCTGCCGCGGCCTGGCTCCGCTCGCGGCCCCGGTGCCCAGCGCTGCCCTCCCTGCCGCGGCCTGGCTCCGCCCGCGGCCCCGGTGCCCAGCGCTGCCCTCCCTGCCGCGGCCTGGCTCCGCCCGCGGCCCCGGTGCCCAGCGCTGCCCTCCCTGCCGCGGCCTGGCTCCGCCCGCGGCCCCGGTGCCCAGCGCTGCCCTCCCTGCCGCGGCCTGGCTCCGCCCGCGGCCCCGGTGCCCAGCGCTGCCCTCCCTGCCGCGGCCTGGCTCCGCCCGCGGCCCCGGTGCCCAGCGCTGCCCTCCCTGCCGCGGCCTGGCTCCGCCCGCGGCCCCGGTGCCCAGCGCGGCCCTCCCTGTGCGGCCTGGCTCCGCCCGCGGCCCCCGTGCCCAGCGCTGCCCTCCCTGCCACGGCCTGGCTCCGCCCGTGGCCCCGGTGCCTAGCGCTGCCCTCCCTGCGTGGCCTGGCTCCCAATGTGTCCGTGAGCGAGCTGGGGCGAAGGCCTGTCTCGCCTGTCCCCAGCCAGTGCCTGCACTCCCGGGGAGCTGCTTGGCGTGAGGCCGGCCCCAGGCCTGGGCCGTGGCCCCTCTGCTGTGCGTCGCTGGACCCTGGGGGGCTCCTCCGGGCACTGGCTCTGTTGCTCTGCCAGCCCCTGCTCAGTGCGACAGGTGCAGGCTTGTGCTCCCTCCAGCTCTCGCTGTCCCCTGCCGGGAGCTGACCTTGGCCTAGCGCTGAGCCCCGAGGCGGCTTGGCCGCCTGCCCTGGCTGCAGTCCCCTTTCACGGCTCCCCTGGGGTTTCCATGAGCCCAGCAGGGCCCGTGGGATCAGTCACTGCCCTTGTTTCCATGATGATTGTTTATGCAGGAGGCTAGTTCCACGCCGGAGGGACCAGAAATGCCTTATTCAGCCAGGGGCCAAATGCTCTCGTTGCTTGAAACCCGCCGGAAAGGCCTAAATGAGTGAGACTACCCCAGTGAGTGAGACTACCCCAGAGCGCAACAAACCTTCTAGCCTGTGACCAAGATCCGGCCCAAGCGGCTAACCCAGGAGCACCCTCTTGGGGGGCTCCAGCATGGGAAGCAAAGGACCCTTTCCGCGTTTGCTTCGTCTGGCCCCGCTGGAGCCGAGGGCCGATCATTGGCAATGACCCACTTGTTCGTTACAGGTTATGAAAAAGGAGTTCCTTATGCAGCCAGTGATTGACCACACCCGTGTTTTAGTTCTGTTACGTCAGCCCACAGCCCAGCCAGCAGTGGTGTTTCACAGGGTCACTCCACGCTAACACAATAACTCGGTGTGCAGCCTGTTCGGTCGTGTGCTTTGGGCCCGTTCCTCGTGCCGTAACGTGACCTATATTCTTCCAGCCTTCCTCGCTGGGCCCAGAGTCCCGGTGACTGGGCTCTTTGATGTGGGGGTGGGGCAGGGGCCTGTGTCCTGGCCTCTGGGGCATCTCCGGCATTGGCCCTCTGGTTCTCTGATGTGAAATCCCCTGGCGCCGGTGGCTGACGGGCGCCAGGGCTGGGCCCGGGGCAGCAGAGGTGGAGGGTATGTTGTTAAATCCATCCAAGCAGCGGCTCTGGCTGGGTTCTGGGATCTGCCCCAAGGCCCAGGAGAGCTGGAATCACTTTAAAGAGCCTGGAACAGCGAGTTGAGCAGATCTGGAAAGGCCCCTGGTCCCCCAGTGCCGTACCCCCCTTGGCAGCAGTGCTGAGTCGGCCCGGCCTGGCCACGCAGGGGCAGGGCCGCTGGAATACAGGCACGGGGGCAGGGCCCATCAGAGTCCCATGGAGCCGTGCAGGGCATGCCTGGGGAGAGGGGCCCATGTGGGGTTCTGTGAGCAGCCGACTGCTCCCGATGCAGTTGGGGGTCCCCGGCTGGGCACTAATCTCCAGGAAGTACCTGTGCCAAGGTCATCAGCGCTGGCACAAACGGCTGTGGCTGGAGACTGAGGCAGTGGGGTGGGGGAGCCTGGCCACTGGGATGGGACTCGCTCCCACAGCCATTTCCCACTAGACCTGGGGTCGCAAGAGACAGATCCTGGCAGAGCCCAGTCCCCCGGCCTGGCTCCCAAGCAAGCCCAGTTCCCACGGATCCCAGCTCCGTACAGCGCCCTGGCCCCAGCCCCTGTACGGCACGCTGCACTGTGCGCACGAGCGTGAGCCACGGGTCTCGGCTGCAGTGCTCTGCACAGGCAAGACAACAGCCCAGCAGCCTTTGGGATGGAGGAGCTGGGATCCATCCCACGACGCTGCATGTGCACGGAGCCCCGCTGACGCCTCCTGCTGGTGGCCGGGGGCGTGTTGCTCCAGGGAGTTTCTCCGGCACAGTGCCGTACGTTTCCAGCATTGCCAGGAATGGGGTAAGGGCTGGCTGGGCCGGCAGGGACTGGAACACGCTGAGGATGGAGCGGTGACTGACGCTGTGGCGGGGCCCATGGCCCCAGATGTAGCAACCAGGGCCGGCTCCAGGCACCAGCTTGTCAAGCAGGTGCCTGGGGCGGCCACTCCGGAGAGAGGCGGCACGTCCAGCTATTCGGCGGCAATTCGGCGGATGGTCCCTGGGGAGCAGCGGGGGGGAGGCACCGTCCCTGGGCAGGGGGACTCCAGCACCACAAGGTCTGTGTGTCAGAATCCGATGTCCAGCCTCCATCTCGGGCCCCCGCTCAGCAACATGGGCACTGCCCAGGCCGTGGAGCCGATGCATGGCACATCCCTCAGTGCAGGGCTCTGCCAGCCGTGCCAGGCCCGCTCACGCTGTGAGCTTCCCCAGGGCAGTGCCCTGTTGGCAGCCGAGCCTGCCTGGGGCTGGCCAGCAGTGCAGGGGTTAAGGTGGTGAGTGTGGTTCAGGTCCTTACTTCCCCTGGAGCACTGGGAGGAAACTTTCTTTTGCTGCTGGTTTGGGGCCAGCCGAGGGGAGGAGGCAGATTCTGCAGCCCTGTGGATCCACATCCCTGCTTGGGCCAGGACTGGAGGCAGCAGCCCCTGTGAAGCTTGGAGCGCGCACCCTGGGGATGAAGCCCCAAAGGTGAGTGGGAGCCTCCTGCTATGGCTGTCCCTGCTTCTCCACACCCCCTGCACCCTCCTATGCACCCCACCCCCTGCGCCCCCCCAATCCATATCCCCTGCACAGCCCCTATGCACACCCCTCCCACCCCCTGCACTCCCCCCACAATCCATATCTCCTGCACAGCCCCTATGCACACCCCTCCCATCCCCTGTGCCCCCCCCACAATCCATATCCCCTGCACAGCCCCTATGCACCCCCCTCCCACCCCCTGCACCCCCCCACAATCCATATCCCCTGCACAGCCCCTATGCATCCCACACCCTGCGCCCCCCCACAATCCATATCTCCTGCACAGCCCCTATGCACACCCCTCCCATCCCCTGTGCCCCCCCCCAATCCATATCCCCTGCACAGCCCCTATGCACACCCCTCCCACCCCCTGCACTCCCCCCACAATCCATATCTCCTGCACAGCCCCTATGCACACCCCTCCCACCCCCTGTGCCCCCCCACAATCCATATCCCCTGCACAGCCCCTATGCACACCCCTCCCACCCCCTGCACTCCCCCACAATCCATATCCCCTGCACAGCCCCTATGCACACCCCTCCCACCCCCTGCACTCCCCCACAATCCATATCCCCTGCACAGCCCCTATGCACACCCCTCCCACATCCTGCACACCCCCACAATCCATACCCCCTGCACACCCCCTATGCACCCCACACCCTGCGCCCCCCCACAATCCATATCCCCTGCACAGCCCCTATGCACACCCCTCCCACATCCTGCACACCCCCACAATCCATACCCCCTGCACACCCCCTATGCACCCCACACCCTGTGCCCCCCCACAATCCATATCCCCTGCACAGCCCCTATGCACACCCCTCCCACAGCCTGCACTTCCTCCTACACACACCATGCACCCTGCACAGCCTGTAAATCCCCTACACCCCCCCGAACACCCTCTTACGCACACGTCATACCCCCTGCACAGCCTGTACACCCCCTATATACACCATATACCCTGTGCACACACCCTACACCCCTGTACGCACACCCTGTACATCCCCAGGCACACCCCTGCATACCCCTTACAGACATACACCCGGCATACCCTGTCCATTTCTCTTTCACACACACCATATACCTTGCACACCCCACATGCCCCTTGCCACACATACATCCCCTTACACCCACCCACCCACACATCCCATACCTTCCTCTCCAACCTACCCACTCCTACACCCTGCGCACCCATACACACCATAACCCTGCACAGCCCCTACACATACACACACCCTATACACACCTTGTACACCCCCTACATGCTGGACACACGCTTACACCCCATCCATCCTGCCCACCACATAGGCACCCCCTACACACACACAGCCTACACAGCTCCAACCCCTGCACACGAGCGCTTTCACCCAGCGCCTTCTCCCTTGGAAAGGCTGGGGCAGAATAGGGTCAAGTGTTTGGGGCTGATGGGGGGGGGCAACCCACAAACAGCAAGTGATCCGTGGGTGGGGGGGGGGGGGGTGTCCTTGCCCCTGACACAGACCAGTGGGTTAGGCTTTTCCCTGCACTTTGGCAACACTTGTTGAATTCATCCTGCCAGTAAAGTTTCTTTGAATGGAACTGTGCGGGGTGGGGAGCAAGGGTGTGTGTGACAGAGGGGTGGGGATTGTTCTGTGTCAACAAGTTGTTGGAGGTGTTTGTGTGAGCTGGCTGGGAGGGCTGGGGGTGGTGTGAGCTGAGGGGGATGGGGGGCTGGCCTGGGTGTGCGAGCTGGGGGTGGGGGGGCTGGACTGAGCGTGCGAGCTGGGAGAATGTGGGGGGCTGGCCTGGGCGTGGGAGCTGGAGGGGTGGGAATCTGGACTGGGTGTGCAAGCTGGGGGTGGGGGGCTAGCCTGGGTGTGCGAGCTGGGAGAATGTGGGGGGCTGGCCTGGGCGTGTGAGTTGGGGGGGGCTGGACTGAGTGTGTGAGTTGGAGGGTGGGCCTGTGGGTCCTCACCCTTCCCAGCCCCAAGGATCGACTCCAGAGATCGCTCCGGCCAGGGCTATTTGCAGCCTAACCTTGCTTCTGTCCCCACAGCTAATCTGTGGCGTGAGCTCCATGCCTGTGGAAACATCTGGGGCTGGTCCCCGGGCTGGGGGAGCTGGGGCTGCGGCAAGGGGGCAGAGAGCTGCTTCCCAGCTGGTGGGGGGTCGTGATATTTTGCATCTGGAAACTGTCAGTGTCTTTTGCCAAAGCAAATCTCCCCCCATCTGAACACGTCTTTCCAGCCTGCGCTCGGCTCCCGGCTCCCGGCGTGGGAACCGCTGCAGGGGCCCTTCGCGTCCAGCCCGGCTGCTGGGAATGGCCACACTGCGCCAGGCTGGGCAGCGGGCTCCGGGAGAGCCTGGCGGAGGGGCAGGCCATGGGTGTGGCTCCGCCATGCAGCAGATAGCCAGGGGAAGCTGGGAATGTTCCCCCCCCCCCCCCCCCAGCATCGGTTGGTTCATTCACAGAGCTGCCGTCTGCCCAAGCCAAGCTGCAGGCTGGGGGCTGGCCCAGGAGTGCCGGGGCTGCATGCGTTTGCCCCGCTCTTCAAAGTGCAGTGTTTGCTCCACACAACGTCCTCTCCAAAGTCCTGCTGGCCCTGCACTGAGGTCTGGCCCCACTCGCTCCCCACTGCCAGCTGCCCCAGGACCTCAGTGCACTCTCTGGGGTGGCTCCAGCAGGGCCCAGAATGGAGGGGCGCCCCCGGCTGCCTGGCCCCACGCCCTGCACTGTTCTGAAGGCTGGGTCGTGCTGCTGTCCTAGAGCTCAGACAGGGTCGCTAAGCACCCCGGCTTCCCAGTGAGAGCTGCCTCGCAGACACGCCCCACACGACTTCCCAGCTCCCACACCTGGGCCCCATGCTGCAGGCTCAGGCTGTGGGGCACCGGGAACCGAGCGGTTTCCGCTGAGGAGGTGGACAGCGCATTGCTCCATGGCGTGGGTGCTTGGCCTGTCTCTGCAGGTCCAGCAGCAGCCACTCAAGTTCCTTCACCTACAGACCTGCCTAGGCCTGCTCTGGGCACTCTGGGCGCTGAGGCTGGGAGCGTGCTCCTTGGCTTGGCTTCTCTCTGCCCGGGCCCCTGGCTGGCACTGAAATGTGGGAACTGAGAACGCACTTCCGGGAGCCCTCGTTCAGGGCCTCTGCAAGTTATTCGCTCCCCCGATAAGCTGATAAAGTTTATTACACGATGCAGCAGATCATGGACTTTGTAAGCCTGGCAGGTGGCTGGCAGATCCCGCAGCCCCCACACCTGTCAGCTCCACTGCAGCCGGCAGAGGCTGTACCCCCAGGATCCCCCATGTCAGGCTCCCAGAGCAGGCCAGGGCTCCTGGCATCATGGTGGGTGAGACGCTGGCCTGAGCCCGCCCATTCAGTGTGGGCAGGTGTGCACACCCAAATGCACACCAGCCAGGGAGGTGCACACACCAACATCCTGACAATGCCTTGTGCTTTTCCTGTGCCTCCCACCCCGCGAGCGCGAGGTGCTTTGCAAACAGCCGGGCGGTGGCCTGAGCGCTGCTGAGGTAGGTGGCTGTAGAATCCCAGGGCTGGAAAGCCCTCGAGAAGCCACCAAGTACATCTCCCTGCGCTGAGGCTGGCCCAAGAAAACCTAGACCAGCCCTGACAGGGGTTTGTCCAACCTGCTCTTCAAACCTTCCCGGGATGGGGATTGCACAACCTCCATTGGCAGCCTGTTCCGGAGCACAATGATCCCTGTCCTCTTTAGAACAGCCCTTTGCAGATGGGCAGGCTGTTCTTAGCTCCCCTCGCAGCTAAACATGCCCAGTTTTTAACCACTCCTCACAGGGCAGATTTCCCAAACCTTGTGCCATTTTCGTTGCTCTCCTCTGGGCGTGCTCCACTTTCTCCACATCTTTCCTAAAGCTTGGTTCCCAGACCTGGACACAGCTTCACTAGTGCTGAGTAGAGTGGGCCAGTGACCTCCTGTGTCTTATATATGGCACTGTGGATGTGCCTGTGAACATGTCACATAGGGGAAACTGAGGCACAGAGAGGCTAACGGGACCCTGGAATGGGGTTACCTCAGGAGGTGGTGGAATCTCCATCCTTAGAGGTTTTTAAGGTCAGGCTTGACAGAGCCCTGGCTGGGATGATATACTTGGGGATTGGTCCTGCTTTGAGCAGGGAGTTGGACTGGATGCAGGGCTGGCTCCAGGCACCAGCTTGACAAGCAGGTGCTTGGGGTGGCCGCTCCGGAGGGGGGCGGCACGTCCAGCTATCCGGCGGAGGGTCCCTCATTCCGGCTCGGAGTGAAGGACCTCCCGCCGAATTGCTGCCGCAGATCGCGATCGCAGCTTTTTTGGGGGGAGGGAGAGGGGGGGCTGCTTGGGGCGGCAAAAACCTTTGAGCCGGCCCTGACTGGATGACCTCCTGAGGTCCCTTCCAACCCTGATATTCTATGAGTCTATGACCCACGGTCCCATAGCAAGCCAGAGATGGGTCTAGAACCCTGGAGTTCTGATTCCCAGACCTGCCTGCTTTATCCATGAGCACCCACTCCCCTCCCAGATTGAGGGTAGAACCCAGGAGTCCTGAGTCCAGGCCCCTGCTCTAACCAGTAGCCTCTCCTCCTAGGGCTGGGGAGAGAACCCAGGAGTCCTGCCTCCAGGCCCCTGCTCTAACCAGTAGCCTCTCCTCCTAGGGCTGGGGAGAGAACCCAGGAGTCCTGCCTCCAGGCCCCTGCTCTAACCAGTAGCCCCCACTTTCACATGTGGTGGGAGACCAGTGCTGGTCCTTTTGGAAGGAGACTGATCCTGTTGCTTTCCCCCAGACAGGCGCTATCACAGACGCCCTGTTTCCCATTAACTTCCTCTTGGAGCGGGGTGGGGGCGTGAGGAGCTTGTCCCAGATGCTGCGAAGCTGCAGTGACCTTTGTGAGCCTCCCAGCCATTTAATACTTCACCCATTAACCCAGAGCTGACAGCCCCTTGGGAGCCGGATAAAAGGCTGCGGTGAGCCTGGCACTGCTACTTGCCCTGCATCTCCCTCGCCAGCAGCGCACCATGGCAGCCGGCTTCTTCATCAGCAAGACCCTGGGCATCGTGGGCATAATCCTGGGCCTGGGCGCCGTGGCCACCATCATCGCCCTCTCCGTCGTGTACTCGCAGGAGAAGGAAAAAAATGCAGCGACTTTGCTGCCCAGCATCTCTTCCACCGCGGCCACCACTCCCAGCAAGGCCACCCCGGCCAACGTGAGCAGCACACCCCCCCTGGCCACCACGGCCGCCCCCGCCAATCCCTGGAACAACTTCAGACTCCCCCAGTCCCTGATCCCGGAGCACTACGCCGTGACCCTGCAGCCCTTCCTGACCCCGGACGCCTCCGGCCTCTACATCTTCAAAGGAAACAGCACCGTGAGCTTCTCCTGCCAGAGTGCCACCAACCTCATTCTGCTCCATAGCAAGCAGCTCAACTACACGGAGCAGAACGGCTTCCTGGTCTCGCTGCAGGGGGTGAGTGGCTCCAGCCCCCCGCCCATCACAAAGACCTGGCTGGAGACCCAGACCCAATACTTGGTGGTGCAGCTCCAGGGGCAGCTGGAGAAAGGCAAGAGCTACGAGCTAGTCAGCAGCTTCACGGGGGAGCTGGCCGATGACCTGGCTGGCTTCTACCGCAGCGAGTATGTGGAGGATGGAGTGACCAGGTATGGCCCCGGGGGGGCAACCGGCTAGTGGGGGGCAAGGGAAGGGGCAAAACTGCAGCAGAATTTGGGGTGACCCGCAGCACCCGGGAGCGTGCCAGCTGCCCAGGGTTCCCTAGGCATGGGGCTGGCTGCAGGCTGCAGCTGTGGGGGCAGAAGCAATGTAAATGCTTGAGGGGCAGGGTGTCCCCACGTCCCCCAAGTCCAGCTCCCCCCCATACACTGCCACGGACCCATACCGTGTGCAGGAGGGGAGCTGCAAGATACTTCGGGGCTGGGGACCCCCAGGGCCGCCGAGAGCGGGTTCGGGCCCCGGTGAAATTTTTTTTCGGGCCCCCCAGCAAGGGCGGACCGGCTAAACAGGGCCGATGGGGTGGGGGGGGGGAAGCCGGGCCCCGAGCCCCTTTCCGGACCACCGGGCCCCGGTAAGGTGACGAGAGGGGGGAAGCCGGGCCCCAGGTCCCCTTTCAGACCGCCGGGCCCCAGTAATTTGTACTGGCATCCCCCCCCCCGTCAGCCCTGGGCACCCCCCTCCTATGGACCGAGTATGCCAGTCTGACAGCAGCTGCTGGTGCCGCTAAAGCCAGGTGAAATTTGGAAATCCTACAAGCTGCAGCTGGCAGCCTGGGGCCCCAGACCCCCCACCCACATCCCTAATGTCACTGGGGGAGCTCTTTGGGGTACGGTTGCCTCTCCTGCTGTCTGTGCCCTTCCTCCCATTCCCCCTCCCTCCCGGGCCCAGCCTGCCTGGCTGGGTCCTTCCTCCCTCCCATTCCCCCTGCCCCAGGCTGGGCCCTTCCTCCCCCGCAATTCCCCCTCCCCCAGGCTGGGTCCTTCCCCGTCCCCCAGCCCAGCCTGCCTGGCCCTTCCTCCCTCCCATTCCCCCTGCCCCAGACTGGGCTCTTCCTCCCCCGCAATTCCCCCTTCTCCCCCCGCCCCAGCCCAGCCTGCCTGGCCCTTCCTCCCCCCCACTCCTCCTCCCCCGGGCTGGGTCCTTCCTCTCCCCCATTCCCCCTCCCCCGGTCGGGTCCTTCCTCCCCCCCATAACCCCTCCCTCCCGGGCTGGGTCCTTCCTCCCCCCCACTCCCCCTCTCCCGGGCCGGATCCTTCCTCCTGCCATTCCCCCTCCCCCGGGGCTCTCTCTCCCTGGGTGGCTAATGCCCAGCCAGCCAGGGGCTAACAGTGCAGGCCAGGCCCAGTGCAGGGCAGGCAGGGTCTGCAGCTCCCCTCCCCAGCCCGCAGCGCTGTGTGGTTCCAGGCTGGGGCTCGCCTGTGCAGACAGACCCCGCCGGGGGCTCAGGAAGCCTGGGGGCTCAGGGCCAGCCCAGGTGTGAGCAGCCCCCTTGGGGCGCCAGCGGCAGGAGGTCTGGGGAGTCCTGGGCCCGCCTGCGGGACCCCCAAGCCGTGGCTGCCGGGGGTGGCAGGGCTGAGCGGGCTGCCTTTGCTTGCAGGGTCGTGGCCACCACGCAGATGCAGGCTCCCGACGCGCGGAAAGCCTTCCCCTGCTTCGACGAGCCCGCCATGAAGGCCAACTTCACGGTCACGCTGATTCACAGCCCCAGCCACACGGCGCTGTCCAACATGCCTGTGCAGAGTGAGTGAGCCGGGGCCGCGGCAGCTCTGGGAACAGGGTGCCCTGCGCCAGCAGCCTCCACCCTGCCTCCTGCCCCTCCCCACGGGCTGCGCCCACTGGGCTTCCTTGGCCCCCCACAGCTCCAGCAGGGCCTGGGCTGAGTCTGCACCCGGGCCCCCTGGGGATGTTCCCTGGCTGGCCGGGTCACTGGGCGAGATGGGGCCGAGCACTGAGCGCACACGGGGCCCCCGGGGGCAGGGGGAGCAGCCAGCAGAGAAGAGGAAGGGGCTGGGAAGTAGGGAGTGGGATGAACTCACACGTGGGCTCCCCTGAGCCTGATGCCCACACGCAGCCCCACAACGTGGCCAGGCAGCCCCCCCTGAGAGCCCCTCCGCTCATCACAGGTTTGGGGCAGCTCTGCTTGAGCTCGGCTGCCTGCACTTGCCGTGGCCGTGTGGGGGCAGAGGGACCGGAGCCCTCGTCCCCCCAGGGATGGGAGAAGGGGGTGCAGGGGGAGAAGCATGAGGGAAGCAAAGCAGGAAACCAAACTGGTGTTAGGGGGACTCCAGCTCTGCCCCACGCTGGTGGCTGGGACCAGTGCCGGAGAGATCTGGGGGGGGGGAGGGCAAGGAGAGGGCCACGCAAGGGGCCCACTCCCCAGCCATGCCAGGGGACTGCAGCCCTGCTTCGGGGGCTGGAAGGAGCCAGGCTGCCGGGGAGTGAGCTACATGCCTGCTATGGGGAGGAAGGGGCTCCCAGGAGAGCACTGCGTCCTGCTCTGGGGTGGGGATGGAGGAGCATGAGCCTTGATGATGGAGCTGTGGCTCTTCTTTCAGGCTCCGTGCAGCAGACCATCGATGGCACCACCTGGAACATCACTAAATTCGAGACCACCCCCAAGATGTCCACATACCTGCTGGCCTTCATCGTCAGCCAGTTTGAGGCAGTGCAGGCCATGCAGGACGAAGTGCTGGTAGGGAGCAGGACAGGGTGGGGGCGGTTTGGCTCGGCTGTGGGGTAGGGGAGCCTTGACTGAGCCTCGAGTCTCCTCTTGCAGATCCGGATCTGGGGCCGGCCAAAGGCCATCGCAGACGGGCAAGGGGACTATGCACTCAACGTGACCGGGCCCATCCTCAAGTTCTTTGAAAACCATTACAACACGTCATACCCACTGCCCAAGTCTGGTGAGTGCCAGGGCAAAAAGCCGTGTTCTGCTGGGCTGTCCTGTGGTGGGAGCGGGGGGTTCTGTGCTCTCCCGTGGGGATGGGGGGTTCCCAGCTCTCCCGTGGGGATGGGGGGTTCCCAGCTCTCCTGTGGGGATGGGGGGTTCCCTGCTCTCTCGTGGGAATGGGGGGTTCTGTGCTCTCCTGTGGGAATGGGGGGTTCCCAGCTCTCCCGTGGGAATGGGGGGTTCCCTGCTCTCCTGTGGGAATGGGGGGTTCCCAGCTCTCTCGTGGGGATGAGGGGTTCTGTGCTCTCCCGTGGGAATGGGAAGGTGTCAAGCTGCCGGCAGGGACTCAAGAGCGTGGGGACCAACCTCAGGGCAGGCTGGTAGGAATCAGGGCACAAACCCCAGACAGGCGGGGAGTTCTGTACCTAGATTGCACCAGCCAGTTATCGAGTGTAAACCCCTCCGGCACTGTGACAGCCGGAACATGGAGCTACGGACAGTCCCCGTGGGTGCTCCGATCCGCCTCACCACCCAGGTGAGCCTGCCTGTGTGGTAGATGGGCCCTTACACCAAGGATCCCAGCAATGTTCAGGCTACTCCCAGTCCCAAAGGACCAGTCACTTACCCCAGGGCAGTTGCACCTCAGATCTCCCACCACAGACAGCACTTGTAGCCAATTCGATAATAAACTCCATACCGACATATTAATAGGAAAAAGAAACCAGAGAGTTATTTTCAAGGTTAAAGCAAGTAAACATAGATACACCAATGAATTACAATCTTAAGTTTCAAAAGGTAATAGAAGCTTCTATAATCAGTAAGCTCGAGATGTGCTTTAGGGCTAACCCTGGCTAAGCAGCTGGGGATCCCTTGCTTATGCCTAGAAACCTTGCTCCCCAGAGCCCAAGCAGCCCAGAGATCCAGTTCCTCCTTGTTCGGGGTTTTTATTCCCCTTCTCTCTCGTGCTCTGAGCTGTGAACTCAGCTGACGGGAGGAATCCACTTGCATGACTCGTTTTCATGGGGGGATAAGAGGGACAGTAACCAACAGTCTTTTGTCCTCTTTAATGTTTCACTCTCCTCCCTCTGCTGTCAATGGCCCGTCCCTGCTGGGGAGGATGTGACCCCTGCTGGGGGGGGGGGGGGGGTCAGTCCTTTGCTCTAGTTAATGTCTCTCTCCTGACTGGTCATTTGCAGTCACAGGAGCTCAGGATGCAAACGCTCAGAAAGCCCCGTGCAGTATTGTAAGTGCAGTCGGTGCTGCAGCCGCTCACAAGCATTCCAGAACCATTCCAGAACGTCTACATGCTAGACACATTCTCATCGTTCTAACGCCTGTTTTACAACCCCCCCAGCTTGTACCTGTCAGCGTGCACCTGAGACACGGGCACCGTGGCATGAGCTGGCACCTGGGCTGCCAGCATCACTCTCCCAATGCCCAGATGGGGTCAGAAGGGGTGTCTCTGGCACTCCCGAATAAGCCTCAGGGTCCCCCTTTTCCTTACAAGGCATCAGGATTATTTCCAGCTCCTACTCCTGAAGAGCTAGACTCCAGCGTACTCGTCTGGAGTTGGTCCCTTTGGCCCGCTGCACCCAGATTAGCAGGGTGCGGCCTGTTAAAACCAGGCTTAAATCTTCTCTTAAACAGATAAGGCTTAAGTTGTTGAATAGCCCAAACAATGGCCCAGGATTTCCTCTCACTGCCGGCACAGTCCTGTTCAATGGGGCCAGTTATTTACCCAGGAAGATGATGGGGGCCCCTTGTCCCCCGCCCCAGCCTGCATTAGCATGTGCCTAGCTGTCACGGAGTCCCCGGGCGATGCTCTGGAACTGCTCCCCACAAAGCCAGTCAGGACTTTGGGGAGCCTCCTCTCCCTTGGAGCAGACTGTCTTTGGGGCAAGAAGTTCACACAGCTTCACCTCCTGGGTGTCTCCTGGGAGCCCTCAGCATATGCCCCTCCGTGCGCTTCCCACAGCGAGTCCGCCCAGGCTGGGTCCGGGGGAAGCCAAAGGCTCCTGCACCCCCCACTTCGCAGTCAGACGTGACTCTCAGCCAGCCAGTAAAACAGAGGTTTATTAGATGACAGGAACACGGGCTAAAACAGAGCTTGTAGGTCCAGCGAACGGGACCCCTCGGCCGGGTCCATGATGGGGTTCAGAGAGCCAGACACCCACGTCCGCCCTCACTCCTAGTCCCCAGGTAGCTCCAACTCCCAAACCCCCTCCAGCCCCTCCTTCTCTGGGCTTTGTCTCTTTCCTGGGCCAGGAGGTCACCTGATCTCTTTGTTCACCTTTAGCTATTTCCTTGCATGGGGGAAGGGCCCTGGCCATTTGTTGCCAGGGAGACAGAGTGTCAGTGATTTATGCACACTGGCCTTTATCCCACCCCCTAGAGAATTAAGAAGTGCATCGGGGAAACTGAGGCACCCACACAGTATTCAGAGGAAACATTAAGAACAGTCCCACTTCGTCACACTAGCTCAGTGTTCGACGTCAGGGCACAGCTGAAATCAGGGCTGGCAAAACTGGCTCTTTAGACAAAGCCTCTTTGATGTCCTTTAAGCCTTTCTCCCAGGCCTGTTCCTAGCAGCCAGGCTGGCTGCCCCTTTTTGGTAAGGTCTGTTATGGGGGCCACAAATCCCCTTTGCAAACCTCCGGTGATAGCTGGCCAGACTGAGCAAAGATTGGCCCTGCTGCTTGGTTCGTAGGGCTGGCCATAAGAGCCTCGAATCAAATCTAGGGGTCCCTTCATTTGTCTCCCATAAAGAAGATCAAAGAGGGCAAGCCCTGTAGATTCCTGGGGTGCATTCCTGTATGTGAATAACAAATAAGGGAGCAACACATCCCAGTCATTCTCCTGCTGGGTAACACACATCCTCAGCCTAGACATCAATGTCCCACTGAATCTTTCTACCAGCCCATCTGTCTCTGGATGATGGGGGGGAGGAGGGGCAGCCTTTACGTGTCTCCCTCCACACAGCTCCCATCACTTTCTGAAAACTACAGACATGAAATTTGCACCATGGTCTGACAAGATTTCCCCGGGAAAACCTACTCTGCTAAAATGGGGATTAGGGCAGTAGCCACGGTTTCAGCTTCTGCGATAGACGAAGCTGTGGCTTCTGGGTGCCTGGTGGCAGAATCCACCACAACCAGTAGATGTGTCTTCCCATTCCTGGAAGGGCTGGGTAGGGGTCCCACAATGTCTGCAGACACTCTGGCAACACCTCCTTAATGACGGGCAATGGCTGCAAAGGTGCTGCGCAGGGTCCCTTTAACCTCTGACGCGTCTGACGTAAGACACGACTCTTACAGGCATTTTTTACTGTCTCACACATGTGAGGCCAATAGCAATTCTGTCCGGGCCTCTCACAGGCTCTCTTCACTCCTGAGTGTTCGGCAAAGGGACAGTCGTGACCCACCTGAAGCACCTCTGCCCTGTGCTTATAGGCACAGATACCTGTTTGCAAACCTCCCCAGGACTCCTCTTTTCCCTTGTGGGAGCCTCCCTGGACAGTAACCACCTCCTAGGAAAGAGTGACCCTTTCCTTCCCTGGCTGGGGCGTGACTGTGAGCCGCATTCCTCTCCTTGGCCAGGGAAGGCACAGCCTGTTGAGCCCCCATAACGGCCTTTGGGGTCTCCCTGAAGTTAAGAGCAAAGCAATGGTGTCTCCAAACCCCGCTGTACTGCCCCTGCTCTCTAAGCTGGGCTTTGCTGCTCTAGCCTCCAGTCCTGGGCCGCTCGCAAACAGCCTCCAGCACGCAAGTCACTCCCCACATGGACTGTGTGCCTGCTGCAGCCAGCCACCCCTTGGCTCTTACCAGCCGGGTTTGTATCGCAGGGTGACCCTGGATTTCCCCCCAGGGACTGCCCAGCCCTCTCCTGGAAGTACAAGCTATACGAAGTCTGTGGTTTTATTAATAGAAAGGACAATGCACAAATCCTCAGGCTGCCAAACCCCAGATTTATTCTGGAGCTTCCAGGAATTAAAGACGAATCTTTAATTCAAGATTAGGACGTGATGAAATTTCCAGGAATCCGTCCAACCCAAATTGGCAAACCTACAAATCCTGTTATCCCAAATGCAGTTTGCCAAACACTTCAGTTCAAACACACTGGATTAGTTCAAACAATAAAACCAGTTTATTAGCTACAGAGAGGGCGATTTTAAGTGAATACAAGTAATGAACCATACAAGTCAGAACTAGTTACAAGAAAACTGAAGATAAAGCACAGCTAAGGACTAACTCAGCAAACTAGGGGAAATTCAACGCCAAGGTTTTCTCACCACATGCTCTCAACAGTCTTGCTGGCCAAACTTCTTAGGCCAGGAGCTCTTCCTCAGCGAAATGGCGGCTTCCTTTGTCCCTTCCGGTGCAGTGACTCATTGGGCAGAGAGAGAGCCGGGGCGGGGGGGTGAATACACTGTGTTGTCTGCCCCTGCTTTTTATAGTTCTTTCCCCCCCTCTGAGAAGCATTTCCAGCCGGGAACGAACAACAGGCAGGCTGTGTGGATGGGAAACCCAGGCTGTATCTTTGCTAAGATGTAGGTTTTTCGCCCCTGCCCCCTTTCCTGCCAAGGAATGGCCAGGTAGCAGGTAAGGGCCCATTGGCCTTGTTTACGGTTGGCTGAGGCATCACCTGGCCCTTTGTCTCTGAGGAACTGGTCTGGCTCCTCCCCAGCCTTGGAACATGTGTTAGGCCGTGTCTACACTGCACTTTCATCATTAAACTTTTGTCGCTTAAAAACACCCCCATGAACGACAAAAGTTTTACCGAGGAAAAGCGCCGGTGCGGACAGCGCTGGGTGGGTGGAAGCCGCGCTCCCATCAACGGGGCTACCGGCCCTCGCTGGGGGTGGGCGTATTTTGTCCCGGCGGAGTGGCTGCAGAGGCACAGCCGCTCTGGGTAAGGTGTGCTGTGTAGTAACAGCAGACAGTGGCATCTTCCCGTATTTGACCAGGAAATGGGGAGTTTTCAAGCGATACCTCCCCAGGCAGCCTTTGTACAAAGCTGGTTACAAGCGTGGGTGGGGCACCTTCTGCCACACCCTGTACTCCCGGCTGACAAAGGGCTGAGGGCGTCCGCCCCCCGGCAGCCCTCCCTGCTGTCCACAGACAAGCCAGGCGAGGCAGAGCCGTGCTCTTCCTGGCGTGAGTTACGCTATTAGTCTGCCTGGGAGTGTCTAGAGGCTCCTGATCTCGTCACGCCTCAGTGGGGAGCAGATCCGAATGCCCACAACACGATCTCCCTTACAGCCCTCGCACTGCAGGTGGAGCTTGGAGCTTTCCTTGACCAAACTGACCTGGGACACGGGGTCCCTCCAGCCTGGACATCGTAGGCCATTCACCCTGGCATTTTAATAAAGGCTGCACCACCCTCCCCAGGCTCAGTCCTAATACAGTTCACCGGGATTCCCTGTGGCTCACCGCTGGGGCATTGGGAGTGGTGTTCACTGCCGCAGGTGGGGCGTGGATCAGGGGGTGACCTTGTTTTGGGCTGGTTGGTTTTAGATGGCCGGGAGGCCCACAGGGATGTCAGCCTGCCTGCCTGCCTTCCCCTTTGCTCCGCGCTCTAAACCCTGGGCTGCCTTGGGGTTTTATCAAAGTTGGGGTTAGGTTTATTTCCAGTCCCCTCTTAAGCTGGGTGATGGGGATTTCCCTTCCCCTGGGATTTCCCGCCCCCCGGGCCCTTGATTCAACATATTCATCCACTATTTCTGCAGCCTCTAAAACCGTGGCTGGTTTTGGTCCCAGATGATCACCTTTGCAGATGACCCAAAACTGGGAGGAGTGGTTGATAGGCTGGAGGGTAGGGATAGGATACAGAGGGACCTAGACAAATTAGAGGATTGGGCCAAAAGAAATCTGATGAGGTTCAACAAGGACAAGTGCAGAGTCCTGCACTTAGGACGGAAGAATCCCATGCGCTGCTACAGACTAGGGACCGAATGGGTAGGCAGCAGTTCTGCAGAAAAGGACCTAGGGGTCACAGTGACGAGAAGCTGGATATGAGTCGACAGTGTGCTCTTGTTGCCAAGAAGGCTAACAGCATTTTGGGCTGTATAAGTAGGAGCACTGCCAGCAGATCAAGGGACATGATCATTCCCCTCTATTCGACATTGGTGAGGGCTCATCTGGAGTACTGTCCAGTTTTGGGCCCCCCACTACAAGAAGGATGTGGAAAAATTGGATAGAGTCCAGCGGAGGGCAATAAAAATGATTAGGGGTCTGGAGCACATGACTTATGAGGAGAGGCTGAGGGAACTGGGATTGTTTAGTCTGCAGAAGAGAAGAATGAGGGGGGATTTGATAGCTGCTTTCAACTACCTGAAGGGGGTTCCAAAGAGGATGGATCTAGACTGTTCTCAGTGGTGGCAGATGACAGAACAAGGAGTAATGGTCTCAAGTTGCAGTGGGGGAGGTCCAGGTTGGATATTAGGAAAAACTATTTCACTAGGAGGGTGTTGAAGCACTGGAATGGGTTATCTAGGGAGGTGGTGGAATCTCCTTCCTTAGAGGTTTTTAAGGTCAGGCTTGACAAAGCCCTGGCTGGGATGATTTAGTTGGGGTTGGTCCTGCTTTGAGCAGGGGGTTGGACTAGATACCTCCTGAGGTCCCTTCCACCCCTGATATTCTATGATTCTTTACCTCATCTGTAACTACACTAAACAATTGCTCCGGGGCCATCCGATCAAAGATTTTCCATAATCACCTTCAGCCCCTCCCTCATTGTCCATTTTCTCATAAAATGACACATGTTATCTGCATATTCCACACGAGTGACATTGTCAAACACTTTGAGGTTTCTCCACTTCAATCGATGGGGCTCAGGGGAAATCTTACACCTTTTCAATACGTTTGCTTTACATTCCTGGTACACGTACCTCACCCTCCTCCATCTCATGAAAGACTTGTCTGGCTTCCCCTGTTCCTCTGGTTCAGAGGAGAGGCGGCTGCTGCTCTGCTGGGATATTGCGCATCCCACATCGTCTCCCAAGGCCGACAGGAATCCTTTTATGCATCTGTCTGGGTATCAATGGGGCAGGCTTGCTCCCCCTCCCTCGTGTCATGGCGAGGGCACTCCCTGGATGAAGACGAACTTCTATCGGCCTCCTGTGCGCTGTCTGCTCAGCTTCTTCATTTGCGTTAACTGCTGCTGTTTGTTCCATGTGTCTTTGGTGGCTTTCTCCTCCACTGCCTGGGCTGCTTGGTCTCTGATCCGCAGTTCCGCCGGCAGTCTCTGGGGGTCGCTGTCTCCCTGGGCTCCCAGGTGCTGCAATCGGGCCAGTTCCAAGCTGAGGTTCCTCTGTGGCAGGTGGGTCTTCTCCTCCCCTGGGCACCAGATCAGGAGCAAAGCTCTCAGCTCTGGAACTGGGGCTTTCGATGGATCGGACATGCCCCTCTGCAGACTTGGCTGGCCAGGGGCTTTTCTCACAAGCCAGCAGAGCCTGTGGCTCACTCATGGGGTCAGTTCTTTAACCTTTACAACGCTCACTGTTGAGTTTAAATTTTAACAGCACTGGGGTTCTAATCTACGAGCTTAATCGACCTCTGGTATGTGAATCCTGTCAAGCTGTCTGCAGGGACTCAAGAGCGTGGGGACCAACCTCAGGGCAGGCTGGTAGGAATCAGGGCACAAACCCCAGACAGGCGGGGAGTTCTGTACCTAGATTGCACCAGCCAGTTATCGAGTGTAAACTCCTCCGGCACTGTGACAGCCGGAACATGGAGCCACGGACAGTCCCCGTGGGTGCTCCGATCCGCCTCACCACCCAGGTGAGCCTGCCTGTGTGGTAGATGGGCCCTTACACCAAGGATCCCAGCAATGTTCAGGCTACTCCCAGTCCCAAAGGACCAGTCACTTACCCCAGGGCAGTTGCACCTCAGATCTCCCACTACAGACAGCACTTGTAGCCAATTCGATAATAAACTCCATACCGACATATTAATAGGAAAAAGAAACCAGAGAGTTATTTTCAAGGTTAAAGCAAGTAAACATAAATACACCAATGAGTTACAATCTTAAATTCAAAAGGTAATAGAAGCTTCTATAATCCACAAGCTGTATTTGTGCTTTAGGGCTAACCCTGGCCAAGTAGCTGGGGCTAGAACCCTTGCCCCCAGAGTCCAAGCAGCACAGAGATCCAGTTCCTTCTTGTGACGGTTTTTAACCCCTCCTGCCACGTGCCCTGGACTGGGCAGTCCGCTAATGGGAGGAATCCACTTGCATGCCTCGTCTTCACAGGGGGCGGGGGGAGGGCAGAACAACACAGGGCTGTTGTCCTCTTTATCGTCCCACAACAGTCGTGGTGTCAACTGCCCGTCCCTGCTGGGCAGGATGCGACACCTGCTGTTGGGGGTCAGCCCTTCCCACTGGTTAGTCTCTCCTGTCTGGTGATCTACACAGTCACAGGGGCTCACAATGCACCCGCTCAGCTATTCCCTGACAACATGGGAGCCAGCTGCTCGGCGTGAGCTGCAGCCACTCACTGTCCGTATCACTCTCCTACCTGTTGTAACCGTACTAACGCCCGGCTGAGCCAGACCGATCCCAGCTGTGTTATTTGTCCATGTTCAGTGAGGCATGGAGACCTTGGCATGAACTGGCCCCGGTGGGCCAGCACCACAGGGGGGCCTGTGGTCTCCCATGGGGGTGGGGGGTTCTGGGCTGTTCCATGGAGGTGGGGGCTTTCATGCTCTCCCGGGGGGGTGCAACCCTGCTAACGAGGCCTGTCCCTCTCCCAGACCAGGTTGCCCTTCCAGACTTCAACGCAGGTGCCATGGAGAACTGGGGGCTGGTGACGTACCGGGAGAACTCGCTGCTCTACGACCCTCTCTTCTCCTCCATCGGCAACAAAGAGAGAGTGGTGACGGTGATCGCTCATGAGCTTGCCCACCAGGTACCCAGTGTATCCCCCCCTCTGCCTCCCTGCCTGCCCTCAGCTGGGTGTAGAGAGACTGAAGGGCTGACACTAGTCCGGGGTTCCCTGGGATCGGGGCTCCCTGGCTGTGTGTGTTGGGGGGGATGACTCTGTCCTGGGGCTCCCTGGGATCGGGGCTCCCTGGCTGTGTGTGTTGGCAGGGGATGACTCTGTCCTGGGGCTCCCTGGGCTTGGGGTTTCCCTGGCTGTGTGTCGGGGGGGCTCTGTCCTGGGGCTCCCTGGGCATGGGGGCTCCCTGGCTTTGTGTGTTGGGGGGCTGTAGCTTGGGATTCCCTAGGATCGGGGCTCCCTGGCTGTGTGTGGAGGGGTGGGGGCTCTGTCATGGGGCTCCCTGGGTGCGGGGGTTCCCTGGCTTTGTGTGTCGGGGGGGCTCTGTCCCAGGGCTCCCTGGGCGTGGGGGCTCCCTGGCTCTGTGTGTCGGGGGGCTCAGTCCTGGGGCTCCCTGGGCATGGGGGCTCCCTGGCTTTGTGTGTTGGGGGGCTGTAGCTTGGGGTTCCCTAGGATCGGGGCTCCCTGGCTGTGTGTGGAGGGGCGGGGGCTCTGTCCCAGGGCTCCCTGGGCGTGGGGGCTCCCTGGCTCTGTGCGTCGGGGGGGCTCTGTCCCGGGGCTCCCTGGCTGACCCTCCCCGTCTCACTCTCTCCGCAGTGGTTTGGGAACCTGGTGACCCTGCGCTGGTGGAACGACCTGTGGCTGAACGAGGGCTTTGCCTCCTACGTGGAGTACCTGGGGGCGGACTCAGCTGAGCCTTCCTGGCACATCGTGAGTAGCCCCAGCAGGAGGCGCTACCCAGCGGGCTGCAGCGGCAGGAGGCGTGTGGGAACTGGCACGCCAAGGTGGCAGGCTTCGGCCCCAGCAGGGTCACCTGCGGCCCTGCAGGAAGGAGCTGCGTGCTCCCGGGGAGGGGGCCCTGCTCTCCGGCTGGCTGCAGCCTTTCCTGGCGCTGGGACCGGGGGATGGAGGCCAGGGGGTCTCTGTCGTCCCTCCGGAGGGGCAGTGTGGAGCTGCCGGTAGCAGTGAGCGAGTGCTGCTTGCCGGGGCAGCTCCTGGTGCTGCTGGGTGGGGAGGAAGCAGCCCCCATCCTGCAGGTGGGTGAGAACGTGGAGCTGTAGGCTGGGGGCGGGAAGGGAAGAGACGGCACCGTGTCCGGGCTGGCGGCAGTCCCCACACGCCCACGGAGGGCCGGTCGGTGGCTGGGTGCTGAGGGCCGGCACCGCCCCGGGCAGGCTGTAACCTTGTGCCTTTGCAGAAAGACCTGATAGTGCAGAGTGAGATGTACCGCGTGATGAAGGTCGACGCGCTGGCCTCCTCGCACCCGCTCTCCTTCCTGGAGAACGAGATCAACACACCGGCGCAGATCAGCGAGGTCTTCGACGCCATCGCCTACAGCAAGGTGAGGGACCCCCCTGGGGACTGCCTGGGGTTGGCAGCAGCCCCTCCTGGGAAGCTGCTCGGACCCTCGCTCAGCGCCTCTCTCTGATCTCCCTGCAGGGGGCGTCGGTGCTGCGGATGCTCTCGGAGTTCCTCACCGAGGACAGCTTCAAGAAGGGGCTGCAGGTGAGGCCCTGGCGGGGCTGCGAGCCGAGCAGAGGGCTTGGCCGGACGCGTCCTGCATGGCTCCTGCTCCGAGGCCGGCGTCGGCCTGGGCTCCCTTGGGAGGGCGCTCTGCCTTAGGGGGAACCTGCCAAGCCTCCCCACACTCTGGCAGCGCTCCCCAGACCCGCGACCAGTCTGCAGGAGGCAGTGCAGGAGGGGCAGAGGAGTGGGTAGTGCCTGAGGCAATGGATGGTGCTGGGGGAGTGCCCACTTCGCACACGCAACGCCCTGCGCAGCGTGAGTTACATGCCCGCTCTGTGCCAGTGCACAGGCTGCAGGACCGGGGCAGCCCCTGGCTACAAAGACTGGCAGTTCAGTCAAGCTTTGGCTCGGAGGTCCCTGGTCCAATCGAGCGTTGGCCAGCATGGCAGCCGTCATGCCCATGGTGGCCGTGCCTGGGGAAGGGCCCAGCCTGTGCACTCGTTCCCATGGTCTCAGTGCAGCGCCCGGAGGCATGGCCCTGCGGTGCCCACGCCCACCCAAACACCCTGCAGGGGAAGAGTGTGGGCGAGCAGCAGGGAGGGCTCTGCTGCTGGGAGCATTGGCCTCTGTCTTTGAGAGCCGTGCCCAGAAAATCTGGGGCTTTGCTCAGTGCAATGCCTCTGCCTTCGCCTGGCAGCGGGGGAGCAGATGTACTCTTGGGGAGGCGGCTCCTCTGGTGAGACCTGGCTCTGGGATCCCCATCTCATCCCGAGCGAATAAGAACATCAGAACGGCCAGACTGGGTCAGACCAAAGGTCCATGTAGCCCAGTGTCCTGTCTACCGACAGTGGCCAATGCCAGGTGCCCCAGAGGGAGTGAACCTAACAGGCAATGATCAAGTGATCTCTCTCCTGCCATCCATCTCCATCCTCTGACAAACAGAGGCTAGGGACACCATCCCTGCCCATCCTGGCTAATAGCCATTGATGGACCTATCCTCCATGAATTAATCTAGTTCTTTTTTGAACCCTGTTATAGTCTTGGCCTTCACAACATCCTCTGGCAAGGAGTTCCGCAGGTTGACTGTGCGTTGTGTGAAGAAATACTTCCTTTTGTTTGTTTTAAACCTGCTGCCTATTAATTTCATTTGGTGGCCCCTAGTTCTTGTGTTACGAGGAGTAAATAACACTTCTTTATTTAATTTCTCCACACCAGTCATGATTTTATAGACCTCTATCATATCCCCCCTTAGTCATCTCTTTTCCAAGCTGAAAAGTCCCAGTCTTATTAATCTCTCCTCATATGGAAGCTGTTCCATACCCCTAATCATTTTTGTTGCCCTTTTCTGAACCTTTTCCAATTCCAATATATCTTTTTTGAGATGGAGCAACCACATCTGCATGCAGTATTCAAGATGTGGGCGTACCATGGATTTATATAGAGGCAATATGATATTTTCTGTCTTATTATCTATCCCTTTCTTAATGATTCCCAACATCCTGTTTGCTTTTTTGACTGCTGCTGCACATTGAGTGGATGTTTTCAGAGAACTATCCACAATGACTCCAAGATCTCTTTCTTGAGTGGTAACAGCCAATTTAGACCCCATCATTGTATATGTATAGTTGGGATTATTCTTTCTAATGTGCATTACTTTGCATTTATCAATATTGAATTTCATCTGCCATTTTGTTGTCCAGTCACCCAGTTTTATGAGATCCTTTTGTAGCTCTTCGCAATCTGCCTGGGACTAAACTATCTTGAGTAGTTTTGTATCATCTGCAAATTTTGCCACCTCACTATTTACCCCTTTTTCCAGATCATTTATGGATATGTTGAATAGGACTGGGCCCAGTACAGACCTCTGGGGGACATCACTATTTACCTGTCTCCATTCTGAAAACTGACCATTTATTCCTACCCTTTGTTTCCTATCTATTAACCAGTTACCAGTCCATGAGAGCGCCTTCCCTCTTATCCCATGACAGCTTACTTTGCTTAAGAGCTTTTGGTGACGGACCTTGTCAAGGGCTTTCTGAAAATCTAAGTACACTATATCCACTGGCTCCCCCTTGTCCACATGCTTGTTGATCCCCTTCAAAGAATTCTAGTAGATTGGTGAGGTATGATTTCCCTTTACAAAAACCATGTTGACTATTGCCCAGCAAATTATGTTCATGTCTGTGTCTGACAATCTTGTTCTTTACTAATCGTTTCAACCGGTTTGCCTGATACTGAAGTCTGGCTCACTGCCTATAATTGCCGGGATCACCTCTGGAGCCCTTTTTAAAAATTGGCGTCACATTAGCTATTCTCCAGTCATTTGGTACAGAAGCTGATTTAAATGATAGGTTACAGATGACAGTTAGTAATTCTGCAATTTCGCATTTGAGTTCCTTCTTCCCTTTCCCTGTGTTTTCACAGTCCTACCTCCACGCCTTCAGCTACGAAAACACGGTCTACGACGATCTGTGGACTCATTTGCAAAAGGTACGAAGCTCCTCCCACCGGCTGGAGGAGCATGACCAGGGCTGGGTTTCTGTTGCATGGCACTTAGTGTAAGAAGCCTGTTATGGTCAGGGACAGGGGGGCTGTGGCCCACCCAGCCATGATGAAACTGAAATTCAGGTCCCGCAGCCACCGTCCCTCTGCCCCTTTGGCACATAGGCTCCATTTGCACAACACGCTCCCACACAGGGCACAGTGCTGGCTGCGTGCCTGGGCCCAGCAGGCACATGGGTGGACTCGGCGCACGGCTCTGCTGGGCACAGGAGAGGAATCGGTGCCGTTCCCTGGCAGGGGCCTGATGGGCACTTGTCTTGCCTTGTCCGTGCTGCACGAACACGGAGGATGGCATGGCCCCTGCCCCAGAGAGCGCCTGATCCTGCCAGCCCTTGCGCCGGGCTCATGTGAGCAGCACCTGGGAACCCTGCTGAGACCAGCCGGGACGACCGTAAGATACTTTTCAGAGTAACAGCCGTGTTAGTCTGTATCCTCAAAAAGAAGAACAGGAGTACTTGTGGCACCTTAGAGACTAACAAATTTATTAGAGCATAAGCTTTCGTGGACTACAGCCCACTTCTTCGGATGCATATGCTGTAGTGCCACAAGTACTCCTGTTCTTCTTTTTGCGTAAGATACTGTTCTTTCAAGAGCTGGTGAACGGCGTCCTCGTTGCTGGGGGAGGCTGGCGTGACGCCGCCGGTGACTCTGCCAGAGCTCTAGACAGGCGGTGAGGGGGGAGCATCAATGTCACAGCACGTGAAGCAGCTGTGGGGGTTCGACCCAACCTCCCAAACACCCAGCTCTGGGCACTTCTCTCTGCCCCCAAAGGTGCCCTGTAGAAGGGCAGGGGGTGGGGACGGAGCCGGGACTCCCTGGCCTAGCCTCTGCGGGAGCCGATCTGCAGAGAACAGCAGGCAATAGCCCCTTACCGCCCCCTGCACAGGTGGTGGATGAAGACAAAATTCAGCTCCCCACCACTATCAAAGGCGTCATGGATCGCTGGACACTGCAGATGGGCTTCCCCGTGGTGACTGTGAACACGAAATCTGGCTCCATTAGCCAGAGGCACTTCTTACTGGACACCGAATCCATTGTCGAGCGGCCCTCGGCGTTCAAGTGAGTGATCGAGCGGCCCTTTCTGCCCCCCCGAGGTCCCACGCTGGAGAGGCTGGCTGTCCTAAGAGCAGTGGGGCGTGAGCCCCTCCCCTGCCACCACAGAGCCCCACGGCAGTGCCTCTCGGAGGGGGCCTCTGCGGGATCGTGGCCAGGGCTGCACTGCGGCACCCCCAGGTAGAGACCTTGTGGTGCTGGGTCCCCTGGAGCCCCATGGGCCTTCTGCCTCCGAGAGCCCAGAGGCCCGAGGCCAGCCCTGTTCCTCTGTGCTCTTTGCAGGGCCCTCCCCATGGGGCGTCGCCCCTTTGAGGGGTGAGGGTGTGATACGGGTGAGCCCACACTGATCGCCGGGGGGGGGGATCCCTCGCACTGGGGGGCTGGGACTCTGCCGGGGGCAGAACCAGCAGAGTAAGGAAGAGCAGGAGAAGACCCCAGTGTCTGTCTGTCCGTCTGCAGCTACACCTGGATAGTCCCTGTCACTTGGATGAAGCAGCAGGATGGGGCAGAACAGATGTACTGGCTCACCGAGACCTCAGGTACGTGCTGGTCCCTGGCCGTGTCCCGGGCACCGGTGCTGCTGCAGGAGCAGGATATGCTGCTAGCAGGCGACAGGCTAGCAGTTGCCAGGTTTGCCAGGCCAGTGCCATGGTCAGTGCCCCGGGGAGCTTTCAGTGCGGTTACTGGGGGTGTCACATCCCCCTCTTCAGCCCAGGCAGGTCAGCAGGGGGAGTCTTTGTAGGGGAGCAGCCCCCGGAGGGGCTCAGTGGGGAGTTCTAGGGGGTGGGCGTCGGAAGGGGTCGGTGGGGGGGTTAGGGGGATGTCCCCAGAGGGGATCTGTGGGGGGTTCTAGGGGGTGGGCCTCGGAGGGTATCGGTGGGGGGGGGTTAGGGGGATGCCCCCAGGGGGGCTCAGTGGGGGGTTCTAGGGGGAGGCCCCCAGAGGGGCTTGGCGGGGAGGGTTCTAGGGGGAGGCCCCCGGAGGGGCTCAGTGGGGGGTTCTAGGCTCAGGGACTCTCTGCTGTAGACTTGAAGGGAGGGGCCCCACTTATGTGCTTCGTTTTCCTTTCTCAGCCACGAACCCTTCGTTTGCGGTGACTGGTGCCTCCGACTGGCTCCTGCTCAACATCAACGTGACGGGGTATTTCCGGGTGAACTACGACCAGGACAACTGGAACAAGCTGCTGACCGAGCTGGGCACCAATCACGAGGTACCCGAAAGCCCAGCCTCTGCCCCTGCACCAGCACTCTCAGCCCAGGGGACCAGGCCCCTGCTGTGGGGCGGCCGGACCCCAAGCTGGGCCAGGGACCCCAGAGCCAGCCCAAGCCGAGTCGCCCATTCCATGGCTCTTCTCCCCCACGGTCTGCTCCTGCCCCCCGCGTAATCGTCTTTGCTCTTTTCCAGGCCATCCCGGTGATAAACCGAGCCCAGATCATTGACGATGCCTTTAACCTGGCCAGGTGAGTCACCCGGGCCGCCACGGGGTGACAACCAGCCTCTGGCCTCCTCCCCCAACCCCACGGCGGAGTCCGCTCCCCACGGCGCCTGAGCAAGGCTGGCAGGCCAGGGAGATGTCTGTCCCCGCACACGCCCCTCAGGCAGCGAGAGGGAGGCCCCCACACCCTCCGGTTCCCCCTCTCTGGGCTGGGCAGCTAGGAATCTCCCGCTGCGTCTCGCTGGCAGCTCAGGGCTGGATGGTGCAGGAGCAGGTGCCGCAGCGGGGCTGAGGGGCCGGCAGAGCTGGGCGCTGAGATCCCAGCAGGCCCCCGGGCAGGCGAGTGGGCTGCTGAATGCCTGAGGTGTTGCGGGCCCGGCTCTGCGCCTACCCCAGGTACACAGCCAGCCTGTGCCGGGCTCTGTCCTGCCTGGCACCCTGGTGCCAGGGGGTGCGAGGAGAGTCCAGCTGGGGGCTTGTGTGGGGAGCTGGGCTGCATGTCCCCATCGCCCGGCCAGGCTGGCCCCTGTGGGTGGAGCAGCAAACATCCAGGGGGCAGGGAGGGTAACAGAGCAGGCCCCGCAGGGGGTCTTCGGGATGGACTGGCCACTCTGCTGGCTGGCAGGCAGGGCTCAGTCTGTGGGGTATTAGCAACAGGGGATGGGGGGGTCCATTGCCGGGGGCGGTGGGAGGGGGCAGGTGGGGTCCATTGCCGGGGGGGCGGTGGGAGGGGGCAGGCGGGGTCCATTGCCGGGGAGGGTGGGAGGGGGCAGGCGGGGTCCATTGCCGGGGTGTGTGTGTGGGAGGAGGCGGGGCCATTGCCAAGCAGGGAGGGCGCAGAGGGCACGTCTGGTGGTGTGGCGGGAGGACGTGAGCTTTGCAATTGGCTGTTTAGGGCTAAACACATCAGCATCACGCTGGCTCTGAATACCACCACCTACCTGGACAAGGAGCGGGAGTACCTGCCCTGGAGCGCCGCCCTCGACAACCTGGGCTACTTCCGCCTGATGTTTGACCGCAGTGAGGTGTACGGCCCCATGCAGGTGAGCCCCTGTCTGCCCCAGGCCAGGTGGATTGTGGGCAGCATGGCTGGATGGCGCTCGGATGGCCACTCTGCCGTCCCCGCCTGTGCGGGGTCAGTTCAGCCGTGGGCCTGGCACAAACGCAGGGCATAGGGTGGGCTCTGCAAATCGCCCCAGCGAGGCGGAGAGGCGGGCCCCAGAGGGTCGGAGCTGCCCGGGGAAGGGTAGGGGGTGGGGGGAAGGAGACGGCAGGAGCCGGGGGCGCGCTGGGTGATCGCGGCGTGACGGGGGGAAGGCTCAGAGCTCCTGATCCTTCTGGCAAGTGGCGCTCACCCTGCCCATCCTCCCCCAGAAATACATCCGGAATCAGGTGACCCCCTTGTTCCAGT